>NC_091800.1:66525416-66835000 GCF_041296235.1 Equus asinus
CTTTTTATCCTTATCTCCCTCCACTTTGTCTTCCACTCCCTTAGCACACATTCTGGCTCCTCTCAGAGTTGGAGCAGAAGCCAGAGGAGAGGTAGGTATCAGCTGGGGACCGTGTCTTCTGGCACGATGAATCCCACTGCATAATGAACTCTTGCCCTCCCTGGAAATTCCCAAAGGGAGATTTCCATCTCCCTTGACCTAAGCAGAGCTTCTTTTCTGTGGGCTACGTGTGGCTGCCTTGGCTTCTAATGAGATACCTTGCACTTTCCAAGAGTAACAAGATATTTTGCATGGGATCCCTTTTAGGAAGACGCAGACTTCCCTTCTGCATATCTAATCTTGGGAAAAACATTTTTTTGTCTATTATTATTAGAAGTGCAATCGGTTTACAATCAGTCCATTCTACCTTTTCCAGGCAGATTGAAGAATGTATTCACTCTAACCAGTTGTTGTCCAGTATGGTAGCCACTAGCCATATGCTATTGAGCACCTCAAATGTAGCTATTCTAAATTGAGATAGTCTACAAGTGTAAAATACACATCAGATTGTGTAAACTTAGAATGGAAAAATGATGTCAAATATGTCAATAATCATTACATGTTAAAGTGATAATATTTTTAATATATTTGGTAAAATAAAATGTATTTCAAAACATTTCACCTGTCTTTAGAAATGTTTTAAAGGATTTGACTGCTAGAAAATTTAGAATTACATAGTCATTTGCATTCTATTTCTATAGCACAGTGCCGCTCTATTCTTTAGACTTTTCAAGAGTCAATAAAATACCAATTCCTATGTCTCTCAAGCTCTGTACTCTATAAATGGACCTGTTCCACATGTTTGGCTTGTCATCTATGGTTGTTAAAGGCACACATGGTAACTCTCCTCCAAACTTCCTTCCTCTTAGCTTCTTTCATTTTTTATGGAGTGGAAATGTTTATAGTCACTTAGTACATCTTGTGGGAGGTTAAGCACCTCATGAAAAGATGTGAGAGGATTTGACAGCCCTTTTCTTGGCTCTGGGGCCTCTACCAAACATCCCACATAGGATCTAATTTTATATGGATAAATAGATAGTTATAAATGAAATTCAAATCAAACAGTTAGGGTATCCCTGGAAGAATGTAGGGTTCCCTGGAAGAGAGTTTAAAGACCATCACATTAGATCATTGACATTTGGGACTGACAGTTCCCTAATTCTAATCTGAAACTTAAAGACAGAAAATGCACAACACTAAAGATAGCATTCCACTCTGTAAAAACACTTGGGGCATTTTTCCTGGGCGGGTTCTGGTTCTAGACAGTCCTCTGTCTTAGTGTAAAATCAGGCATACCCTTACCTTCTCTAAACTTCACCTACTTCTCTATGAAATGAGAAGATGGTCTTTAGAACCTCTTTTTCTTTCCTTTTTTAGTGTTCAAAATTTGAACTATGAAATATTTCAAACAAAAAAAATCCCAGAAAATAATTTAATACAGAGAATTAAGGTAAATAGAAGTTAATGCATATTTTTTTCTTCCAATGTTGCTTTCTCTTTCTCTGGCTTTTTAAGAAGCCAAATCAGCACCTCTAGCTAAAGTTCTACTCTTATCACTTGTCTCCTTATTCTCACAGAAGTAACCTCCATCCTGGAGTTGTCGTATATCATTCCTATGAAGTTGATGTTTTTTACTACACATAACCAAAATATGAGTAAGCCATGTATGAACTTATTTTTCTTTCAAAATTTACATAATTATCATTATTTACATATCATTTGCAATGCTATTTTTTGTTAGTTATTCATGTCAATATAGATAAGATCATTTATTTCTGCTTCTCTATAGTAATACAATGTTAAAATAAACTTTAATTTTCTACATTTTCCTCTCTATTTCCCTTTTATAAAGAACTCAATGAGCTTCCTTGAACACTCTCCTTTTTGCGTGTATGTCACAGTACATTTAAGGTAGATGATAGTGAGCATAATTTTCTTTACTATGTATTCCTTAATTACCATCCAGACTGCTTGTGCTGATTCACACTGCTACCAGGAACAAATCTTTGCCATCATTTAATATTCTCAAAATTATTTGTGCCAAAATGGATTAAAATGGATTTAAGATATCTCATTTTTATTTTACTTCGCATTTTTCAAAGTAATATTGAAGTTGAGCACCTTCTCATAACTTTAGTAATGCTTCACCCTCTAATCGTCTTTATGAATTTTTCATCTTTTTTCTATTAATTTTCATAATTCACTGTATATTATGGATACTATTCCCTTGTGAGTTATACTGTTTGAATATATTTACTCCCAATCAGAAGCATATCTTTCTATCTTTTTAAAGAAATGTGTTTTTTTGAGGTACAGATTTTTTTTTGTTAGTTTAAATTTTTTAATTTGCTCCATGTCTTATATATTCTTTGTCACGTTAAAGAACTCTTCCTTACTCTAGTATCATGAAAATGTCCTTCTAGGGGCCAGTCCAATGGCAGACTGGTAAAGTTCACATGGTTCGCTTCAGTGGCCCAGGGTTTTGCAGGTTCGGATCCTGGGCCCAGACCTAGCACTGCTCATCACACCATGCTGAGGTGGTGTCCCACATAGCAGAACTAGAAGGACCTATAAGTAGAATACACAACTATGTACTGAGGGGTTCTGGGGAGAAGAGGAAGAAGAAGAAAAAAAAAAAAAGATTGGCAACAGATGTTAGCTCAAGGCTAATCTTTAAGGAAAAAAAGTCCTTCTATATTTATTAATTTTTCCTAACAAATTTCTTTTCAAAATTAGACCTTTCACCTAATCAGAATGAATGTATTTGGCTGTTATTAGATAGAGTTCCAATTGTTTTCTTTTTCCATATAGAAAAATCTATATCCATGGTCTTAGCACTACTTATTAATTAATCCATTATTTTCTTTCAGACTTATTGTGTTTCATTTGTTATGTCTTTGTCTCACATGTCATTCTGTAGTCTAATCATTTAATCTTGGTTCAAAATAATACTGATTTAATTACTGTTTGAAAAAATTGGTATATAGTAGAGTTCATCCTCTATTCTTATTTTTTTAATATTATTGGCAATTTTGGTTAACATATATGAATTTTAAGATCAAAATCTGTGGAAACACTGTCAGAAAATTTATTTGTATTGCAATGAATTTGTAGATCGGAGAGCAATACCATCTTCATATTAATTCACCCAAACATAAATATGGTGTATTTCCCCAATTGTGCCTAATTTTATGGTTTTCAATGAAGTTTTATGATGTTCTTCATATATGTCAGAGATAAACTTTGGTATTTGTTTGTAGGGCCCTTATGATTTTAGTCACTATGATAAGTAACATCTATTTAAAATAACAGTGCATTCTGTATAATTTTCTCATATGTATCATTCAGTTTACTAATTTTTTCTTTGACCCTATCTAAAAAGATGTTTTAATCAATCACTGATGCTATTAATTTAAATTGTATATTAAAAATAATTTATCGAAGTTCAATCTTAATCATTGTAAACAAACCTATTCTATATTTTCTATCACATTACCATTCTATTATCCCACATTCTTGTGACTCTATTCTTGTCACTCTTGTGACTCACATATTTGTGACTCCCTACTCTTTTATTTTGCGTGTTGTCTGGTATTTGTGGTGTATTATTTTTATTGCAAACGTATCTTTGGTTGGGCTTTTTTTTCCTTTGAGAATGCCTTCAGTATAAGACAGTGTATAATGATTATGTTAGCTCAGTCAAAGACTCCATGGGAAATCTACTAACACATATAGTATAAATTTGAACATGCAAACTGCATAAATTGAAGACTTAAGCTTCTTCAAAATCTCAGGAAAGACAATATTTTCTCCAGAACCCAGGAGAACACAAAAAACTTTTTTATGTCACCATGTTCCTTTGGGCAGCCTTTTCAAAGACTTTTGCAAATGCAGCCCCCCGGGATGCTAGCTTTGTGGAGTGCTCTCATTTTCCAGGTCCTGCTTCCTCCTCAGGCCCAAGGCTTTAGTAGTTCTGTCTTTGCACCAAACTAAGCCCTTAAATAACCAAGAGGAATCCTCTAGCTATATCTTCCTCACCCAAGGCAGCCTCAGTGATGGACTAAACACTTGTTGTCCTAGATTTAAATCCCTTCTTCTTTTAGGAAACCTAAAGATTCCTTTGTTGTCCATTTAGCTATACGTTTAAAGGAATTTTTGTTTTATTTTTATTCAACATATCTAGGTGTGTTTAATGGAAGAGCTTTTAAATCACTGTGGTCTACCATATTATTATGAGAGTGTCTATGATTTCTAAGGTGACTTCCAATTCTAAAACTCTATGTCTCTGTTTACTCTTTTCCTGGTGATTAATGTGACTGTACACACAATGATTTTAATGTGATAAAACACAGGCCACCAGGGCTAAACAAAGAAATTTGCAAAGTCAAGTCTATTACTGTGCCAGGCAAGGGAACACACACCAACAAAGAAATTCATTGAGTAATTGGATGATGGTGAAAAATCAGAGATTTTTAAATGCTAGAAAGGAGGAGTTCATGGTAATTTTGCAAATTATGTTCTAGAAACCTGCAATAGGACAGAATGAGTTCATAGGTCTGTACAGAGTTGGTTATATCAAGTCTTTCGTTCACTGATTGGGAAACAGTTCTTAGTTTTGTATAGTAAGTCTCTGGCATGCCAGCTTCATTCAGTGTTCAGGAATATTTATCAGCTTCAGTCAGCCAGAACTGGTGGGATAAAACATCATATTCGATTTTGTTATCTCCTTAGTAAATACGTAGAAATTTTCCTTTTAAGTTGGTAATATGTGTAAAAGTGAACAGAATAATTTTGTCCCCTGATATAGTGTAGGAATAGGTATCACCTACTTGATCTCTAGCTTAAAATATTAGTATAAATTCTCTTAAACCTAGTAAGATATATTTTCACAGTGTTGTAAACAACTAGGGGCAATGCCTCAGTTCTTTGGAGAAAGAAACAAAATGGTTATCTTATGACTGATAAAAAGTATGTTTAGAGAGTTTTCAAAAATAAATACCTACTTTCACCAGTGACAAGAAATGCATTCTTTTTCAGCTTCACAGAACCAGGGCTCTTTCAACCTAGTTGAGTTCATCAAACTGGCAAATTTTCTGATGATTCCTATTTAATAAAATAAATTTAATTCCACTTGAAAAGAAACAAAACAAAATGTAAAATAGTACAATTCTGAGTTAACCCTACATTTTGAGCTTGAAAACTTGTGCTATATCATTGTCAATTAGCTTGTACTACCGGCTTGCAAACAAATTAGAATATGCTGATTGATTACCACTGTAAACAGTTTAATAATAACAATAAGATGCAAACATTATTAAGCTCTCCGTGAACTCTGGAAGAGAATTAATAAAGCAAGCACTGTATTATTTTCATTCTACAACGATATTTTTCAGCTCAAAACTGTATGAATATTGAATGCTAATAGCGATTCAATTAATGAGAAATATTCAGAGAGAAAATAGGATAACAGAGCTTTGAGCCATAATGAAATATTAACTTAAGGTTAAATGTAGTCAGACACTACTGAAAAATTAATGCCAAATATGGGACTCAAAGGAAGTTATATTTCAAGAGCCCAGATCCTAACAGAGTTGTTTCTGAAGATAATGTAGTCAGAAAATTGACCTTTTAAAGAAATCATTCTGGTAGAGATTATCTTCTGAATTTTTTTAAAGAAATTTTATAATGTTTAATCATATTAAATAAAAAAGTTGTGAGCATGGATTCCTAAAAAGTGTTTTGATATTTTTGGCATCTAAGCTGTGAAATATGGTAAAGAACCTTAATATTGTCTAAAAGTTCCAAAAGTATTGACATTACCATTGGACTCAGAATATATCCTGGGATTGCAAAACAATCTGAGTTAAAATTAGTGTGAAAACTCTATCAATCTGTCTAAACCCTTTAGTAGCAATTGCATATACATGTAAAATATAGTATGTCATGATATATATATATAAAATGAGTAAATTGTTACAGAGATCTATATTATATAATATATAGGTTTCTGTAATCAAATACAGTACATTTCCTAGTAGTTAACTGGTTGAATATTTTTGTCATGGAGAAGTAAACAGGAATGCTTAGGAAAACTTAAAACAAATAAATCACTAGTCTCTTATGCAGAACCATTTTCAGATATTCAGTGAATTGAGTGGGAGTGTTTCTTTATGGAAAACATCAAAATTTCAGTTGGATTTCTAAGGTGGGTTTGAAGTCTGCTGATTCACCACAGACTGCATCATCTAGAGTAAGAGACTTGTCCACTTTGAGCCCAGATCCCCTCATCTGTAATAACCTGCTGCCTTAGTTGATATGAGGATCAAATGAAATAATGTATATATAAACATGTTTCAGTGGAAAATCGTCATGCGCATACTACATAAAACCGTACTTCTGAAACTGCTCATTCAGCATGTATGAAAATTCTCCATGTGATCTGTATGTAAGTGCATAAATCGCCCCCAGGGATAGAGGAACCTGTGCACCCTTAAAAAAGAATGCAATAGGCTCTAACGTTTGTTGCATCTTGAACGTTATATTCCTTTGCTTGGTACATGTTTTAAAACAAAATACTCATTTGCTACATTTTAACATATGAAATTATGAAAGCTTGTTGAGTTTGACACAGTGCTTGCTTCCTATAGAAAGGAAACAAAAAATATCATACCATGTTCTCACTGGACTAAACGTCAATACTTCATGCTATTATATTAAGGAGAATGAAGTAAATTCTTAAGAATACCATTTATCTACCTTACTACGTTTCCAAGATTGGATTCCGATGCTCCAGGTAATTCTCTACACAAAGAGAAGTGATCCCCCTTTCTACCAGAAGGTGGCACTGCACTCATTGATGACGTTCTGAGGCGGGTGCAGTGAAGACATTCTTCTCCATCTAGAAAAGAAGTTGGGTTTTACAACATTTTATTTGAAATAATGAGACGCATGTGATTAATTTCCTAAAGAATAATTTTACTTTTGTCTTTTTGGGGAAATATGTGCACACTAAGTAAAAATGAACAGCTGTTGAGAATAAAAGGAAAATGCTTCATTTAGAATCTATTAATTTCTATCATCATTGTTCAGTACAATATTCTCAGATTTAATTACTCATGTAAAGAACATTAGGACTAAATGTAAGATAAAATCTTCTTTACTCCCCTCAAGATTTTTGTCTCTTTCTAACCACAAATTGTGTGGCTGACTTTTTAGTTATTAATTTTTTTAACATAGAAATCCCACTAGAGTTCTTAAACCCTTTTACTCATATCGCGGTATGTATGACAGTACCTACTTTGGCACCACTTTTCTCTTCTCTCCTACCTCAGTCTCATGGAAGTAAATATATCAGTCAATCATTATAGCTGGAATCTCTACTTTGAGAGAACAGGGCTTTTTAAAATTGCTAGTAGCATATATAATATCAAAAGGTTGAATTTTTTTTTCCTGGCAACAATTTATATAGACTTCCACGTAGCTCTAAATGTATCATTTGCTGATGACAGGAAGAAAGAAAGGAAACTGTAAAGACTTACTGACAGCTAAAAGAGGCTCAAACTGATTATCTTTAAAGAAATACAGTAGGAAGAAGCCACTTCGCTAAAAGCACAGCTTTGAACAAGCCGTCTATTAATTAATTGTCAGAGTTGGGAGTAAAAATGGCACCTAACAAGAGAAAAACTAAAGGGAAAGGATGAGAAACAGTGAAGAAGCCTTTATTTTAATGCATGTATTTATTTTGCACCTTTGATTTCCACTAAGTTGTTTCATTCATATTCACTAAGCGCACAATAAATGACATAAAATAAAAGCAAGACAAAAAAAGTCAAAAGACTTATGAAGCTCATTGTTCAAAGAAATTATTCAATATTTCATGGACTAGATTTAATAATATGAGTGCATAATAACAGTGGTCGTTCCTTTTTTCACATTCCTTTTTTCTAATTATCTTAAAATAATAAAAAATGCAGCAATGTGAATTTTGTTTATTTTTAGTTTTGAATGTGGAGGAAAATATTTTTTAGTTGAAGCATTTGGTAATTATGAAATCAGATGTCTGTAGGAAAAAGTAATGTTCATTAATTTTAGTTGGCTAGGGAATAACAAAAAAGCTTTCATCTTAGATTAATTTTATTTCCATGTCCAGGCATGGGATTGCAGATTACGGAAATGTAGACCATACTTTACAACAAATAACTTTATGTTTGCATGACAAATCCACACATTTTCCATTATTGCTTTTTTAACCCTGAAGTGAGTTTATCAGACACTATAATCATGAAATTTTATTGAAAGCTTATTTATTAAAACCATATTGAATATTATGCTCTTGTACAAGTTCAAAGGATACTATTAATTTTATATTTACCCACACATTTCTATATTGAAATAAAATAAAATATTTCCTTTTTCTGTTAAAAATAAAGTTTATTGGTCCATAATTTAAGATGGAATCAAAGTAGCATGTTTACATTTATATTACTAAAAGTACAAATTCTGGACTCAATATCTAGAGTACCATGAAATAATAACTAGTATTCATTTTATTATGGAAATGTAACTAACTATAAAGGGAAGTCTACACAATAGTTTCCTATAAATCATGTGTTGCTTAACGATGGGGATACATTCTGAGAAATGCATCATTTGGCAATTTTGTCACAGTGAACATCGTAGAGTGTTCTTACACAAACCTAGATGGTATTGCCTACTACACACCTAGTTTATACGATGCTAATCTTACAGGACCACCGTTATATGGGACCATCATATATGTGGTTAGTTCTTGACCAAAACATCATTTTGCAGTGCATGACTATATTGGGTAATAGGTAAGAGAAGGTTCTTTAACTATGGGTTTGATCAACAGGATAGAATCCATCCTGAGATTGCTTGTATTTAAACTCTGAAATGGAACTTTATACCATTTTATTATCATTGTAAATGAATTAATCCAGCAGCTATATAAACCACTCTTGGAGTTCTGAGGAGCTGGTGATGCTCGTTAAGCAGGATCTAAGGAGCTATCCCTGTTCAGCTATGCCGGAGGGGTCCCTCGTTCTTTCTGATGCTTCTGCTGTAACTGAGTGATACCTCTACTATCTTCTGTTTTGAGAGCTTTTTACTGATCAGGAGGATTAACCGCTCCATTCTTTGTGTTCCCATTATAGACCCCGCAGCTTTTTATTGCACAGGTAACAATGTATTACTCTATGTTTACTTATCTGTTTCTTCTTACCAGACTACATGGATCTTGAGGGTAAGAGACATAACATTCTTTTTGAATTTCCAGTGTTTAGCACCATGATGAACTCAGTGACTAACCTGTAGCAAAAACTCAACAGGAAGTTAATATACTTTTGTTAGATGAATGAAACGAAAGAACAACAGAGGAATGGAGGGAGGAAGGATGCCAAATTTTCTTGTGCTATTACTTTTATAACAAGTTTCTTAGTCTTTGTATTAGGAAATACTTAATTTTATCCTAAAGATAACCTTTAGACACACTTTCTTTAGTGCTGTACTAGTTGCTGACCACCAATTTTTTCGTGACCCCGGGAACATAGTCCTACAGACTCATCTGTAACATCCCTGCTCCACATTCACCTGCTTCCTCCCACCCATCGGTGTTGGTGGGGATAGGAACAGTCATGTCCTGTTTGGGAGCACCATGATGCATCCTCCTTAACCAAGACAGATTACTTCAGGTAGCGGTCATGCAGGCACATTATGTCTAATCCAGTTATAAATATTTGCTTAGGCTATGAAAAACACGAGAAGCATTTAAATATTTATGACTTTATAGTCTCACTGAGATATTAATTCTTCAAATTAAGAAATTTGTATTCAGCAAGACATACTCCAGAATGGGTAAATTATAAGCTGAATTTAATTTAAAAACTTGGATATTAACATAATGATTTTTAGTATCAAGGCTTAATTGGAGCTGAAAATATTTCAACAACAAGATGCTTGCCTTCAATCTACTTCCCAACCTTGCATTTCATATTTACCTATAGGTAATGATAGTTTATTGAGTCCATCTAAGTACCATTACTTCTTTATGCCAATTTACTCTCATAACAACCCTATAAAGTAGCGATAATTATCATTTTAACTAAAAAGAAAAAAACCCCTGATGCTCAGAGAGTTTACGCCCCTTGCCTGAATTCACCCAGTGCACCCTGCATGGTTGAGATGGAAATCACGGATCTCTGTGTCTGACTGGAGAGCCGTGCTCGACCACCACCTGTCAGCTCATGGCAGGTTGAGGCAATGTGTGCTGTGCATGGTAGGCTTTCCCTCCCGGAAACACATTTAATCTTAATACTATCACCGTGGGCCAGATATGACTCATTATTTGGAGAAGGAGAAAAAGAAAAGTTAAAATAAGTCTCCAAAGTCCTCGAGCAAATGAAAAGGGACCACAATACAGAGATCCTATGGTTCTAAGTTCAAGGCTCATGCTACTGCCTCAAACTCGCCTTACAATGCATTGCACATTTACTTACTGAAACATAGCCTTCTCATTCAGAAATTACATACTGGTCATAGCTGGATAAGTGTCCTATGAATTTAGAAATCAGTTGCAGTTTGCTGTAGTTGGCGGGTACACATACCTTATGGTATGGTAATGCAGGTATGCATTAGGAAAGAGAATAGGAAAAAGAAAACTCAAGTGTAAAAAGAATTAGCAGAGGGCATCTATTAGGCTCTTTCTGACCTAATATTCACTTCCCTGCCAGATTTCATTTCTAATGGTCTTTCTCCAACAACATGGTCTTTAGGGCCATTTACTCATAATCTGAGGTAGAGTGAGTTGGAAAGTGATTTTTGGGGTCATGATTGAATAGCTAAAGAGGCACAGATTCAAAGAGTCCTATTATCAGGAAAAAATAAGAATATCCCATAGTGATTATCATTGGAAATTCTAAACCTTAAGTCAGGGAAGCGTTAGCAGTCTAATAAAGATCTCTGCTATAGATGTGTGGAGATTGTATTGCAGTAAGGATAGCTTAGGAAGGCAGAAATGAAAAACAAGGATAAGAATTAAAAATGCATCTGCAAATCAAATTATAGCATTGCATGGCCCTTCAGTATAAATCGAAATTATAATATAATTTGATATTAAGCTCTGCCTATGCATTTTGTTGTACAGTAACTCTTTTTAAGCTATAATCTATCAACAGATGTCAAATATGTGTTTTTAGTTGTGTTGCACATGCATAGTGCTTAAAATGAAATAACTAGACAGGACCTAAGCAGTATCTAGTGTCATAAATTTACAAAAGGACAGTAGAAAAGAATTGTCAGGCATTATGCAAAGCGTGTTATATTTATTAAGTTTATGTTCATTATTTAATGTAATCTTTAAAGTAACCCTTTGAGCTAGCCCCAAATAAACTAATGGTAACTTGCTCCTGTTGTGGGGCAAATGGTCAAAGTCTTAGATTCAGATCCAAATATTTCTGAGACCAAATCCAATGCCTTTAATAACTACACTATTTTTCCACTTATATGTTCACACTGCCACTGTACACAGGTGTTGATTACTCTGGTGAAGAAAGGGCACACGAATAAATGACTGATTTAAAATCATAAACCGAAGTGAGATGATAGGGCAGAAAGCAAACAGAAAATGCTATAGCTTTGAGAAGTAGGTTTCAATGAACAACCACTGAGTAACACTGCAAATTATACTTCATTTGGAATAATTTATTAGTATTTTTAATAAAAGTCATTCTTATTTACCTTTCAAAAGTTTTCCTGGCCGTTGAGTTTATCCCAGGATTTCATTGGTTTGTTGATTCATCCATTCAATGTATCTTTTTTGTGTCTCAATGCCTGGACTAGAAGGGGGACCCTGAACATGACCTGAAGGATGCATATGTCCAGGCTTTAGGAGAGTCTGAGCAGTGGATGAGGAGGGAAGGGCCTGTGCACAGACCTTTGGCAAGGAACTGCCGAGGCTTCCAGAGATTGAGAGAGCCGGTCAGGCAGGAGCTACCGGAGCAAGAGAAGCATAGCGAGGAACTAATTAAAGAGGAATTAATTTTGCTTTTCATTGATAATATCTTCAACATTTATTTCTCTCTATATAAAATTTATTGGAAGCAAAGATGTATTCCATCACGTACTGTATACTATACTATCAATGAAGTATTAAGTATCTATCATTAAATAGTTTGTCTAAAAGTTTGTAAATGTTAATATTAGTTTTACAAACTTTTATGCCGATAGCTCCTGATATTTTTATAAGATTTAATTAAAGAGGTAATGTTTTACTTTAAAGGCATATGCTTGCTTTTACACAGCGACATGTACAGAAATGAAGATTTCTATGCACAAACGCACTTAATATATAAATAGATATATGCTTAATATATATTTTAAAATTTAATTTGTGATTTTTTTAAGAGGGAGAAGTAGGAGTTTAATTAGCTTTTTATTGTTCTATATCTAATCAGTCCTAAAATATAATTACAATCCTAAAATAGAATTAGTCTCCAACTGAAAACTTTATTAAAAACCAACTGGCCTCACTAAAGATTTTGGTCATGAAGTCTTAGAGAAATTTCACTTTTGTTTGTAAAACTTTTGCTGTGGCCCTTCTGTTCATGATCCAAAGGCAACATTTCTCTAGCTGCTAAGCTATTCTGTTTTCTACTTTCTAACATGCCGACATCAAAGCTGTGACTCTGCCCTTTCCTCTCCTTATCCACATCAGACCCAGGCTAACTGGGAGAACTTTCAACATCAACAGCAGCTCATCTTACCGATAAACAAAGCGCAAAGACAGAGCATGCGGTTGCCAGGCACAGAAAGCAGTGGGCGAAAGGGGGATGTTCCCTTCTATGTTCAGATAGCCAAAAGTATGCTATTGTGCATGACATGATCCTAAGTTAAAATAATATTTGTTTGGGTGGGCCTGCTATACAGGAAACGTTAAGATACTGAAAATGGTACAGTGGAAACTGTATGAGTTGTACAGCTAAAGGTGAGTGAGCTCCGAAGATGAGGGAAAGGAGTGGTACCAAAGACAGAGGTGAGGATCCAGTTTTGATAACAGTCTCTACTCACACAGAGCTCGTTAAAGTACCTCCACTCACAGATCCCTGATATGCTTTATAAGCATCATCTTCATTTCACTTACAATTTCCCTTCTCTGAGGTTCCAAGAATATAAAACAATAATAAAAAAAACTCGCAAAGCCAGCCATTTTCTTATCGGCTTTATACTTGTTAACTTGAAATTCAGGAGTGCCAAGGATACTATACATTTGAAATATCATAGTATTAGAAAAGGAACTGTCATATATATGTCACATATATATATATGGACATCATGTCAATAGGACATTATATGGCACGACCACCGGTGGCCAGGCTGCCTGTCTTCATCAGCCTGGATAAGTGCTGCTTTTTGACATGTTTGACTCTGACACCGTTGTGTGTCGTTTTGTACAATGTGTCTGTTTTTGTTTCAGAAATATGTATTGCTTTTTAGGATTTATAGGAAATTGTATTGCCAGTGTTAGACATTTAAAATCCTCTATAAAATCATAACCTGCTCTAGGATTTTTGTACCCATTTGATTCTGTAATTCTGCTTTATTCCTGTGGGGTATATGTCCACCCCGCCACTATCTTTTGAAAAATGCAGAATAGGTTGCTTTTTCTGTCTGTTCTTAATTTCATCATAGAAGTTTGCGTCAGAAAAAAGTGTGTGTACATATACACACACACATATATACATACACACATATCCATATATATATATATATATACTTATATATATGGCAGCAAGAGGAAAGTTTGCAAATACGATTTATATGCAAAGATTAAATCATAGCTTGGATCACTTCTAGGGCACCCTTATGTTTCTTAAAATAATGTCCAGCCGTCTTACTGTTTCCTACAGGACTCTGTATGATAGGCCACTTCCACCTCTACCATTCTGACAAATTGCATGCCAATGTCACTACATTGCAGCCACATGGGCCTCCTTTTGATCCTCAACATGCCAAACAAATTTTTGCCTCAAAATCCTTGCACTTGCTGTTTTCCTCTTCCTGGAATTCTGGTGTCCGGCTCTTTGGACTTGAGGCTCCTTCTCATCTTTTCAGTGTGTGGTCAACCGTCACCTTCTCTGAGAAATCATTCCTGACTTTATCTAAAGAGGTCAGCCTTCCTGCACTGCCATGGCATCCTATTATTTTACGTTACATAGCTTATCCCAATCCAAAGATGTCTGGTTATGTGT
This sequence comes from Equus asinus, assembly GCF_041296235.1. Classification (NCBI taxonomy): domain Eukaryota; kingdom Metazoa; phylum Chordata; class Mammalia; order Perissodactyla; family Equidae; genus Equus; species Equus asinus. The sequence continues at coordinate 66,539,720 of NC_091800.1, forward strand.
TTGTCTATATATTATGTATTTGTATATTATGCATCTCTTTTCACTAAAATGTTACCTCCATGAGAGTAAGAACCTAACTAGTGCTGTGTTCCACTATATTCCTGGCACCCAGCACCAATTCTATTACTAAGAGATGTCCAATTAAAAATTTCTCCCATTGACAGGTTGGTTTATAGGTCTTTGACATGCTCCTTATTACTTAGTAACACTTCTTTATTGATAGGTAATAATTTCCTTCACCCATTCTGAAGTTCAGATTTATAACCTGCAGTTCAAAAGTTTGTATGATCTAATTAGCTCAGATAATATTCTTGCTTTTATCATAAATGAAACACACATGTGAATGAATGAGTAAATAAGTGAATTAATAAGACAATAAGTAAAGCCAGAATCTTAAGACAATTGCTCCTTTCATCATCAATATCAAGAAGGAAGACCACTGCCTGCATAGCCTTTGAAGCTGATGATAAAGATTACGTATTGGCCTGGTAAATTTTAATTTCTTATTCAGGGTGCCCATTGATATAATCTTTGTAAGTTAACTACAGTCATAAAAGGATTCAAAGAAACTCTTTCTAATAACTTGAAATCACATCTCCATCTCAGAAACAGAGAAATGGTGAAATACTCAAAATGAGATGGAAAACTGTGAGTCTGAACTAGGTCTTATCCCATTGATTCCATACCAAAAATGAGACATCATACAGGTAGTTGACTTACGGATGATAAGTAAATTTGATAGGCAATACGCATTTTTTTATTTCATTTAGAAAACTGCTTAACATGCAGGGAGAAGTCAATAAATACTGTCTGACTCTCTCCCATGATAAAATAATTTGTTTTCAACTGTCATGTCAGTGCTACATCAAGGAAATTAAAGAGAGTTCAACTGCTGGATAATTCCAAAGCTGGGGAGTAAGTCCTTCTAGAAATGGATTCTCATTGCCACATATGTGACTACCTCTGTAAAAACTAAATACATGACCATTAACTAGTCAAAAAATAGGAAGTGGCATTTGAGGAATACATTGCTCTGTTTCATTGCAGAAGTCTGCATATTCCAGTTCTGCAAATCAGCAGCTTCTAACCTGTGGTCCACTCAACATAAAAGATATACAACATATCTGGAGATTCAATTTATTCATTTTAATATCACCCTGCCTTTAATTTGGAAGCAAAAGTAACATACTAAATTAATCAATATATTTCTCATTCACTTCCAAAATATGAATGTTTCCAGTGTCAGAAAATAGTTAATTCTTTATATTTAAAATAAAATTTAATAGTTAAAAACAATATTTTCTTTCACAAAAATTTAAAGTTGGCTTCATAATGGTTTGAAATGAAGTATTGTATACTTTCAATTAGAAGACTATAATTTCAAAGGAGAACATTGATCATTATTATTTTTAAAATTCGTATGTTTGGCTATTTTATAGGTCAATACTAAAGTCCCAAAACTCCAACACTACCAAGGAAATATTGGTATTGGATCTGTCCTGAGAGTCTCGTTACACCCAAGAGATTTGCCCATTTGTACTTAAATGGACAGATTACATCAGTCAAAGAACCATTGAAGTTTTATTTTAAAATTCAGGCAGAAATGTTGATACTGTCTGCAAAAAATTTAAACACAGGTTTTTTTTTTTTTAAGCCACAAAATTCCCTCTTGACTAGTGTATATAACTTTGTATCTCAGGAATTCCTTTGAGAAAAGTAGGCATAGGTGAAAGCCTGCAATATTTTTTTTTATAAAACTTCAGAGCAAGCTAAGAATTTCTTGGATCCTGTCAGTATGTCTAGCTGTAAAACATCTGCCCTTGCCTGAGTCTTTGCTTAACGTATTCTTATTGAGAATGTGAAGCACTGTCATTGTAATTATAATTCTGGCCACTTTTACTTGAATATTTAATAATGTATCCAAAAAGGAGGAATGGCTCCATTTTTAGTGTGCTGAGGGATGACTATGTTACTTTGAATCTGTTTTAGTTTTTCTTTTACATTTCACTTTTCCTAAGTGCCAAATAAAATTTTTCTCACGTTTCTTCTTAAAACATGGGCTCAGAAGAAAACTAAAGAAAAAAAATCAACCTCAATGAAAGTTTTATTCACTTCTAAGAACCTTAAAATATTGTGTTTTTACTTTCTGTCATTGAGTGACACTTGCTGTCACACGCAAGAATTACAATTCTATTGTCCTTAATCATAAACATGTGCTAAGCACATATTTCTTTAAATAATTGTGTTAGCCAGGGCTAACACAGTTTTGGTTGTAAATGCAAGAAATCCAACTCAAACACACTTAAGCAAAGCAGAAGATTATTTGGCTTGCATCAACTATAAAAGACTCTCAGAGGAACCAGAGAATTAAAATAATTGGCATTCTCTCTTTACCTCTCATTTTTGCCGTGTGCCAGCCATATTACTTCAGACTGTGTTTTACAAGGCTAAAATCATGGTTTCTGACATTATCAGTGTTTGTATCCTCATTGTTTCCCAAACTTTAGAAAAGAAAAAAAAGTTCTAATTTTCAGCTTCATTTGCAAAACCTTGGGGGAAAGTTCCTAATTGGCCTGTATTGGTCACATGCCTACAACTAGACTCATCATGATGGCCCCAGTAATGTGATACTATGTTTGGACTAGTGTTGGTCAGGCAGCATCATTAAACCACTAACTATAACTATGGAGCTGGGGTCATGTAAAAAGATGCTGGTCCTAGTCTGACCTCATGGTTACAGAAAGAGAAGAAGTGTCTCCAAACTGAAGGATACAGGACACATTTTCCAGAGAAAATGAGAGAAGTGCAGGGAGGGCAACACATACACACACACACACACACACACGCACACGCGCGCGCGCACACACACACACGAGGTTAAGCCTTCTCTCATTTCCTATTCTTTCATCTTCCCTATCATCAAGCAGGTACTGAGCATCATCACCAGATACTTTGGGTTATTCGTGATCTTTATTCTTCAGAAATATAACATTCCGTTATTTATGCCTTTTACTGTCAAAGAGAAGAAAAAGAAGATGTTAGTGTTATAGACTAAGATGTAAAATTTAACAACATAAAAGGATGAATCAGATGGTTGAGAGTGGTATTTCATCAGTTCTAAGTCACAGTTCTGACACCTGGTTAAATCTTATAATTGATGGAGTCTTCAATTGCTGTTGGCCAAGTGGCACACATGGCACATTGTCATTTCAATTGAATGATGTGCATGGTTGTTACACATGTATTGAGTTCAACTTCCATATAAGATATCTTCAAAAAAGAATTATACAATGAGCCAGCATCAAAACAACAACAAAATAACCTATAGTCTTTGCAGAGAGACCCAAACAGAGCAGTGATACATGCATTTGGTGTTTTTGAGGCATATATTCAAAATTAGAAGAATGAACTCAATTCCATTTTTTTCTTTTAGAGCAAAAACCAAGTACTTTAGGGAACCTAAGGAAGGAGAATTCCCACAATTAGATGAAGCTATGTTTTGCTTTCTTACTGATTCAGGTACAATGCAATTAAAGTTAAGAGAGATTGCTAGCTGCCATGAAAGAAATGAAAGTAATTTAAGGACATGAGAACTTGAGTCTTGATGAAATTATATGGAATTTTCATTATGAAATCATGTCAGATTTCATTTAGGAGGGATTTTTCTTTTGTTTCTGGCACACAAAATAGTTCATCTTACAGTTGGTGATGTCTTTGATGTCAATGCAATACTATAATAAAAGAAATTGATTTTACTTCATGAAAGTCCTTTTGTAACATCATAGGGAGGCAGAATTATTATACTAGTAATCAGATTACCTATATTCAAAGCTTCTCTCTGCCACCAACTAATTGTGTTGTCTCAGAGATGTGAAGTAAACACTTAGGGCCTCATTTACACTGTAAAGATTTTGGGCTAGATTATAGCAAAAGTCTGTTTCAAACATAAAATCACATGATTCTAGGTGGAATGAAGAATGAGAAAGGAATTCATTATTTCTTCATCTTAAGAAAGATGGTTTGGAAACCACCTGGCTTGGTAGTTTTATAATTTCCAGAGGCCAGGGTAGTATTTTTATTTTCAGTTCAGGAATAATTTATCTAAATCACATACCTAATGTTCCCAGTTGAAATATATCTAGCATGCATAACATGCCATATTTCTTTCACTTTCATGGTGTTTGGTGTTTTGATTAGTGATTATAGCTTCAGACAGATTAGTGAGGCAGTAAGTAGAGAAAATGCTAATGGACATCTAATCAAGTGGGTGGGTGTCAGGTAGTCAATTACGACAAAGTATTATTGTAATTCAAAAATATGTGAAGCATTATCATTTTGATGCAGTGTTTTTTATACCAAACGTTCTAACAAGAACAGACAAATGGTTGCACACTAGCACACTTGGGAATATGGTCATTAAGAGCCTAAGATTTTCTAATAAGATGGTAATTTCCTTTCTTTCTCAGATGCCACAGGCAATACTGCTGCTCATATGTTGAAAATTTAGTGCAGCATTTGTAAAACTCAAGCACAAACATTTTATTCTATTGGTTTCTTAGAGTCTGAGAATCTGAAATTGAGTTGTTATATAGTCCTTTCCCCATTTTTAAGAATGACACAAACTAAATTGTCTCAGTGAAATTCCTTTTAATGAAAAAATTCTAGAAAAACAAATAGACAAAGGGATGTATTGTCTCCATGATAGCATTTTCTGAAGCATATTTTTAAAAATGTATTCTCTTATGTCAACTTTTTAAAAGAGACTCTATGCCCTTCACTTTTAATTTACAGAAAATAATCACAAAATATTAAAACTAGAAAGAAGGCTAAAAGTCATATAATCCAACTTTTTAATTTTATAAGTGAAGAAATTAAAGTATAAAGAAATTAAATAAAGTGCTCAACCCCATAGAGTTAGTTGTCACCAAATTGGATTTGGAACCCAGATCCTTTAATTTTTATTTCAATGATTTGTTTACATTTGTCTCATTTTCCCTTTACTTTTAAACTCAAATAAGCTCGAGCAATTGGTTATACTTTTCCTTTGTTATCTAGTCTTTTGATCCTTCAGTTCTGATGTCTCAGTATTAGATCGTGGAATGACTGTTTCAAGCCACCCAAAGATACAAAAAATTGATATTAATTTCTTCATTAACAGTGAAAATTCTACCACCAAGACTGTGCTTTCTGTTTATCTGTTATATATAATTTTTTTATCTCAGAAATAGGATCTGAGAAATATTACTTCTGAGAAATGTTATTATCAGAGTAATGGCTAGGTCAATCAAATGGTAAGAGTTGGACAGTCTCAAAGAAATGCTGTATACTATATATTGGCTTTGGTTTTCACAATGGTTATTAATGCTTTAAATTCATGGACTGGTTCTGAAAAAAAATGTATTTAATGTTATTAACTAGATTGGCTCCGAATAATTTGGCAATAGAATTTTTTTCCATATCAATATTAACATATTTCAAAACTCTGGTATACAGCATAATTTATTTTAGGAATTGCCATTTAGGTAGGTAAAATCTGATAAACTACTACAGCACAAATAACATAACAATTCATAATTCATGTTATCCAAAGTTCCTCTTCCACCAAAACATAATAGTGTACAGGTAACTTTTAAATACAACAGGATTTGGAGTCAGAGACACCTGGTTTTAAAATCTGTCTCTACATTTTGAGAGATGTGTAACTTTCATTTTCCCATCTGTGACATGGAATAATTGCTGCACCATAGACTTCCACTTACAGCTGTGATGGAGTAGCTGACAGAAGACTCATACTTCCACTGAAGTAGACCTAGAAATGCCAAATTAAAAGCAATCAGAAGACACTGGAGAACTGTCAAGCCCAGTGGGTTTAGAGGTTACCTCCCAGGCAACGGGGACGAAGTCCAGACTTCTCTTTGGGAAAGGCCACCTCTCTCTGTGCAAGGTCACACTGCACAGGGCACACTCGCTTTTGGCCAAGGCCTTCTTAACAGTAAAACAATCATATTAGTCTGGGTACCTGAATTTGGTAAAGCATTTATATTACAAACACAGCAATAGTATTATGTGAATATGCTTAATATTTGGAGGAGACAATGTGGGGTAGGGTTAGGTTTAAAAAACAACTTGTATCTTGTAACGCCATCACATGCATTCTTATATTTTTTCCCTGATTTACCATTATTTGTACTAGAATAAACTTGTGTAAAATTTTTTCACATAGAAATTAGCTGATGATTAGTTAAATGCAGTTTTTCCTCAGGCCAGTCATTTTCCATTGGCATCACATCCTGAGGAGGCTTTTACTCAATTTCCCAATGCATTTGACTATCAATATTAGTATTTTAATCTTACCAAAAGTGCTAGTTGGACTAGTCAGGGTTCTGCAGAGAAACAGACCAACAGGATATATAGAGATGTATATAAGAGATTTATTATAGGGATTGGCTCATGCCATTACAGAGACCAAGAAGTCCCATGATCTACTGTTTGCAAGACGAAGAACTAGGAAAGCTAGTGGTGTAATTCAGTCTGAGTCTGAAGGCCTGAGAACCAGACAGCCAAGGGTTAGTCTGAGTCCAAAGATCAGTGACTAGGGGGTCTGATTATGTAAGTTCTGGCCCGAGCCCAAAGGCCTAGGAACCAGGAGCACTGATTTTTGAGGGCAGGGGAAGATGGATGTCCCGGCTCAAGGAAAGATAGCAAATTCGCCCTTCTTCATTCTATTCATTCTTCATTCTAACCTTTTCATTCTATTCAGCCTCCCAATGGATTGGATGATGCCCTCTTGCACTGGTAGGGGGATTTTCTTTACTCAATCTATGGATTCAAAGGTAATTTCTTTCAGCAACACTCTCACAGACATATATAGAAATAGTGTTTTACCAGCTGTCTGGGCATCCCTTAGCCCAGTCAGGTTGATGCATTACTTGTTTCTGTACCCACAGTTGCAGCCCTGGTCCTGGGATCACTGCATCAGGCAGGAGAAAAACAGTTGAGGGCAAGTGCAAACTCGTGGAATATTTTCTGTTCTGGTACTTTCGTAGTACTCTGAACATTTGCATCTACCACCAGTTATGCCAAGCCCGGTCAAGTATGTGACTGTTTCTCTTAGGGCCCATTTGTAGCCTCCAGGGGCAATTGGCATCAGTCCAAGTTGCCAGCTGTGTGCAGAGTTTGCTCCTCAGGGAATCTGCCCCATTGCCATCTGCAGTCTCTGTCTCTCTTGTTGGCAGACAGAACAGTTCTCATTGGCACCTTTGTGCCTCAGAAGGTGCAAGAGGAACATGTCTAGATTTAGCTGATTTCTGCATTTATGCAGCCCCCCAAGTGTCCACTCAGTTATGGACCCATGTGGCCACCTAAAGTGAATCTACCAAGAGGTCCGCTTGCTGGTTCTAATCACCTTCTGATTCCGGAAGGAAGTACTTGTGATGGATATTGCTATGCCCTACCTTAATGTGCGCCTTTAAGTTCCCAGATTGATTTCTATAGGGTTGTGCCCCATATGGGTATCCATTTACTAGTCTAGTTTTTCATTGCCCTTCTGTCTGACCATATGGGCAGACCAGTGGCCACTGCCTATGAATCAGGAAAAATCCAAACATAGGGGCAAACAACATGCAATTCAGCCTGCTGAGTTTACTTATTTTTACCTTCTTCAGAGTCGCAGGCTTCCAAACAGGATGCAGTCTATTCATCTGAGAATTGCCATCTATAAATCAAATAGCTCTGTTCTCCAGAAAGTCCCTAAATATAAGGATACTCTAGAGTTAAAAATAAAAAGGATGGGAAAATACAGAAAATGCAAAAACCAACTAAAGAAAACTGCTGTAACTCTACTAAGATCAGACAAAGCAGACTTTAGAGCAATAAAAACATAAAGAGGGATACTCCATAAAGATAAAAGGATCAATCTACCAAAAAAATGACATTTCTTTGTTTGCAAAAAATTGACACAACTGAAATAATACACAAATTCACAGTCCTAGCGGAAAGTGTTCACATAACTTTTTCAATAATTGAAAGAAAAAGCAAATAAAAGGCAGTAAGGATGGAGAAGACATTAACAACATAATTTACAGATCTGCTTTAATCAGTATAGAGAACACTGCTTCCAATAATAGAACACTGAGCCCAACAAGCTCAGAAGGCACATTCAGATAGAGAGAACATTCTTTTCAAGTGTACATAGGATATTCATCAAATTGATAATATGAGGGCCATAAAAAGTCACTCAGAGTATATTCTCTGACCACAGCGGAAACCAGCCAAAAATTAAAATCATATAATTAGACACAAAGCAATGTTAGTACCTACAGTATGACCCTGAAATCTAGGTTAATACACAACTACAAATATATCTTTTATTATTAAGCCATTCCTCTTACCTATTTCACGTAACTCATATCAAAAGTCCCAATTAATCTAGATACAAGAAATGAAGAAATATGTTCGTTAAACCTTCTAATTGTCAATTATTTGTGAATGCCTTGAATTTTAAAAGATGTTTGCAATAGTACTGAGGCCTATCCATTCATAGTAAGATCTTTGTTTCATGAATTGTTCTTATACTAATGAGATCATTCACAATAAAATACCGAAATTTTAGAACTGGGAAGAATTTTCAGGCCAGGTTATAAGTGGGAAGATAATGTCACCTAGTTGAAAGAACAGGGTAGTCATGTAAACAATGTTGGCAAAGTAAGAGTTTGTCTCTGCACCATGACACTAGGTAAAAGATTGAAACATGTAAAATTTTAGACTTCTATATAAAATGATTATAATAAATCTTACATATCGATAGTGCAAGAATATAAAGAATTAGAACTAACATCTGCTAAGCGCCTAATGACTGCTGGTAGTAAGCTTGACCCTCAATCTATGAATGTTTAATGACAGTTTATACTCCCAACAACCTTTTGACACAGTAGGTATATAAATAAAATGCATGTGAGAATTCTGCATTAACTATAAAAATTAATGTGTAGTCATCTCATGCAAACAAAATTATGTGTATTCTCATCCACCGTATGTTAGATGGTTGACATGTTATCAATATTGCAATAATGAAAATATATTTAAATTTTTTTCTTTATGTACCATAAAAATTCAACATTTTAATTATGCATCATGTTAATTATTAAGCTTTGTTTCTTTTTTTAGTGGACTGATTTCCCACTGAATAGCTCAAAATATTTAGGCGTCGCAATAGGCATTTTAAAAAGTGCTTTAGGCAATTTTGACAATTCTTCAGTGAGATTGGGGGTTCAGTTCCCATCTTTTCCTTCTTACCATTGCTAAAAGAGTTCATTCTTCCTAGTAAAAAATTTGATTGAATAAAGTTATCACTAGACCTCCTTTGATCTATAGCTGTCTGTTATCTTCAGGTGGCCTGCTGATCCTCTTCAGTTTCTAATAATAGTTATAATAATCACTGCTAACAGTGTTCCATAATCTTTTCAAATATATAGACCAAGATGTAGAAAGTTAATATATTATTTATAAGAATTAAGACCTGTTAGAACAACATATATGAAATATAAAAGCATGTTTGCCTGCAAGGCGGGTCCTTATCTAAGAAATAAAGCAAACGTATGAGAGCAGCAAAAGATTTGAGTCACATTAAAACAAGCTTAAATTATTCCTCCTGATGTAGCAAGTGTGGGCTCTCAAGTCCGAAATGACAATGAAGTAAAGGTAGGCGTCGTGTTGGCATGGCTCTGAGAAGAGGGCAATGAGAAAAGAAATCAGGCAGACCTCCCACTAATCAAGTCTTTCCTTTAGATTTCAATGCATTCTATCTTGTACATAGACTTTTGTATTTTAACGGCTCCCTAAGGCATTGGCGTCACCACGTCACCATCAGCTGAGTTTTAAATGACCACTCCTTAAATATCAAGCTGTGTTAGTTTCTATTGGTTATCCCAGAGTAGTGTTTAGTGCTGGGAGAAGGAGGCCCTCAGAGGTGTAATAAATAAATGAATAAAGTAAATGATGGTGGAAAAGCATTGGAAGGCAGCTGACTGTTGGCATATGCAAGGTAGGAAGGCATTGGAAGAAAAAGAAATCCACCGAATTCAGGTAGTTAATTCTTGGACATGAGAACTCTTAGGAGGAGAAAAAAATAAGAATGGATATTGTCAGTGTTTTCTAAAAGTCATCTACATTAAACAAGTTATTTGGCTGCCAATTTTCTACCCCAATCCATCCATCCTGCTCCTCCTTGTTCCTGCCACCCTCCATATGCAACCCACGTGAGTCAGGGGAAGTGGATCCTTCTCAGCAATAAGGGTGATTTCTGAAATCCAAGTCAATCTTGGGTCTCCACTCCCTCTTGTCAGTGATCGGTTTGAGGACCCAGGCCTCAGCCAAGCAGTTTGTGGCTTTCTCCTGAAGAGTGACATTGGTTAAGTCAGAGGTTCTCTGAGTGTGTTCTGGCAGCATTGGCGTCCCCGGCGGACTTGTTAGAAATGCAAATTCTTAGGTTCCAACTGAGACTTACTGGATGAGAAACTTGAGGAGAGGGCCCAGGGAATCTGTGTTTTAAGAAGCCCTTCAGGTGATTGATTCCAATACACATTTGAGTTTGAGAAATAATGGGTTAAGGCTGACCTCCTGAATTAGGTAGGCTTATTCTTATCCCAAGAAGCCCATGGATAGGAGAGAGGTTTTTCTCTAGCTTCTTTTGAATTAAATAGGAAACTAATCTACTCAAACCACTGCTGGCAGTATTTTTGACAGCATGAGAGAATTCAGCTTGTTGACAGAAAGGTGAAGAAGAAGCTTGGTAAATTACTTAACAACAGCTTCAACTTGGATAATGTGGTGCTTCCAGTCTAGGAAGAACGACACATTTCCTTACTCTTTAAACCAGTTTAACTCAGGTTTTCTCTTCTTGCAGCAGAGAGCATCCTACCTGATACAAAAGAACCAGAACACTACAATATTAACTAATTATTTGTTTATTCGACAGATCGATTTAAGTCAACTACTATGTGCCAGCCATAGTTCTAGGCACTGGAGATACAAAAGTGAATAGTGATTGAGAAAAAGAAAAAAAAAACTAATGGAATTTGCATTCTACTTGGGGGAAAGAATACAAACATAAATAAGAAAGAAAGGTTGGCATGTGTAGTGGTCGGCATATGCTGCAGATAATAGCATGTGTGAGTTACAATTTTAGATGGTATGGCTGGGAAATACCTCCTGAGAAGATGCTGGGAAATTATGTGGGAGGAGCTCAATCCAGAAGAGAGGACAGCTGCGAAGCAGGTATCCCTGGCCTTACTTGTAGCTATGCCAACCAACGCAAAAAGCAGTGAAGCAACCTTCCGCAGATTGCAGAAGCGATAAATGATAGGACCATGGTTCTGACTGAGGGCTATCTAGCTCTAAAATACCAGCATTTTCCATTATACTATATTTTCTGCAGAGGTATGTTACATTTAAAAAACAATCTTCTATTGCTAGTAATAATGACCTAATACAGCAAAATCCATGACCAGCTTTATTGAATTTCTTTGGGACCTTTCCATTCCTCAGATCAGCTCTTTAAAGAGCACAATATCTTAAAGCAGGAGAATTTTACGTCTTCTTCTTACATTAAAATTAAACTGCCTTCCACATGGATCCACCATTTTTGAGAGGTCAGACCCAAAGTAATAATAAATTTTTCTTTGCTTATACTGGAGCTTATATTCAGCTTGTTTGGACTAGTCATTAAAACATTGGAATACTTCATATCAATAAGTAGCTACTGCCTTAAGCTCCACTAACGTCTTCTGGGTGCGCTGGCAACCCTAATGCTTCACTTAAGACCTTATTCTGGTCCTGGTCCTAAAGACTGTCTGACCCAGCAGGCGACCTCAGCACTCTAGACTATTGTCAGGGTCCATTCTAATTGGGTGGTTCCTTCACCGGCTTAATTGTTAAACATTTGGTATAACATCCCTGTACTAAATCACTCCTAGCCTCTACCAGCAAAATCACTTGGCAGTGTATCCAATGAATAAGTGATGGATGGGATGGTAGTGAAAGAGGTTTCTCTCAGTTGTAGTTGAGCCACCACCAAGGGGAATAATCTTAACAAGAATCCAATTGATATAAACCGCAATTCTTCTGTCCTCTGTACCAGCCCAAAGGAGGGGGAGAGACCTCTCTCCTATCTCAAAGCTCAGGTTTCTCAGAAAAATGATGGAATAGTTTTGTTTATGATTGCCTTGAATAATTGATGTGTCCCTTAGTTTACAGATGTTCCCTGTAGTTGCTAAATATAAATTTGTACACTTTCAAGGTGTTTTCCTTTGTATCAAACATATATATGACAAACTTCCCATCCTCCTACAGCTTACAAATCAGTTTCTTGAATGGAAAACTTGAGAAGACAGATTTTATTTCACAGAATAATTTTCGGTGAACAGAAGGACAACCTGGCTATAGTGAAAAAAAGAATGCCTTGGAACAGAAAAATTTTATGTTTGCTGTCTATGTAACACCTACCTCTGAGAATGTCAGAAAATGAGGCCTTATCTTGCTTGACAACAATCATTGTCTAGTGAATAATTCCTTTTAAGGAGTTTAAAACTTCTGCTTTTGTCTCTGAAATGACTCTATAATCTGGCAGAGCCATTATTTGAACTAACATTTAGAAAACAGAGGGTGTTATAACACCTTCCATCAAAAAGTTAATAATCTGCGGCATTCCAAAATCACAACAGAAATGTTATGTCGGTTCTCCCAATAACGATAGTAAAGAGTACATTTATGGTCTTAAGAATAAAAAAATCCAACTCTCAAATAGTTCAGGTTAGTTGAACTCCATTTGACGGTCCTTTTATACAGTCCTGCTTCCGTTAGACAGATCTAAGTGTGTCTCAGAAGTTACAGCTGGAAGATTCCAGTGCTTTATAAAGGAAAACACTGTAAGATTCTTAGGGAGACAGAACTTCTAATCCTCCGTTGTGGGTTGGAGCTTTCCATGACAGATGTAAAACATTTTACTTCCATTATCTAGAACATTTTATTGATGTATCTGATCGTAATCTTCTGTTTATTCTCTTCTTTGTAAAAGCCTAAAGTGGATTCTATATTGCTAGGATCACAGATTTAAAACAATCATACGTGATTAGAGGAGTGTTACTATTTTATTGGTCACAGTAGTTCCACCTTATTGACTCTGCCCAGCTGCTTTCTATCATGTGAAAATCAAGGGCTGCTCAAGTGCTATCCTTTCTATGTACTGCCTTGCTTTCTTTTTTTTAGGGCTTATTCAATATTACTGGTTTATTAAATTTTGGTGGTTTGTTACAAATTACTTTAAAGTCCAAAAATTACGTAGGACTCATCCATATTTTTGCATAGCACTATAGAAAACCAATAGCACTTTTGTTTTTAAACATAATTCATTCATCTTTATAAACATCACTTAAGTGTCCATTGAGGAGCCTTATTCTGTTAAAAAGCTAATTTCATCCTTCTCAACACTAGACTCCTGGCACCTAAAATGGACCTTGATTTAGGTCAGTGATTAGCTTCAAGCCTTCAGCTGCTTCAGTCTGCTGTGTTGAGTATCATCCTGATCATAGTGCCCCTCGGAATTCATGCAACACTGTGTGCGTAAGTGGTTCTACTGGAAGGTGAGACTGAGAGGCTCTTATCCTTCGGCCACATTTCTTTCCCAGCCCCTCTATGGGAGGCAGAATAATGCTCTCCACAGAACCTGTGAATCTGTTAGTTTACATGGCAAAGGGGATTTAAGGTTGCAGGTGGAGTTAATATTACTAATTAGCTGACCTTGAGATGGGGAGCATATCCTGGATTGTCCTGAGGGGCCTAATGTGATCACAAGGGTCTTTATAAAGTGAGAGAGGAGGAGGCAAGAAATACCCAGAGAATTAGTGAAGTGGTAAAGACTAGGTCCTCTGTTGTTGGTTTTGAAGATGGAGAAAGGAGGCCACGAGCCAAAAAATGTTGGAAGCCTCTGGAAGCTGGAAAGGTCAAGGAAATTGATTCTCCCCTAGAGCCTCCGGAAGGAATGAAGTGCTGTCTACACCTTGAGCTCCTAGAATACCAGCGAGACCCTTGCCGACTTCCTACCTCTAGAACTGCTGATTTTCAACCCTGCGAGAGGACTTGCCGAACTGAGTGAAGGATCATTTTACCGGATGATTATATCTGTGTGGAAAAACGGAGTGGGAGTCTATAAAGTTAAATTAAAAAAAATCTTTCTGTGAAGGAGCAATTGTGACTGAAACGTACCTAACAAATCTTTTTCTATCAAGGTTTAGAATATCTTTTCCATCTCTCTTTACAACTTACACAAGTTTCTTTCCATTAAAAGTTTTACAATGATTTTTAAATTAATTTGAGAGAATCTAGTTGCTGGAACAATTAAGGCAATTTTAATACATGAACATTTGCTATTTGGCAAAGGAATTAGGGGGAAAGTGAAGTTCGTGCTGCTTCTCCTTCATAGATTTGGGGTCCTTTTCAATCTGAAATTCGAGAAAGGATTATGAACTGGTGACTGCAGAAGTTCTGTGCCTGCAGGGGAGTGACAGCTCATCCTCACCAAACACAACCGTCATGGTTGTTTTGGGAAGCAAGCCTCTAGAAGTACTGGATTCTTTGAACTGTTTGGAGGCCTCAGCCCCTTGCTGTTTCATTGTTGTCCTGGGGCTCTCCTACAGTATTTTCTAGGAGTCGGTTACAGCACAGTAGTTTATTTGAAAGCCAGGCATTACCGTGGGAAGGGAACGATGATGGCACTCCCCAGGGGATCTCGTGCTTGTTAAAGGTTCAGGTCTTCCCTCCTGCTGAACCCTAGTTGGCAAGGGTGGCAAAGGACTCGGTGTGAGGGATCTCTGGTCACCCCTTCTCAGTCCAGGCTTTGCTGTCAGGCCCTACAGGAGAGAGCATGGTGAGAGGGCCTGGGTATGGGGTCCCAGCACTTTGATCCTCTTGGGAGGAATAGCATTCAAACAATCTAATACTAGGCTCGAGCTTCCTAAACACAAGTCCTAAGGTAGTTATAGCTTCAAGAAATTTCCAAGGGGAGCATCATTATGGAGAGACAAACAGGCAGTTCCTCCAGACCAATGTTCTTTAGCCTGGGTGCTTAGTTATCTTTAACTGGTGGAAATTTGCTTCTCCCTCCTAGTGTTTTGCATAAAAACATGCTAAAGCGCAAAATAAGTATTAGTAATGATACTGAAAAGGACAACAGATGATAATAATGATAGCTAATACTTAAAGAGTAGGTACTCCATGCCAGGCCGTGGGTACTATTATTATTGCTGTTTTACAAACAAAGAGGCTCAAACTCAGATTATCTGACTTGCCCACAGTCCCACAGCTGGTAAGTGGAGAGGCCAGGATTCAGGCCCAGAGCCTGTGGTCTTTACTGTAACACAAACTACCTTTCCTAAAGGTGGCAATGGTTATTCCTTCAGGGGATGAGATGGCCTTAACAGTCTCTTCAGCTTGACTGAACTTCAGATGGTTTCTTCTTGGTTATAGGTCCCTGACCTCCTTTCTCTTAGAGCATTTACTTTTGAAAACTTTCAACTGTAAATGCTTCCTCTACCCCTTTGAGATAAATATCTTCTCTAGCCTCTTGCCAGTTTTACAACCCAGGACTATCTTGTCAAGGATCTGGGAGCCATCCCTTTGAAATGTAATCATCAAGAAAGAGAGGGGCACTATCTCCCAGTCTCTGTGGGAGAGTAGGAGCCTAATTTAAGGTAAATGCCAATTAGCAAACACAGATGGCTTAATCACATTGATTAACCTTGGTCTCCCTAAGGTCCATCCTCCAGTTCTTTTCTTTTTGCTCACTTCAATGCTTAAACACTCTCTGGGCTGTTGTTTCAGTGACGTTGAGTTCAATCTCTCTCCTCAATTTTAAGTCTTGACCCCTATTGCAACGGTCTTGAATAAAGTCTTCCTTGCCTGTCTAACTTTGTCAAGTGCAATTTTTCTTTGAGACAGGTTATCCTCAATTTTCCCCTCTTTTAGGCATGAAGAGTGAGTTCTTCAAATTCCACTTCCTAGGTCATGCCACTTAAATTTGAAAGAAAGCATACTTCTAATGCCTGTACAATCGTGATAACAAGCTTTCATGAGCCGTTTCCCTCAAGGTAGGTTATAGAGTAGCTTGCTTAACATTTGACATTGTTTATGCCAAAGAATTCAGTTATCCTTCCCATAATCAAATAGGTAAAATATATTCTAATAACAATAACACAACATATAAAAAGCATACAATGCCTTATTTTACCCCCCAACAATTCCATGAGACTGGTAATATTTTTAACCCTGTTTTTAGCAAACAGAAACTGAGGTGTCTGGAGGTTAAGAATTCCAAGTTGCAAAGAAAGAGGAAAAAGGGGCCTAGGACTTGTTTAATCCTTAAAGGAATTAAGTGGATCCGGGATGCAACTGATTTTTAAGATTGGTGTGCCCTTTGCTAGTCTATTTCTCTATTTCAGTCTTGGTTCAGGCCATGTCATGGATATGGTGAAGTGATATTAATGTTAGGTAACATTTCAAGAAGTCTCAACTTTATAGTTCTTAATAGTTTTTTTCCTTTCACTCCATGATGAGCTCTGTAAGGCTGGAGAGCCACATATGTGCTCCAGAGAACTCGCACTTCATTCCTCCACTTCATCACCCTTGCCCCCTCCCCAGCTTAGCTGCTGATCTCCTTTTATCATCTTCCTCCCCTTGGGCCAGTCTATAAAATTCTGTCTATAAAAAAAAAAACTTCGTGCTATAAGAATATTCAAATTTCCTTAATAAAAACTAGCAAAATTTTCCAATCCAACTTTCCTGAAATTGTAGATCAAACCCTGTTGTGAGTCACAGATAGCAGCTGAAACCACTTCATCTCCAAGTTAATGGATAAAATTAGCATCTTAAAGAGTTGGAGGGCTTAATTAGAAAGGCAATCCTTAGGCAAAAAGCCTCTCAGGAACACTAAAGCAGTTTGTTGATTTTTGTTTGTAAAAGGTTTGGGGCAGAACCTGGAAATAGAAATTGAGTCTGACTTTGGAAACCCAAATCCACAATGAAATTATATCATCCTCAGGCTTACTTTAAAGGAAGCATGTTCATAATAAACATACGATCTTTTTACTTTCCATGACTATTTATTTATTTATTTATTTGGTGAGGAAGATGGACTCTGAGCTAACATCTGTGCCAATCTTCCTCTACTTTGTATGTGGGATGCTGCCACAGCAGGGCTTGATAAGTGATGCATAGGTCCCCGCCTGGGATCCAAACCTGTGAACCCTGGGCCGCTGAAAGAGAGTGCTAACTTAACCACTATACCACCACGCTGGCCCCCATGACTATTTATTATAATCATCCCAATGCTCCTGTGAGAAATGGCCATTTAGTTCTACGTACTCTTCTCTTGTTTTTTCGTACTGTGTTGAGAATGGTTTGGGCACTCCAGAGGAACTGTCTTGAGTCAAGAGGTTGCTCCATTTTACCAGCAGCTGCTTCCCTTACCCAGGCCCTGACGCTCATACACCACAGGCAATGATTCTCAGTATTTTGAGAATTTTTCTCAAAATTCTTCTGGCATTCACCTTTTTATTTTTCAACAACATGCCTTAAAATACCACTATTTCTGGGTATTCCAATGGTATGCATCTTTCTCTTGCCTTCATCTATAAGGATTTAGGTCTCTTATCTTATTACCACTTACATATTGCCTCTCTCCACATCACACCCCTACAATTATAGAATACTTTTGGTTAACATTCATATTTTTATGACTACATAAATAATGCTCAGTTTAACATGGTAGTGTTCTGTATAAATACTGGCTTTTCTTTTTGCCTTCCTTGTTCATTTAACAAATATATAAGGAGCACCACATCCTCTTGTATAGCCAGGCCTCTAGGCACTGGAAATGTCACAGCTCGGGGGGGTCTCTACCCTCAGGGGCTAGTATGCCAGAGAGGAAGCAGCAGAGCAAAGTGTTCAAGAACAGAGAATCTGAAACCAGTCCTCTTGGGTTAAAATACTGTTTTTTGATACTTAGCAACTCTGTGACCTTAGTGTATTACTGGCCTCTCCATGACTGTTTTCTCATCTGTAATTTGGGAATAAAATCTACTTACAGGGTTGTAATAAAGATTAAACACACTATCAGGTAGGGGGAATCAAGCCATGAAAGAGACAGGGAAGATAAGTTTGGAGACTGACTTTAAATGGACGTCAAAGTATATTTTTCTATACCACTAATATTGTCAAGCTTTCCTGTCTATTAAAATATTAATTTGATTGCCGTTTATTCTACTCCTTGCATTTTCTTTCCCATTAATTCTTTTATTTATTTTTTTTTTTTGGTGAGGAAGATTTGCCCTGAGCTAACATCTGTGCCAATCTCCCCTCCACGTTTTGTATGTGGGTTGCTACCACAGCATGGCTGATAAGTGGTCCAGGATCCAAGCCTGTGAACCCTGGGGTGCTGAAGCAGAGTGCACCGAACTCAACCACTAGGCCATGGGGCTGGCCCCAAATATTAATTCCTTTTTTAAAAAATTTTACTTTGTATGGATTTCTGTCTTCGACATTAGTGATTTCCTTCCCTGTCTGGCAACACATTTATTCCCACTTAAAAAGAGTACACTAAAAATCTGACTAGAATCTGTGTCTACCTTGGTAGAATTCTCAATTGTTGATATCTTGACATTGTTGATATCCTGACCCTTTAATGTCACTTGTTGTTGGCCTTTTTGAGGAGCTTGTCAGAACTTCACCAGAAAGAAATACTCCCATTGCCTCTAGTTGGAAAGGGGTGTACCTCACTTTGGAGCACTTCTGGTTCAGCCTGTCTGCATGGGAAAGGTCCAGCTTCCTGCTCAAGCAGAAGGGAGGTCACCTGGCTAACGGCTTGAGGAAGGGGACTGGGGATCTAACTCCATGATTCACTCTCCCTGAATTCACCCATTTTTCAGATCTAATCTTCAATGCCATCCTCTCCAGAGGCCCCTTGTGAAGCTAATCTTTAGACACTTTTGAGTTTCTACAGTACAAATCAACTGGCTTCTCTTTATGTGTTTTATTTTTCTGCAGTTTATAGATGTGGCAACTGAGGTTCAGAAAAATGAAGGATCTGAACTGAGGTCCCATAACAAATAAGTAGTAATGCCAGTGCCATTTTCCAGGAGTATTTCAGGATAAAGCCACGCTGTAACCATGCCCGACACTGCTTAGTACTATAGCCTGCCTGCCCGGCTCCAGTAATAGTAATAGGAATGATAGCTAACAAGACATGTAACACTTATTATATATTTGACAGTATTCTACACACTTCATACGTTAATTCTCAAAATAATCACATGGCACTGATTCTAACATTAGCATCAATTTACGGATGAGGAAACCAAAGCAGCAAGAGCATAAGTAACTTAGTTCACAATTATTACTGATAAGTGATTGTTAGTGGTATGTATCAAAGCAAGGAGTTAAGCCCTGGCAGTCTGTCTTAGAGGACTTGACAGCTAAGAAACTATTGTTCTAATAGCTCAGTCATAGCTAAGACACAATTTATATTATGACTGCCCCAGGGTGGAAAGCCACTTAATTTCTCAGGGCTATTCTCTTAATTTGGCCAATCACAGACTGAGCTGTTTCTGAGACTACACTGTCCTTTCACGCCATTTATTTTGTCCTATGTATAGTATAAGGCGTTCATGCTAAGGGGCATTATTTTAAAGATGAATAAAGTAAGATCTACCCTTGTAAGAAATCATAGTACTGTCTCCTAGTTTTGGAACAGATAGATTCCCTCAGGCAGACTCATGGAATTGTAGCGATGGAAGGTAGAGATTTATCAGACAAGATCTTATATCTACCCAACACGCTCCTGCATTGTAGCCACAATCCCCTCTCTGATCTCCTATGATTCTGTGTCATCGCCACTGAGGTAGGCATTTGGCAGGGATCTCGGGGCCAGATTAACCTCATAGCTATACTTGAAATTGATACCTCAGAATCAAATCTCTCCTAATCACTATTACTACAGAGTACATATGCTTTCCTGCCATTGATTCTTCTTTCTAGTATTGTCAGCATTATATTTTAGTCCTGATTCTTTCCATTAAGCATGATGAGACTTTCCTTCCATTATAAAGGATGTTGCTTCCATTGTAAACTATCTCAGCTAGAATCAGGCTCACAGGCTGCCTCTCCATTTCCTTTTTTTTTTTTCTGTTTTATCTCCCCAAATCCCCCCTGGTAGATAGTTGTATATCTTAGTTGCGGGTCCTTCTAGTTGTGGCATATGGGACGCCGCCTCAATGTGGCCTGAGGAGCAGTGCCATGTCCGAGCCCAGAATCTGAACCCTGGGCTGCCGCAGTGGAGCGCAGGAACTTAACCACTTGGTCACGGGGCCGGCCCCATGCCTCTCCATTTCTTGACACCACTCAGGAACACTTTCACTCCTGCTAATAAGATATAGCTCCTTAAACTCACTAGAGAAAAATATACACTTACGTTATAATTCTGAACAATATAATAGACTCTTGACTGTCTTATTAGCATCATCCATACAGCTTAAACAGCAGTTAAGCAGATGCATTTTATGAATTGCATGATATTTGAGTGTTGCCAGTAAATGAGTTGGATTCCTGACCTTTAGCTGGCAGAAACTTTCTTATCTCCTTTTGTTTTCCCAAAGCTAATCTGTGCAGTGAAGCGACACTTTCTTTGTGTTGTGGCAAAGCAGTTATCTTCCTGTGGTATCTCCAATCAATTCTGTAATCTCTAGGTGCTGTGTGTCACTGTATCAGAGGGTTAGAAAAGCTCTCTGCACATGTGCACAGGAGTCTTGGACTATTGTCATCTCTGAGCTCACTGGGTTAGAGGGAAAGATGGAAGGCAAAAATATCATCAAATAACTGGTTCTAAAGTATGCCTTAAAATATCTTTCTACAATTGAGTGATTGTACTACTTGATGCATTTGAAGTTGTTTAACTACAGACATGCACGTGAACCGAGACCTGATAGAAATAATTAGAGAAGAAGTTTAGTTACAGTAAATTAAGAGAAGAAAACACTGAAGCAGAAAGAATAAGTGGTCAAAGAAGAAAATGCTAATTCAAAAACTATTAGAAATATTAAGGGGAAACTAAGAAATGAAGCTGGTTTTCACAGAAGTGAAACGATTTCTTCCATTCCTTTCATTGTTTTTTTTTGACATCTTTAAGATTTGTCAGGAATGTTTTCTTTTCCCCTCCTTTGTTTTTCTTCTAGACACTCCCATATTCTCTTGCATGGTTTTATTTTGCTTAGAGAGTATTTCCCAATTTAAGAATGTTTCATGTTAAGAGTTTTCCAATTACAATTCTTAGAGTTTCGAATGTTAATAGAATCAATAGCTGAGTTAAACTATTTCTCAAATATTATAAATTTAGCATAATATGGCAACATTAGCGTGTGTTCACTCAACAAACACAAACAGAATAATAACCTTTATGTCAAATATCAGTATGTGCCAGATATTGGGCAGTAGAACAATATTTTCATACTTGCAAAATTGTTTTAGTCTTGTTGAAAAATGTTTTGAAGTAGTATTTGCAGATTTTTTTTCTGAGGACTGTAAATCTTGAATATAATTTTCTCCATCTACATTCTCCCCTTGTTTGTGTAACTTACTCTTACAGGAAATGTGACAATTAAAACCTGTTGCCAAAGCTAAAAGAAATGACAATTTTCTGTTCAGATAAAGACTAATAGCACAAAGGAGACTTTACACCTGACCTCAAAGCCGTTCTATTTTATGAAAGTTGGACCTAGTAAACTCGAAAGGCTTCTTCTTCTGGTGTTTGACACGTGGAAATAATCATGTTAGTTACACCCTAGTAATTTTAGCCAAACTTATTCCCACCCTGTTCTGGAGATAAAGTAAATTTGATGTAACATCAGGGGTCAACTTTTCCTTCATGGTTGTACTTTTTTTACTAGCAACAGCAGAAGAACTTTATCTTTAAGAGAGTATCAAGGGTCTTCTATCAGCAGGACAATTTATAATTGGCTATTTAGGGAAATAATTATGTTTTTGTATTCTATTAAAGTTTCCTTCATTCACCATTTTTTATTGCAGAAGCACTCATAGTGCTTCTGCAGGTTGATCTTATTTCTTCAGTCAGAATGATAGAAGGTATAAATTTGAAGTTGTCAGCATATGACATAAAAAGATAAAACCTCATTAATACATTTTTTTCTATAACCCCTGGATACTTTATTCCATGTAATTATGACTCTGGATGGTGGTAAAACCTGGGTTGAAAGGAAGACTTTGGAAAAGAGCTTTTTATATCTAACAAAAGCTAGCTTTGTTAACAACATACTTGCAGTTCATGAAAGATCAAAATTTTGAGCAAAAAAAACAAACAATAGTAAACTTCAGTCAATAGAATGTTGTGGAGGGCATTTTGGCTTCAGTTTGGCCTTACGCCTGTGAAACGTTTTGCACGAACTTTGTAGGTGAACTCTCATTCCAAGAGTGTGAGAAGAAATAAACAAATGAGCAAAACCAAAGTGTATTATGAAGCAATTTATGACATGAAAAAAATAAGCATCCAGTACACACACATCCAAATTTTATCAAACCCTAGTTTCACAACATTATGAAAATTGTTTTCATATTTGAAACAGAACACAATGCATAAACAAGTAATGATAACTTACAATTATTTAAAGAAAATCTGAACGCTAAAGGAACTTTTTGCATGATTACAGGACAAACTGATGAAAGAAAACTTAATGTACTGGTCATGCCATCAGAATAGTAATAACAGTAATCTTAATGTTGACCAAGACCTTTCTTTTCTGTTTTCTCATAACAATAGAGAGTAACAAATGAACCTTTAGAGAATTCTATTGTGGCAGAGTAGGAAGTTTTCTTGTCAATTTTCAAATTGGTATCAAAATTAGATTAATGAGATTGAATGCTTCAGGAAATGTTTTTAGATTTTTGATTCTCAAGACCTTTAACAAACTGTTCTGTAATTAATAAGCATGCAGACAAGAACTAACACAGCAGGCCTGAGACTGCTCTCCTTAGAAAGGCCTGCTTGCAAGGTAGCCCTTGGCCGGCTTATGGTAACTTGGATTTCATGAGGGTTCCCACCATTCCAAGAACTGATAAAAGTGACTCACTTGCCTAAAATATTTGTGCAAACACTATGGATTATGCTGAATACCTGCCTTCCTCCTGGAAGTCTAGAATTTGGGTATGTACTAGACAGAAGGTGTGTACATGGCTGATCCCCAGTAAAAGCCTTGGATTCATAGACTCAGGTGAGCTTCCCTTGTGGATAACATTTCATACATGTCACAGTTCTGTTGCTGGAGAACTTGAGCACATTCTGGATGGCTCTACTAAGATAGGATTCTTGAAGACTGCCCTGTGTGTCTTTTCTAGTTGTTGATCTTGCTTTATCCCTTTGCTGTCATAAGTCATGGCCATGAGAATGACTATATGCTGAGTCCTGTGAGTCATCCTGACAAATCACTAAACTGAGGGTGGTCTTAGGAACCCCTGGAATGATAATATTCTTACAAGCCAGTTTTGTCAATTGCACTTTCCAACTTCGATACCTGTTCTGTAGCCCCAGACCACCTCTTACCCTATCGCCTACTAAGTAATTTCAGTGCCAGGCATAGATAATACCCCTTCCCCGAGATTTTTCCTGACTTTATCACTGTTTCCCAAATGGAAATAACTCTGGACTATCCTGACTATAACAATCCTTATTACTTTGATTCACTCATGGCATTAATCTACTCTATGATGTATCCACATCTCTTCTCCTATCTGACTTTAAGCTATTTGAAGGCAGAGACTTATTTTTGTTGTGCCACCCTTAGCTGCTTGCATTCTGCGTGAATCATATCTTTGACTTCAGTGAATGTATTTGTATTATATTAAGTGTGTTTTTGTTTTCTTGATAAGAGAACATCATTGAAGTAGATGTTGCTTCACAACTTGCATCTGATCTCAGGATCTATACAAAGACTGGAATTTAGAATATCCAGGGGGAGGTCTTGGAGCTAAATGCAGCTGTTGTTGAATTTTAAGCAATTTAGTGTTCTGTAAATGATTAGTGGAGCCTAATAACTTTGATTAATTGACCTGAAATAAAAAGGCATGAACTTTTGCCAGCTGCTTTCTGGATACATATAAAAGGGAACCAAAATTACTCAAGAGAATTGAATTATTATTTTTAAATGTATATGTGTATGCATGCAAAATAATATAAACTAGTCAAATTAAAAGAGCGATTCTTGGAAAAACAAACTAATGCCGATCTTAAATTCTTCCCCAAAGTGCCTTCATAAACCTTTTCCCAAGGTTCAATGTCATGTTTTATTTTTTCTTATGTTTCTGTTAAAATTCCTTCTAAAAACTTAAATTACTAACTATGAGGATTAGCTGAAAGCTAAGAATCCACTGGATAGAATTTCAAAAAGAAAAAGAAATTTGAAAGCCACTATTACATTTTAAGTGCATTTTTAAGCTTATGATAGAATCATGAAGGGAGTTTATAAGAGAAGAGCAATTAATATTCTGAAGATCTATCACTTTTGCATGACAAAATTTTTCAGAGATTCTTGTTTATATGGTTATTTGCTCAAGTGAATATAAATTTACAACTTTGAGATTATTTTACTTTTTATTATCATTTTTTAAAATAATCTCAGCCCAATAGCCAGCACCATGATTTTTTTTTTTTTAAGATTGACACCTGAGCTAACAACCATTGCCAATCATTTTTTTGTTTGTTTTCTGCTTTATCTCCCCAAATCCCCTGGTACATAGTTGTATATCTTAGTTGCAGATCCTTCTAGTCGTGGCATGTGGGATGGCACCTCAACATGGCCTGACGAGCGGTGCCATGTCTGCACCCAGGATCTGAACCGGTGAAACCCTGGGCCCCACAGCGGAGCGCACAAACTTAACCACTGGGCCACGGAGCCAGCCCGTGAGATTATTTTAACACTTCTGAATAATTATGGAAGATTAATCAAACATAATCTCTTTCCCCTCTTTAAAGCATATAAAAATGACAAAGTGTTAACCAAGATATGCATTCAAACAATGGGAGAAAAGATATAGAGCATTGGAAGGACTAAGAGTGGTGATTAAGCAGCAAAGGGAACTTCATGTTATATAGAGATACCAGGTACACTCAACTGGAGGATCCCAAGAAAGGCCCTGAACTTGGACCAGTTAAATCTACGAGCAATGGAAATTACCAAAAGTCCATACATGGACATCTGAGAAATCCAGGTCCTTTCCTCAGCTTTGAGTAACTAGGCAAATACCAGCTTCCATTTCTCTTTCTTTTGGCTCTTTCCAAAACAAACCAGGAGTTTGATCTCTGTGTGGAAAAACTGAATAATAGAGACTCTAGACATCTAGGCTAAGGGAAAAATGAAAGTAAATGCACCCCTTTGTATAGTGAATTAATATTTATAAGTTGAACATTGCCCTTTAGGCCCTTTTTTCGTTTTGCTTCCCAATTATCTGAAGCCAGCCTCAAAAAAAGTACCCCTAGACATAAGATTAGGTGATTATTCCCTCAGAGAATCTAGACGACCCCAAAGAGTAGCTCTTCAGAGTGTGACATGGGTAATCCTCCCAAAAAACCTTTGCCTCACCCAGTGACCCTTCAGTGAGGACTATCAAGTTACATTCTCAAAAAGGCTTGGCATCAACTTTTATAGCCTCCTTTCTTAAATATAAACAGAGCCAAAGATCACCAGATACTTGAGGAAGGTCTTCAGTGTGAAAGAAATCAAAACAGATAGAAAAAAGAAATTTGGAAAAAACTAAATATAATAGTGGAAGTAGAATAAAATGCTAAAAAGAAAAAGAAAAATACTAGCGGTAATATGTTCAGATTTCCAAAGACACATACATAATACAAAAGTATAAATTAAAATATCTTTAAAAGGAAAAGATATTGCAATATTTAAAAAGACTACAAATTAGGGCCCTGGCCCATGGCCGAGTGGTTGACGTTCTGCACGCTTCGTTTTAGTGGCCTGGGTTTGCAGGTTCGGATTCGGGCTCGGACCTGCTCCACTCACCAGCCATGCTGTGGAGGTGTCCCACATACAAAATAGAGGAATGTTGGCACAGATGTTAGCTCAGGGCTGGTCTTCCTCAAGTGGGAAAAAAAGAGGAGGATTGGCAACAGATGTTAGCTCAGGGCAAATCTTCCTCAGCAAAAAAAAAAAAAAGAAAGAAAGAAAAAGCAACTACAAATTAAACAATCAATGAAGTGATAAGAAGATAAAGTCATGTAAAACGGAGAGAAAATGTAGATCTTAGAGGATAAATTCAAGGGGTCCTATGTACATTTAATAGGAGTTCTAAAAATATTAAAAGAAATTACAAGGAAAGAAACTATCTAGATACTTTACTTCTGGAGGATTTTTATTATGTGAGAATTTATTTTGAAGGGCCTATCAGGTATATCTTCAATAAATACCTTCAAAAGTCTGAAGGAAAATGATCTTCAACTAGAAATCTATACCCATTTAACTTAGCAATAAATGAGGGAATAATATATACATTTTAGACATAAAAAACCAAAATTATTTTTCGCGTACCATTTCTTAGGAACTTAGTGGAGGATAGTCATCAGAAAAAGAACTAAAGAAGAGAGATCCTGGAGCTCCATCATTGGAAAACAGCCAGCAGGATAACAGGAAGATGGCATCTCCGAGGGCAGCAGTGCAGACGAAGCAGCAGGCTGAAACCAGCACAGGGAGGGTAGTCAAGGAGAATAAAAAAAAAGTTTACCTACTCATTTAATGATGATTTGGAGGATATTGATAGGTTTGGAAGATTTGCTTAAGCATTTAGAAAAAAACACAGTGGCATGTATGTGTGTGTCACAAGAACGATCTATACTTATTTAGAAAGCAAACTAAATAGCAAAACATAAACTTGCACGAGAAAGCAAAAGTAATTATAATACACCATGTGGCTCAGCAGTGAGTCGTATTTATGTAGTCATGAGAATGGAAACTCTGACCATTGATTTAGCCAAAAATTGTAATAACCCTAGGTACAGTTCTGGAGGGAGGGGAAGTATTAAAGATGGGAGTCCCAGAAACTAAATCTTTACTTTCCGTAGCAGGGAGTCATGGGTCGATATGTGAGACTGATAATTCACGTAGTAGCAGTGTAGCTATGTTTGTTTGGGTATAAAGTTGAATTCCTGAAAAAAGAACTGAACTAGTTAAAAGTTTCCTCTGGAGAACAGGAGTAGAGAGGAAAGATACAAAAAGATACAAGGAAACAAAGAATAGGACTGAGAATTGCTTTTCTTAAAATCTTAAGTCTTGATTATTCTTTAAACTATATGAGTCAGAATCACAATCTTAAAATCGAAATTATATATTGAGAACAGGTAACGTTTCATTTTTTACATCTAATCTATCATAAAAAAGTATACTGATGTATTTTTAATTGGGTTATTAATTGGGAAATGGAACAAAACTGTTAGTCTCTTATTTAAATCCTCTTCTATGATAGAATTTGGATTTATCTGTCACATAAGTGTTACATTGTGAATAAAGTACATATTTTTAAGTTGAGCATCTGAGACAGAAAAGCTAAAATGAAGGTTATTGTTGCAGAAATTTCTGCTTTATTGTGAAATCAATATGACCTATCTTAAACCCTTTGAGAGGCTATTGGTTATTGTTCATTTGTAGCTTTGTTGTGATGTCAATCTGCTCTGAGCTTGACCATTTATGCGGCTTCTTGTGTATAATTCAGCACAACCATACTCAATTATAATTTTTTGAGCTTCCAAAAGTTCCTCTTTAACTTTTCAGAGACTTAAAGAGTGAATATATGATAAAATATTATGTCATAAGCCTTAGAGAGATTTCAAAGAATTATCTTGGTGGCCTCAAACTCTGGTAGGTTCCAATGGCAGGTTGGTCTACGTGCCATTTGGTATTATTTTATAGTCTCTCTTTTTCCAGCAAGCACTTTAAATACAAAATTGTATTAAGGTGAAATTTATTCACTAAAATATTAATTACTAGCTTTTTACACTCTGCTATCTTTTAAGATTGAGAACTATTAAGGGAAAGAAACTTTTCTAAAGTATATTGTTCTTAACAATATTTGCCTAAGGAAAAAAAGTAAAAATTATGTCAGCGTTCTGTAGATAATCAGATCCAGAGCAGACATGACCTAATGTGAAAAAGTCTAAACCGAAGAGAAGACAACTTTGCAAATGATACTTACTGGATTAATATTTGCCTAACTCTTACTTACAAAGTGAAAACTATAAAATGTCTTCATATAATTGGACTTTTTAGAATAAAATATTGCAACCTTAGTAATAAGTTACATATTTTCATACTTATTCTAGAGTTTTAATGAAATTTGGGATTTTTAAAAATTTAAGGTGTTCAAATTGTATGTAATACCTCTCACCACCAGTGTATTTAGAGGAGAATATCAGTATAATATACTGTGAACAAATGTGAATTTAAATCTTCAATAACATTGAAACAATTCAGTTATTTTATGTAATTTTCTCTTTGATATTAGCATATCGTTTTTTTAGAAAATTTTAATTTTGAAATTTCTACCATATGTGGTTTTCTCATTCTCCATGCATTAAGATTAGAAGTAACTTAACCACTGTGCTTATTAATGATTCACTAAGTCAATTACCTTTCTATGACTCTAGCGAACTCAAGAGATATAGCTTGATAATGGGTATAAATAATAATCAGAATAGACTAAAAATTTTATATTAAAACATGTTTCCAATTATCCCTTTACCTTAAGGCAAGCACTGTTTTAATTACCCTGTTTTTTGGGGGCATGGTATAATGGTTGGCACATAGCAGATTCTTAAATTACGGTGATTAATGAAAAGAAATATGAAAAGAACTTTCTATAAAATTATAAATTAGGATCTCATAATTAGTGACCGTATAATTTATCATGCTATTCTACTTTTATAAATAAAATCTTCAATAAATGAAATGTCCTTAGAAAATGCAGGATAGATGGAGAAGTGGCAAGGTGTCATGGAAAGGCATGGCCCTTTACGAGGGGATAGCCAAGGGTTGGAGCTTGTTGTTTCTATAATCTTGGGTAAGTTAAGTGTCTTCTTCAAATATCAGTTTCCTTAAGGGTAAATATGATAATATCAGCACCTACCTTATAAGACTTTTCTGAGGCTAAGAGCTGAATTGTGTAAAGGATTCAACATATTATATGGTAACTGCTGTAGATAGGAATCTAGTTTGAATTATACACAATTTTTAACATTTTTTTGTCTCCCTTAAAGAAAGTTAACTCATGACAACCATCATGGAGTAAAGCAATTTTCCCTCTTCCATGCTTCTTCACAGTGGAAAGAAAATTCCAAGGGTGAAATAATCATTTATGTGGCCATTAAGTGTTTCTTCCATGCTCCCTATTCAATCTAGTCAACAAAAATGCTAATTAGTCCTAATTGTTTGGAGAACACCTGTCGGTCCATTAATAGATGCAGAGATCCCTAAAGCATTCCTTGGGAAATAGCATATTTTAATTCCCCCTGAGATGAATTTAACTCTATCATTAAGAGGTAAAAAGGCTTAGAATTAATCTAGTTAAGCTACCATTTTAACTACCTGTAGAAATACATAGATCCAGATGTATATTCTTCCACAGGTTGCTTAATCAGAAAAACAAAAGCTAAGTAGAAATTCCCTAAGAGTGAAATCCTGGCACCTACCTAATGTGATGAATGAAACTTTGTGTAAACACCTTATAGTTGTAAATTATTCTGATAGAATCTGAAGTTGCAGTTAGTTGTGGTTTACCTTTGATGATTTTCTTAATTGTAGGAAAAAAAAACAAATGATTTTTTTCATCCAGTCTGATCTGTTTCAGTGGTTATATTGGCATGTGCATATAACCAAATTCTCCAAAAACTACATCTATGAAAGTAGCAAAGTAAATAAATGTGTGTGTGTGTGTGTGTGTGTGTGTGTGTAGTAGTAGTAGTCGTCATACTCATGGTAGTGGTGGTAGTAGTTGTTGTTAAGTTGCATGCAGTCAGTCAAATTGTAGAAATTCTACCTTAGTTTAGAGACAGGCTACCAGTAATATGGCAAGGTCATTTTCATCGCCCATTTCTTCTAAAATTATATAGCATCTCCACATCCTTAAAGTTGAGTAAACGAATGTCATAAATCTCCAACTAACACTGGTTAGGGTCAGCAGTATTTTTCACATGTGTCTGGCAGATAGACTCTATCACCATTCATTAGTGGAAATTCATGGATATGGCAGACCCATGTTACACTCTTCCTTGACAGAATTTCTTGTTTTAAATGCCATAATCTACATCTCTAAAAGAAGACCTTAAAATGGCTAGGAAGCTATCAAATTTATAGAAATTTGTCATGGATTTATATCTTGAAATATAGTAAAAAAAAGACTTTCTGAGGTATAAAAATATTTCTGAGGTAGAAGTTTCCCATAGTTAGTGGTTTAATCTAAGCTTTCCTCCTATTAAACATAACATAAGCGGTGGGATATTCCCTTTCTAATCTAAACAGATGATATTAAATCTGTAATTAAGGAAGTTATCAAAATTTCCACTCACTTTTTTCAACCATTCAAACCAGAGTATTGAAATGCTTTCAAGAGAATCTTCACCTCGACCCAGAGAACTTCTTGGTATATATGAGTGGTGCGCTCTCAGAAATTGCTTGAACTAAATTGAGTATTTCTATCGTATCTAAATCTCAGCCACTCTTTGTAGCTGCCATGCAATCTTTTGGGCTATCTCTAAATTATTGCTTTATTGCCATGATGGCTACAAAATGCTTTTACACTTGGTCATCATCTCATTTCAGGGTGTTGGAAGAACAATGCCTATGGCACCACATCAGAAAGAGATTTTTAAATGGTGACTCTGCCTTATAGCAACCAACTTAAGTATGAAATCAGATGCAGAGGAGGAGATGAAAGTCCTTGCTGTCACCAAGTACCAGATTCTACTGTATAAAACAAGGTTCATAAGTCAAAGAAGCATTGCTATTTTGCTACAGTTTTCAGCAATTCACACTTCAGGAACAGGCAATTGAATCATTGATGTGTTGAAGACGTAACAGTGCAAACATTTGTTTATCTGATGGGGCTAACTTTGCATAATTTGCAGATTGGCAGAGAATCTAGTCTATTTTTTTAAATTGGTACAAATGTACAAAAAAATAGTGACAATTTGGAGCCACACAGCCACGTAGAAAGGTATAAGTAAATCTACGAAAATCAAGGAGCAAAGGCTGGGGAATATTAAAAGATTTTAAGTGCCTAAAGAAGCCTTTAAATGTACTTTATAATTTTAAAATAGGTAGGCTCTGTATTTGCACAAACACACAAACAGCACAAGCACAAAACAGTTGGTTGGGGGCAAGAAGAGATGTGAAAATCATTCCTCTCTGTAGGTTCCATACCCTTAATAAAGGTCACCATTTTATTTACTTCAGGGTCTATTTTTCTATTATAGGTTGTTCACCAGAAAATGTTGCCTTTTAATACATAATTAAAATAGGAAAATTTTACCTCTTTTTCTGCCCAAGAACCCTTGGATTGACTGGTCTACCACTGGCTCACTAATATATATTTATTGAAAGAGGCTCCTTATCATTAGGATGTTTTCTACTCCTAAAATTTTCAATTATTTAAATATTAAATATTTCATTTATTTAATTCCTATATGAAAATTGTATATTTATAAATATATGACTTGTTCAGTTTTCAAACACATATTCTATATGTAAAGGTCATACTGTTTCTATCCATTCATTGTATAGTTTCTAGCTAAGTTGAATTATGTATATTTAAATAGAATGCTGTTTAATTCAGTGCAATGGCTCAAATCTTTATTTCTCTGTCAAAAACATGATAGGCTGATTAACTTAGCAAATTGAGAGGAATATCTTACACAATTAGGAAGGAGAATTTTCTTGTCTTTATTAGCAGTCCTAATTGAAATCTCCAACTCAACCCAAATAGTGTGATGTCCTTTAATTATTGCCGGTGATGTATACTATGTTGCTACTATTCAAAACTTGCTGTTTTTCTTTCTTCCTTCATTCTCATTTTTATCATTGCTTAATTAAAAATTTTTTTCTTATGCTTATTTTCCTACATACCCTCCTCACTTCTTTCTACTTATTATAACTGACATAACAGTGACAGCCACTGGCATTTTTAGTTGTACCCGAAGCCAAAGACGTTGACACTGGTTAAAAAAAACAAAAAGGGAAAAAATTTCTTTTGAAACACTTATATTTACAAAAATAAGATAGACCTCCTTTTTACTAATGATTCTGATGAAATAGCACTCCCTCTTTCTCTATAAAAGTCTGACCCCTGTCTGACCTCTTCTGAAATAAGACAATGTTGATTGAAGTTCTATATTACAAAAAGCGCTAATTAATAAGATCTGCTTAAAATTAACTTAAAAATATTCCAGTTTTGGAACAGAAGGTTTAATGTGTGTTTACTAAGAATATGCTTGTACTATTGTTTTAAATATAATCAACTTGTATAATATAATTTAGATAGGAATTTCAAATAATCAGATTCTCAGTGATGAAATGGGCTTCTACAGATCCAGTCTAAAATTGGCTAAGGAGAGAATATACTATAAAAGGTTTATTATAGAATACTCTTATACTAATACAGTATCATTTCATAACAAATGACAAAAGTCTATGTAAACTTAATTCGTACACCTTCTGTCTATGAAATACGGTATCATGTAGTGGGTATTATATGTGCCAATAGAAACGTGTTGGATAGAGATAAAATTGTAGAACTGAAACTGAATTCACCTCCGTTTGAGTTAATGCTTCAATATTGTTTGAGTAATTGTTTAATGCTATTTTAAATGAACATTTATGAAAATTATTTTCATGGATTTTAAATTGTATCTACTTATATTCTTAAACATTCTCAGTGTTTGAGAATTAGACATTCTCTATTAGTTTCAACTAAGTTCATATTATTACAATTGAATTAATAAATTATGAACATGTATCTTGTTGATTCAAGTTTTAGGGATATCAAGTGTTTACGAAGATATTAGCACGAAGTTACTACTGGTAAAGCCAAATTGCCTGGGATGTTCTGCAAATCTCCATGTTCCTCACATGGAGGTATTTTTTTCCTGTCTTGATTACTGTTATTACTGCCTTTGTCTCCATGATGTCTCAAATTACTGACTTTGCACTCTTTCTGTGATTGTCATCTTATGCATCGTCTTACATAATCATAAGTATATAAATGTCTTTTGTTTATGTAAGATTTCTGTATATTTCTTCTCTGATTGCTCATCATAGTATTCCTGAAAACGTTCCATACCTAATATCTTAAGGGATTAACCTGAAGAAACTGACATGTTCTGAAGACTCTCATTATGAGCTTTTAATGAGCTCAGATGACATTGCAGCACACTTTAGTTTTTGCCTTGTCTTTTTATTAATAACAGTTGTATGCAAATGAACTGCCTTATTTCTTCAAATTTACCATATTGGTATTAATAGAAAATGATCTATGACTGTCTCTGCTAAGTATACATGCATTTCACATACCTGTATTTTTTTATGGAATATATTTTAAAACATTAATTTTTTATAACATCTTTATTGAGATATGGTTCACATAATATACAATCTATTTAAAGTATAAAATTCAATGTATTTTAGTATATTCACAAAGTTGTATAACTGTTACCACAATCAATATTAGAACATTGTCATCACCCCAAAAAGAAACGACATACCCATTAGCAGTCTCTCTTCAGCCTTAGGCAACCACCAATCTACTTTTGTCTCTATAGATTTGTCTTTTCTGGAAATCTCTTTAAATGGAATTATATAATATGTGGTCTTTATGATTAGCTTCTTTCACTTAGCATGTTTTCAAGGTTCATCCATGTCATAGCACATATTAGATGGATCAAATGTATACATACTTAAAAGAGACTGTCATAAGATCATATAGCATTACTTCATTTTTATGGCTGAATAATCCATTTTATGGGTATACCACATTTTGTTTATCTATCACAAACTGGACATCTGGGCTGCTTCTATTTTTGTCTATTATGAATAATGCTATGAATATTCATGTACAAGTTTTATATGGACATGTTTTCATTCCTCTCGTGTATATAACTAAGTAGAATTTCTGGGTCATATGATAACTCTCTTTAACATTTTGAGGTACTTCCATATATTTTCCAAAGCAGTTGCAGAGCTTTACATTCCTATCAGTGGTATATGAGGATTCCAATTTCTCATTTTTATCAATACTATTTTTTCTGTCTTTGACTCTAGCCACCCTGGTGAATGTGAAATGATATCTCATCGTGGTTTTGATTTGCATTTCCCTGATGATCATTAAGTTGAACATCTTTTCACATGCTTCTTGGCCATTTGTATGTCTTCTTTGAGGAAATGTCTTCTCAGATTCTTTGCATTAAAAATTGAGTTATCTGTTTTTCTTATTGAGTTGTAGGAGTTCTTATATATTCTAAATACAAGCCCATTATCAGACATAGGATTAGCAAAACTTTTCTCCCACTGTGTAAGTTCTTTTAATTTCCTTGACGGTGTTTCTTTGAAGCACAAAAGTTTCTAATTTTGATGTTCAATTTATCTATTGTTCACTTTCGTTGCTTGTGCTTGCAGTGCCATCTAAAGAAACCATTGAAATTTTCACCTATGTCTTTTAAGTGTTATTGTTTTAGCTCTTACATTTAGGTCTGTGCTCCATTTTGAATAAATATTTGCATATCGTGTGAGGTAGGAATCCAGTTTCATTCTTTTGCCTGCAGATATCCAGTTGTCACAGCACCGTTTGTTGAAAAGATCCTTCTTGAATTGTCTTCACAACCATTGAGAATAAGCTAATCATAAATGTAAGATTTTGTTTCCAAACTCACAATTCGGTTCCACTGATCTTCATATACAGTATCATACTGTACTGATTACTGTAGCTTTTTAGTAAATTTTTAAATTAGGAAGTATGAGTACTCCAAAGTTACTTTTTCAAGGTTATTTTGGCTTTTCTGGCTCTCTTGAATGTGTATATGACTTTTAGGATCACCCTGCCAACTTTTGCAAAGAAATTAGCTGATGTTTTGATAGGGATTTGTTGAACCTATAGATCAGTTTGGGGAGTGATGACAATGCTCCCCAATAAAGTCTTCTGATTCATGAACATGGATGTTTTTCCATTTACTTAGGTCCATAATTTTATTCAACAATCTATGTATTAAAATAGCACTTTTTGAAATAAGATCATTCCTTGAAAATCTGCACCATTTTTATGATATATTCCTTCTTATCATCAACAAACAATTCATAGCATTGTTTGCTCTTTTAGTGTCATCCCTGTTTCCAAAGAAATAGGAATTGGTTCTTGAAATTAATCACAAAATATGCTTACAGAATTTCCATTCATGTTTAAAAGACACAGTCAAATTAAGCAGAAGAAACAACAGTGGATCAAATTTGTTATGTACGGATATCCAAGAAAAATATTATTTAATCTCTATCCTACCTTAAACATAATTTAAGGAAATTATATCGTAATGAGCTCCATTATATTTTAGTAATAATCCAGGCTAGATTTCCACCTACCAATGAATTGCTTCCATACATTTTAAGGGTGATTATTTCAATATGCATTTGACTTTAATATCCTTTTAACTTTGTCGTATTAACAGATATTCTAGAATAAGCACATTTATATTAATTCACCTAATATTTTTGCCTATAGAAAATAACTCTTTTACTTTTTTGGGGTTTTTTGTACAGTCTGTGATTTAAAAACTTTTTAGATTTATGTTAATGAAAATTATCTTTAATTCATTTTAGCTTTTGGATATTTGAAATCCTCATCACAACAACAGCAAGGCACCTTCTTGACAGTGCCTTAGTGACACAGCAAAACTCGTGCTTATAAAACTGTTTGTAAATATTATTGTGATACTGATAGTATAGGTTATAGTTAGTTGATATCAAATTTATTCATAAGATATGATTTAAAAAGCCTTCCTGTAAAGAGACTGACTGAAATCTGAACCCTTTTTCTCAGCTTTGGAAATAAGATCTTTGGACATTGCCAAGTACTGTCTTGGGTTTTTGTTTTCTTTCAAAATTATTTCCAGCTATTTCTTATACAAACAAGTTTTTCTTGGTGTAATTGTCCCTAGTTTCACAGACACTGACACTGAAACCACTAGCCAACTTTTAGAGTGTACCATTGACCCAAGGACTAGAATTCGTTCTTACACATCACAGAGATTAAAAAGAGCTTGAACTCCCGGAATATTATTTTGTCATCTGACTGGTTTCTGGTTTCTCTCCCAGAATACTAGCGTTCTAGGGCTACCATAAGAAAACCACATACTGGGTAGTTTAAACGACAAAAATTTATTTCCTCACAGTTCTGTGGCCTGGAAGTCCAAGATCAAGGTGCTAACAAGGTTGGATTCCTCAAAGGCCTCCCTCTTTCACTTGCAGACTGCAGCTTTCTCACTGTGTCCTCGCATGAACTTTTCTCTGCGCAATCACTCCCCTGGTATGTCTCTTCCTATAAGGACATTAGTCTTATTGGATTAGAGCCCACTCCTATGACCTCATTTAACCTCAATTATCTCCCTAAAGGCTCTGTCTCCAAATAAAGTCATATGGGGGGGTAAGGCTTCAACATATGAATTTTGGGGGGACACAGTTGAGTCCGTAACACATGGATATGTTAGGAATCTAAGGTCTTTCCGCTGTCCAGAAAATTTCCTCCTGTTATCTGACAGCTGCCTTCAAATGTTGCTTCAGGAACTAACTGTCTCTCTCAATGCATGCATTACCGATAAGGATGATCTTATTCCTGTCTCTTGGCATGAAAACAGACCACATTTGAACATTTTATTCCTCTAGTGAAAGTGATTATTTTAGGGGCAGGCCTGTGGCCCAAGCCAAACAAATATCCTGGGATTATTCCTGGACTGATGTGAGAAAGAAGTTCTGGATCTGCCCATTTTTCTGAGCTTATGGTTTGTAATCCTGGAGCTATTAGCCGTACTGCTTGTGTATGGAATGATCCTGCCTGAAATAACGCCAGCAAGGAAAATGGCAGTGCTCCGATCCGGAAAGACTCCTGATGATGTTATCTGAACATCTGGATCCTGTCAAACCTGAACCTCAACTACTCCTGGACCTTTCAACTGTGTGAGTCAACAAATTATCTTTTTATCTTCGTCAGTTTAATTTGGTTCCTATCATTTGCAACCAAAATACTCTTGGAACACAGAGTTTTTAAAACTATCAAAAATTGAACTAGAAATTTAAAAGGATTAGAAGAAAAACTTTAAAAGGCTTAGAAGAAATCTTCTTTATGAACATTAATCAGGCAGGAGGCTTAGATGGCACACCTACAACCAGAGAGGAAAATATATTTAATTTAAATAAGAAAATAATTATTCTTAAATACACAAAATTCAGTTATTATGTTTTTGCCAAGAACCAAGTGCATTACATTATTCATTAGAGAAATATTCACTCCTTATCATTCAGGCATAGCCCCAAGTAAGTATCTAGTGTTAGACACCATCTTTAAGAGTTCTTCTGCCAAACTTGATTCTACTCCAGAATAGTTGGTGTGGGAACCGATAAAAGGAGATAACGTAAGTTTTAGGGACAAGAAATCTGTGCATGCTAAGAAGTGAGTTATTCAAAACATAGGCTTTCCCTGAAAAAGATTAGGGAAATAAATTAGTTGGAGAGAAGGATAAAAGAATGGAAGAAAATGCAGCCCCTCAGGGAGAAGGAGGTGTCGGCAAAATTGAGGTACAATATTCTTTGCATGAAAGCTTGGATAAGATTTTATAATCAGAAATTGAGCAATTAAAGTCTCAGGTTTCAGAGTTGACATAGTTCACAGTATGGCATGTAGTACAAGGAATAGAAGGAGAATAAATTGTCGAAGTGTATCATGGGTAAAAAATAGAATACTATAGCTCTTCTTTGGAACATCGTTTGAAAATATTGCATTCAATTGTTTTTTTGAATGTCTATGACTACCTTGATTTTAATGACAGCCTTAATGTGTCATTTTACATTCTGAAAACAAAAAACAACTTATTAGTGAGTTTTGAAGTTGTCACCTCTACATGGAAAATGTATATATGTTTTGAATTGTCTGTACTGTTTTCATTTAAAAGTAGAGAAGTATTAATTATATTACAAAAAAAATTAAGCAAGTACTGTAAGTTTTAGTAGAGAATTTTCTACTGCTTATTTACTAGTTTTGAAGAGAGAATTTCATCTTGGCAACTAATAGTTTCTGAACTCAAATGCTTTAATGACAGAAGCTATTTCAGCCAGGGAAAGAGTAGAAAAATCATAAGTCCATTCAACTTATCAAGCCTTCCCACCACCACTTGATAATTGAATCCAGCTTTCTTCAAGACAGTGTCTAACTGATGTTAAACCAGCACAGCATCAGCATCAACGACCTCACCCTGAAGACCATTTCTACTGTGTGTCTCTCTCTGCATGGGCATGCTCACAATTTGATTCTCAACTTTATGGACTTGTGTTTCCCTGTTTTTTTCTGTTCTAGCTTTTTAATAGTCTTTTCCTATTACTTATAGTAAGATTTCCTTAATTTTTTTCCCTAAGGTATTATTTAAAAACGATCTCGTTTGAAATAAACTTCAAGAAGCGTTTTCATGTTATAGAAAAAAAATCATCCAAAATCTAATTCTAGTCCCACTTAAACTTCTATTGATATTTTTTGGGGCATGTCAAACTATTCAGAAAATTCATTAGTACTTATGCTTATTCTTAGGTATCTATGAGACAAACCATGCAGCATGCACAAAGATTGCTGATCATTAGCCCTTATGTCACAGAGAGTAGTCCAAACACTAGGCATGT
This sequence comes from Equus asinus, assembly GCF_041296235.1. Lineage (NCBI taxonomy): Eukaryota > Metazoa > Chordata > Mammalia > Perissodactyla > Equidae > Equus > Equus asinus. The sequence goes on from NC_091800.1 coordinate 66,578,743, forward strand.
ATTAAAAAGTTATTATCTTTACATGATAACCTGTTACTTCTATGTCTTTATGTATATTAGAGAGTTTGTAAGATATATAAAGTTTTTTTTTTTTTTTGAGGAAGATTGGCCCTGAGCTAATCTCCACCACCAATCCTCCTCTTTTTGCTGAGGAAGACTGGCCCTGAGCTAACATCCATGCCCATTCTCCTCTACTTTATATGTGGGACACCTGTCATAGCATGGCCTGCCAAGCAGTGCGTAGGTCTGCACCTGGGATCCAAACTGGCAAACTCAGGACAACTTAAGCAGAACATGCGAACTTAACCACTGCACCACTGGGCAGGCCCCTGTATAAAGTTTTTAGGACTCTATGTGTTTAACTTTTATACATTATATATATAATTTTTATACTATTATACATTTTATTCATTAATATTTGCCCCAAATTTAATCAAATATTTAACTTAACAAACAGTGTATTCTGAAGTCTTTTTTTCAGTCCATAATTTTCTGTTATTTTTCTCAAAAATTATTTACAGTTACACCAAATTTAAAATTTCCCTTAGCTCTGCTTTTAAGTCTTATTTTAGGAATGATCCTCTCCACAAGTCCATGTTTATCTTAGCCTCAATCTCACCTGCTATCGCAAAGAATTTCACCTTAATTTCTAACGCTGCTCTCAAAACACATTTCTCACAGTCATTGCACAAATGTATATTTTGAGCCAAAGCTGCGTTTTGTACTTTCCCTTCTGTTTGGATCATTTCAAGGCTTACTATTTCTGTCAGATGATCCACTTCCCTTACATCTGGTTGTGAATTTACCTTTGAGAGAGGGAAGTCTTCCCACTGAAATTTAAGTGATCTGTAGGAAATCTTCTATTTCCAAGATGTGCATTAAAGAGAAGCCAGAGTGAAAACAGCCGAACCACACAGGAGGCTGTTGCAATAGTCTAGGAAAGTGGCTAAGATTGCTTGGGCTAGGCTGTCAATAGAAATAGGCAAAAATGAAAGGACCTAAGACACACCTCAGAAGCTGATATCGTAGAATTGATAGAATTGACTCAGCCGGGGAAGGTAAGAAGTATCAATGTTGATGCCACATTTTTAGTTGGACTAGTTTTTTGGATGGTAATCTCGTTTATTTATGTGGGGAGAAGCCTGGTAGATAAATAGATTAGTGTGATAGGAAAAGAAATATTTTATGCACATTTTTTGACTAAGATGAATTTTAGTCAACCTAGCAGAGTAGAAAGTAAGATTCAAGAGTACGGAGTTAACAGAAGTCCAGGTTGCAGGCATAAATAAGACAATCTATAGATAGTTTTAAAAGCCTAGAGAGTAGATATGTGTGCTTAGAAAGACAATATGGATAAAGAGATGGTGCCTGGGACCTAGTTTTTGATCTCTAAAATTTGGAGTAGGCCAATGAGAAGAATGCAGCAGAGGAAACTGAGAAAATGATGAGAAGGATAAAAAAAACTTCATGGATTATAGAGTAAGAAAGTGAAAAACAAAAAGTATTTCAAAAAGAAAGGCCAAGTTAACTGTCTAGAATGAAGCATGGAGGTCAAGGAAGGTTAGAATAGAGGAGTGCACTTTGGATCTGGCGACATGTCAGGCAGGTGGGAGTTCTTGGGAGAATTACTAACTTTCCTAAGAGCTGACTGTTAAATTTTATAATTCCTTATTTGAACTTCAGAACCTAGTATAACTTTAAACTCACTACCACTCATTATTTACCAAAAGGTTGGTGAAAGAAACAATTTGTGTACATACTCATCCAGAGTATGCACAGTATGTTCTTTCTTTTCAATACCTCAACCTTGATTTCACTTTTAATCAGACCATCAGAAGGTAAGACTGAAATAACTCTGATTTCCAGAACAGTGAATTCTGCTGAACTTCACTTTGATATTATGACATTTGACCTGCATTAGGAAATATTTGGAGAAATAGCTCAATGAAATATCATGTATGTTACCAAATTATTGGTTGATGTAGACCAATTCTTTGATATTTACATACAATCCACTAGAGTCCATATGCTACATTATATGAAAACCGAATGCATTCCCTAAGATTCTAACAAATTCCCAGAGATTTAGAATTTTATGGTCCAGTCTAGCTCCAAGATGTTTTTCCTATTGGCTTTTATTTCACTTTCCTTGGATTCTTACTAAAACAAGGAACACTGGAATTTAGCTTTTTGTTTTCATTTTTTGGACTCCTAAACCATTCACACAAGGCATTTATACATGTAACATATTTTCCTGTAAAGTTCGGATATCACTGGATAACATTGTAAAACAACTGAAGTTGCAGAGTTATTCTGGTTACATCTGCTCAGGTCCTCTCCCAGGTGCCTCTGGACACTTGTTTCTCTAAAAATGCAATCTTCCTTCAAAAACTCTGAGCTACTTACTGGTCTTTGAAGTTACTGTCCTTTCTTTTCAGAAGGTACTCTCAGGTGGATGTATGAGTTCACCCTCTTTTCACTGAGGTCTCTGAGGCTGTTCATGACTACTCTGTGTGAAATAGCTTCCTTACCCTACCTGATTTATTTTTATTTGAAGTGTTTATTCCCACTTGACATATTTATTTCTCTCTCCCTGCCCCCATACTTTCTTAACAATAAGCTTAGAGTAGAAACTTTATCTGTTTGATTCAGTATAATATTCCTGACACCCAGGATGTTGCCTAGTTTATGGTATGTGCTCAGTAATAGTGGCAATGGAATGAGTGAGTGAGTTAATAAATGTGTGAATCTGTTTCTTCATTCATAAAGTGGAAATAATACCTGCTATTTAAGTCACATGAATGTTTTCAGGGTCAAGTGATTTAAATGCTTTCTTGTGTACTTGATAACTTTAAAGTTTGGTATAGAGATATGTATCTAGTGTCCTAATATTGCACATGTATATCAGAAAACATATTTGACTATTTATTTGCTATAAAAATAATTTTTTTGTACGACATATCAAATCTTCAAAGTCCATGGATCCTAGCCTCACTGAAGTTACTTTGTGTATATGTAGTCAGGCTTGTTTTTTTCTCTTTCATCATTTTCATTTATTTTTAATATCTTTCTGTAGAATATATTCCTTTTTCAATGAGTTCAAATGTATATGTGGCAATTATTTTAACTGGACATTTTTTGGAACATATGAAAATAATGGGCCCTCTATTGTACAATTTTCTTATTTAGCACAAAGGTGAGAAATAGGCCCCATTTATAGTAAAAGTTTGGTAAATTAGCCATAAAAAAGTAATTTTCTCATCTATGATCACCCCCACTGATTCTGAAATACTAAGATGGGTGTGAGAAGTAAGAGTTGGTAATAAAAATGCCTTTTCCCTTTGACTTTCCAGGCCATTTTGTACTTTACGTTACCCTACACATACCAAAGTACCTACTTGGGAAAGATAGGTTTAAAAGACATCATTCATTCTAAACTTGAGGCCTTCATGTCTGATTTCTATTGCCATTGGCTTCCTGATGGGAGAGCTCTGAAATATTTTCTTCTCCACAACAACATCAATAACAAGGATTTAGTTTTTTGAATTCATTCATTAGGATAATGTGTCTGCTTGTGTCAGTGGCAGGTTGTCTAAATATGTGGTGGTAGGAGGGAAAACCCTATTTGCTTGTCCTTGTCTGTACCTTGTTTGCTACTCAGGAATGAAGATAGATCACTGTGTTATTTGCCTATAAGCCACAGCCCTAATCTTGACCAACCATCCAGCCAATATTATTGCCACATTGGAGATGTGGAGGGAGGTGGAGGAACTCATCAGAATTTCTTAATACTTTTTGGAAAAGCAACTAAATTGAAGGGAGAGCTCTTCATATGTAAAAACAATCTCCTTAACTATGAAATCCGGAGATAAACCTAGAAACAGTACAGAGTTCAGCTTTCAGATTCTGGTCTCTGGTCATGAAAGCATGTTTTTCTTTTAAATGTCACAACTTTTCTGTTAGAGTTTATTATGGTTGGATAGAGTGTAATGTTTTTCAACTTTTTAACAGTAGTTTTCAACATTGATTTTTAAATTAGTTCATCTTAATTATGAAAGATTTGGTACGCTAACTCTAATCTTTTTATTACTCATTTAGACAAAGATCTCCAAATATCTGTGGTAGAATCCATACTAAGTGATGCTGATGTGATGTGAATATCGTTCTTTCAATCTTTTTGCCATGCTGGATCATGAGTCTCCCACAAGGACAATGGTTACCCTGTGTGAGATTATTAAAGACCAGCAGTGTAAGTAGACTTGTGCATAACATCATGCAAAACTAAACTATTACAATGTATCATCTAGGTCATATACTGCAGCTTAATTTGGATTTATTCTAAAACCTAATAATCCTGAAGAAAGGAAAATAAAGACCACTCTTTTCCAGATTATTTAGTAATAATTAACATGGTGAATATTTGCCACTTATAAAACACTTACATGAAAGTATGTGTGTGTGTGTACGTGTGTGTGTGTATAATCTTATTTGTTCTTCATGAGAACCCCATGAAGAAGGTACTTGATGGATATTATGAACAATTAATACTTAAATTAGTTAAATGTCTTATCTAAGACTGAGTAGTAACTTAATGCTTGAACTATGAATCATACTTATGTCATCATATACATTTGTTGACACTAGTATATAATATGTTCTTTAATGCTATTTATATTGCTGTTAATGTTGTCTCTTACATAGTTTAAGCAAGCATAAATTATGACTATTTCAATAGTAAGTAGGAATACTTCAACAGTATTTAGTACAACATAGTCTATGAAATGTTATATACTATTTATATGTATATTGTAATATAGATAATACATAAGAGGCAATCATAAGTGCTTCAGATGAAGTAAGGCTGCTGGGTATTTATCCAAAGAACTTGAAAACATAAATGCATAAAGATACATGCACCCCTATGTTCATCGCAGCATTAACCACAATAGCCAAGACTTGGAAGCAACCTGGGTGCCTACGAAGGGACGAATGGATAAAGAAGATATGGCATATATACACAATGGAATACTACTCAGCCATAAGAAATGCTGATCCGTCCATTCGTGACAACATGGATGGACCTTGAGGGTATTATGTGAAGTGAAATAAGTCAAAGGGAGAAAGTAGAATACCATAAGATCTCACTCATGAGTAGAAGGTAAAAACAATGACAAACATAGCAACAGAGATTAGATTGGTGGTTACTAGAGGGGAAGGGGAGAGGGAAGAGGGCAAAAGGGGTGATGAGGCACATGTGTGTGGTGATGGATTGTAACTAGTCTTTGGGGTGGTGAACATGATTTGGGAGGTCTGGCTAGGTGTATTTGGGAAAGCAGGATGGTGTGCCAGAAGTTAAGCTTAGTGTCTTGACAATCTGTCAGCAGACAGTGTGTGAAAGTTCAGACTTTCTGATGGTAAACAGTAAGAAGCCAGCCACGGGAGTTAATGCTTAGGGCTGTGGAATTATATAGGCTGCTTTCCAATCCTGCTTTCACTACACTTGAACAGCATGACCTTGGGCAGTTATTTAACCCCCCTAGTCTCAGTTTTCTCATCTGTAAAATGGTGATAATACTACCTCTAACAGCGTCGTGGTGGGATTAAATGAGAAAATGTATGTAAAGAGTTCAGTAGAAACTCTTAATAAAAATGAACTGTTCCTATATTCACCAGGAGGCTCGAAGAGAAGGTTAGGGTTCTAATCTGCAAAGGGCACAAAGCAGTGGCTGAACACAGAATGATCAATGGGGATTCTGTTAGGAAAACTGCTGCTAATGATCTTTTTGCCACTGTAAACAGTGGAAGGCTGCCTGATCCAGCCTCTCACCCATTGGAGAACTGTGGCAGAGTTCCCAGAGTTTACATTTCATGAGATGGCCAAATTCTGGTAAATATTAATGCTTACTTTAAACCAATGTTACCGAGGCCAATACAAAGGTGTGTGAGTAACAGAATGGTATCTATGTTCGGTATCTCTCAAACCACAGTTCAAAGACGTGCTCCTTAAATTTCTTCTGTGTGATTCCTCTTGTGTAAAGCCCTGCTTGGTCCATATAAGCAGGAGGCAGAGCTGGCTAAGAATCTCTCTATGTGTGTTTATCTTGACATTTTCCTATTACTTTTCTTTTCCTATAGATTAGTACTGAGGGGATGGCCCGAAGGAGCCTCTCTGAACACATAATAGAAGAATATTTTTAAGATCTTAGAATTTTTTATGTTTTAGGATATTTAACTTAGTGGCAGAATGTAGAAATGGAGTGTAGAGAGTACAGAGCAAAACAAGCCATTCGGGAATCTCTGTTGGTTCTTTTAATCAGTTCTGTATTGTCAACACCTTATTTGACTTGGACAAAATCTAAGAGCTATAGAAATTAAATATATGCATAGTGGAAATGTTATCCACTTATCTCCCTTAGGTTCTAATACAATAACTCTCCTGGTAGCCATCATACATTATAAATACAGTTTAGTGAACAAAATCATATTTTATGTAATTGCATACTTTAAACAAGAGATCAATAACAAGTATGTAGAAATAAAGGTCAATGGATAACAAATACTTCTGCGTTCATTTGGATGAATATATCCTATATTTTTCTTCTGGCAAATGGTAGTCAGATTATAAATTACAGAGTAGCCTCCTAAACACTTAATTTATAGGAATTCTCAGATTTGCTCAGTCAAAGAAATTGAAAGATAAAGGGAACAATTTAAGGCCTTTTGTGTACAGCAAATGTATGGCTCTTGATGGGTAGGTCTGTGTACTTGTGTTCATAGGTATAGTTTTAGGCAGAGTTTCACTCATAATACAGGGAAGTACCATATGCCCATTTTAATATTAGCCTTCAAATAAAGATTAGTTCAAAAGAAATTTCCATTAATGTAACTTAAAGTTGTGCTCACAGCTGACAGCTGTCACTGACTGTTTATAGAGATCCTCAAGAGGACAATATTCTTTACACCATGTGTCTTGGTCAGAGTTCACATGCACCTCACCCTTCCTAATGCCGTAGAGAAGCTGTGTATTTCGAGGCACTCTGGCATAGTACAGCTCCTCCAAGTTCTAGGCAATGCTGTGTAACAGCTTGCATGACCCTTACTGCTGTTGTCTCCTCTGCTTTAAGTATATCACTTTTGACACATGAAAACAAATACAACTCATTGCTGTTTGTCAAAAAATAGATTTTACATATTTCATCTATAGTTATTAAAATAATGCATGTAAAAATGAGTTTTGGCCTATTGATATTATTGGATTTTCAGGCTTTTCCAGATCCTGCTAAGTTAGGAGGTAATGTAAACTAATAAAAATAAAGTCTGACTGGCTTTATGATGGCATATGGCAGGTCATTTTCATTGTTTGAAAAAAAAGAAGAACGTTTATACAGCATGTATGAAAATGAAATAAATCTGTTCCAAAAAATGGCCTTTGGATTACAAATCCAAGTTAAGATAATTTAAATCCATAAAATATGGTAATGCTTTCAAAGTACAAAAGCTATTTTTAGGGTTCTCCTCAGTCCCTTACTTTCTTTGTAATTAATGTGCTGGATAAAATATTTTGATAATGTCACATAGCATCAGTTAAATTGCAGTCCCTCATAAAGCTCCAGAAAAATCTGACAAATAGGAAGCGAAGCTGGGAAGGCAGTTAAGGGGGTGCTGATGAACTGACAATACTAAGTCAATAGGCTGGATGTATAGGAGTTGGTGTATCAAGCAGTGGAGCGTTTAAAATGGAACTTTTAGAATTCATGAAACTATGGGGACGGTGCTGTCAGTGTGTTAGACTGAGGTCTGCCATTGGAAAACTAACAATGTGACAGAGCTGGCTTGTATTTGCTTCCTTGCTGGTATTCAAGGCCTTCTTTTTGATTCATTTCTCCTTTTTTTCTACCTGCTGATTTCTTCTTATCCTTTAAGTCATAGCTAAAGTATTACCTCTTTCCCCGATGTCAATACAGATTCATTTCCCCTTTCTACTTGCTGTCGCAGATGTTTCTATAGATTTCTATCAGAGCCCTCACAGCAGGTTGTATATGTTACAAGTGTCCAGCTCTCCTGATGAAGAGTAACTTTATAATACACAATGAATGTCATAGCAGCGGGTTCAATAAGTATTGATGATATTGTGTTCGAGCTCTGGGATTTTGTGATATTAGATATTTTTAAAGTAGACAATATTTAAAACACGTATAGATGTATTGTTATTATTGTCGATATTAAGGATAGTTAGATAATATAATCTAATGAATTCAGCAAATCTATAATATCTATAAATTCAAATAGAATTAGGCAGATTATAGAATTTGGTAGATTGAGTTCATGAATATTTAACACAAATCAAGTATTTTTCCTTTTTTCTTTGAACCTGGAATATAGTCAAACACTCAGTGACCAATTTAGTTATAATTTAAAAAATATACTATCCTAATCATGTCAGTGACCAGGTACATTTATATGGCAATTATGAAAGCTGGGAAAAATATAAGCATGGTTGGAAACCTTAAATAATAATTATTCTTCATTTATAAAAACACACCAATAGTTATTATTTCCATCAAGCAACTACCAGTAATGCTGATCCATATATTTTATTAAGTGCTTAAAAAGTCATAAAACAAAAAAAAAACTGGAAAAGGGCAAACTGACTAGAGCTGAAGTTTGTGATTTTTCTTTCATCATCAATTTTTAAGATAGTCAAAATGATTTTTAGGTTCCTCATAGTGACATTTCTCTCCATTTTTTTGGTGAAGTGGTTTAAAAGTTTTTATAAGTCTCAAAGAATGACTGTGTAAAATAGAAATTCAGAAATAAACTAAATTCTTCATCAATTAGGATTAAGTTTATCTGCATACAACAGAAAACTCCAAGCAACAGAAGATTATAGAAGACTGACATTTCTCTCTCTCACTTAAAAGAAAGAAAATGTCAACAAGAGCTGTTATGGTCCCTCATGGTCATGAGAGACCACAGTTCTGTCGATTTTTCTGTTCTACCATTCTTAGTATATGGCTAAATTTGCAGGTTCCAAGATACCTGCAAGAGCTCCTCCAGGATAATATCACATCCACAGTCCAAGTAGTAGGAAGGTGGAAGGTGAGGGAGGTGAATATAAAAGGTCACTTGTTCCAACACAGTGAGTTTTCTTTGGGCAGTCTTTTAACTCCCACCAACACTTCTACTTATGTGTAATTCACCTGAACACAGTCACAGGGCCAAACCTAGCTGTATGGAGAGCTGCTTCCTATAGCCTCAGATGAAATGAGCTTTCTATTACCCAGAAATAGAAGGTCATGAGTGGTAAGTAGCAGTCTCTACCACTGAGTTCTGTGATTATATATAATTGCCTCCCTTTCTGTGGGAGAGTTTAGTTTGACCAAGTTTCTAGTGATGGAAATTGCTTATCTTTTATTTATGATCTGTCATGATAACTCTCTTCAATCTTCAAAATGATGATATAAGATGGGCAATACTAAAATCAGCTAATTAAACTTAGCAAAGGAGAGCCGTGGGGAAAAAGAACATAAGAAAAGTCAGGAAAAGCTATTAATAATTTAATCATAGCTAATTTATAGACCTTTGTGTATATATGCATAGAAGTCCACATAATATTTGCATTATATAAATCAAAGTTTTAAAAACAACTGGGATATTTAAGAGGCTAAAAAGTATATAAGAGGAATAATTGAAGGGAGCAGAAATAATTAGCCTAGAGAAGAGAAAATCAAGAGATATAGCATAGCTGCATACACTTATTTGAAGAGCTTTCTTATGGAATAGAGATTGAACTGTCCTATGTGTCCCAAGGTGTAGAATGAGAACCATTGGGTAGAAGTTATATTCATTAATTCATTCACTCACTCACTTGTTCACTTAATGAGCACCTGCTATGCCTCAGGCGGTGTGTTGTGTACTGTAGATATAACTGTGAATAAGCCAGACAAGTTCTCAGCACTTATGGCCCTTGTATTCTAGTGAAAGTAGACAGACAAACAAATACACAAATACAAAATTTTAAATGATGCTATGATGAAAATGAGGTAGGCCCGTGAAAGAGAGTACCTCACGGAGGAGAAAGTGAGTCACTGATACAGCATGGTGGGAGAAGTCTTCCATGAGAGGGAGAAGATACCATGACACGTGGGCTGAGCCAGACCGTGTTCTCTTAATCTCCAAAGCATACCCAACATCTTCCCGTTTATCTTCATATCTTTTTCTACACCCGAGTCCCTGTCACCATCATCTGTCACAAGGGCTATAGCAGTACTCAAAATGATCTTTTTAAAAAATATATGACAGATTGTCTCCCTTCCCTCCTTTAGGTGCACTAACGAGTCCGTTTTGGAATTAGAATAAGCTCCAAATTATTGAGCAAGGCCTATAATGCTGCTCGTAATAGATTTCTACAAAACTTTCTAACTTTTTCTCTTACTGAAATTCTTCATCCTCTTTATTCTTGGGCTACATGAGTCTTCTTTCTGTATCTAGAATACATCAAGCTCATTTTTACATCAGAGATTGGCATTTTCTGTTTTCTTAGCCTGAAATGCTTTGTTCCTAGTCCTTCCTTGTCTGGCCCCAAAAGGAGTGAGGTTCAAGCCCCCGGAAATTGGAAGCAGGAGGAGAGGCAGGAAAAGTATTCGTATATAATTGGATGCTCTGGGAGGTAGTGTTTTCAGAGATCTCTTCCAGTCCACATCTTCAGGGACTCTTACCACTTTAGTCTAAGCTGTCTCTTAGTCACTCTGTCACACTACCTTTATTCATTGTTTTAATAGTACACATTAATAACTGAAATATTTTCATGTATTCATAGGTTTGTCTCCTTCTTCCATTAGAATATAAATATCTTAATGTGAGGGAAAATAATTGACTTGGAAACAATTTGCCTATTTCATAGAATGTTACTTACATATAATGGGCACTCAAATATTTTTGATGGATTAAGTGGCTTTCTTCTAGGTTTCCAGAACATGACTTTAGAAGTGCATTGGGGTACTAGACATATTACAATAAGGTAGATTTCTTCTATCTGTAACTTTTTTTTTTTTTTTGAGGAAGATTAGCCCTGAGCTAACATCTACTGTCAATCCTCCTCTTTTTGCTGAGGAAGACTGGCCCTGAGCTAACATCTGTGCCCATCTTCCTCTACTTTATATGTGGGACACCTGCCACAGCATGGCTTGATAAGCGGTGTGCAGGTCCGCACCAGCGATCCAAACCAGCAAACCCTGGGCCGCTGAAGGAGAACGAATGAACTTAACTGCTGTGCCACCAGGCCGGCCCCTATCTATAACTTTTAAGATATTCTCTTGGGCTTTGGAAAACTTATTTAAGTCCTAATAGAATATACAATAAGTTCTTATTTATTGTATATACAATTTGATTTCTGTCTCCCCTTAACGGAATGTAATCCTGTTGTGGCAGGAAATTTACTCTGTTTTGGTTACTGATAAGTCTCCAGGATCTGGAACAATGCAGTCACATGGGAATTACTCAATTATTGTTTATTGAGTAAATAAAATATTCTGTGAATATGCATACCTATGAATGCGAATTTCTATACTAGAGTCCAAAATTGGAAGAAAGACCCATAATAACATCTTCTAAGCTTTTATTTTTTGACTTATCTAAAAACATGCTCTATCTTCCATCCATATCCTAGCTTCTTTTGTGAGATATCTTTGCCTGACTGCTTGGTACAGCTTTCTGGTGAAAGTACAGTTTTTCAATAAGAATTAAGCATTCTACTCTGAAAATGGTTCAATTCTGAAGTGAGTAATTGGTTTCCAAAAAAAAGTCCTTTTCTTAATGTTAATGGCCAGATGGCGTCTGGGCAGAAGCCGTTGTGTCTGCTTCATCTGGACCTTTCAACACTCACCAAAGGGGTTGTAGTCAACATTTGCATTTAGAATTCCTTGATAGCATACTTTCTTCTCTGTTGGAATATCCAATAGTGTGCAGGAGATGGCTCTTACCAGTTTGCAAGAGTCAGCCATGCACACTTCCCAGGTCTGCATTCAGTGACCTCATGTTGGTACCCTGAAATTAGTTATGGGGGGAGTAGTTATACCGTGAAGTCTCCAAATGCTACAAATCAAAACTTTCTTCGTCTCATTTCTCAGCCCACCTTTGTATATGTCTGAGTAGATGTTGGGCTTCATGGCAGCTGCCTTTGCTCAGTCCTTCTGGACCATTCTTGGTGTGCAGCATAGTGCATGGAAGAGCCTATGGACTTTAGAATCCCATCCCACTGACTTCCTCCCTACATGACCATGAGAACAAGGTAGCTCATCTGGACCTCATTTATAAAACGCACTTTTGTAAAATGAGAGGAAGGAAGTAACGTATGTGATACCCTAGCACAGTGCCTGCTGCATGCAAGATCCTGAAAGATGATGTCTGTTTCTTTATAGTGGTATGGTAATGGGAGAGGCTGAATAAAGCCAGACTCTCATTAGGCTCTTCTTTAAGGGCATAACAAAATGTGCTAAACTACAGCCTCTTAAGTAACCATTCACGGTCCCAATTCAGTGTATTTATTCTGGCTGATTTTTAAATCATGTGTGATCCAAAGGAAGCTGGTTCCCCTCTATAGCACAGCGTTATCCAATAATGCAGAGCAAGGATAAGTATAGTGAGAAGCAAAGAGAACATCAAACACTCTAAAGTAATTATCTCAAACTGAGTTTATGCAGTCAAAAGGTAAAATAATATCTCCGATGTGATTATTTCCTTTAATGTTATGTCTTATCTGAAGAGAGAAATTATCTGAGAAAGGGTGGAATTTAAGTAACTTGGAACATTAAGCAACCATTGATTTGAGGTAGCACTCAAGTCTGGGAAAGCATTAATGACGTGGCTGAACTCTCCGACAATAGGGTTTGTAATTTGTTTTTGAAGGAGAATAGAAAGGGAATAAGAAGACCTGTGCTTTTGAAGATTATGTTGATTTGTACTTGTAAGGCAAGGAGACTGATATTTGGACAAACTCTACATATTCCTGTTTAACTGAAAATAATCGTTGTGTTATAATAAATGCAAATACATGTGAGAAAGAAGCTATCCGTGTAGTTGCAATGAGTTTTGTTACATATCTACCAAAGTATTAAAGATGGATTTCACAGCGTTAATATAAAACTACATAAAACATTGTCTTGTTTTTTATGTGTTTTTACCTATAACTACTTTTGAGACTGCAAATGAGATGTCCATTCTAGATATTAGAATGTGGTGGAGAAAAGATACACATATTGTCATATACTTACATATATAGACTTATAGAGACTTATAGGTATTTATATTTCTACCATTTCTTAGATGAAAATTAGCATTTTATAAAAACAGTTTTTCTGGATTGTATTTTCACTGCTAGAGGTTACCATAAAGTTATACAATCTACCTAAGATATGATTAAAAAATGGAAAGTAGAATTTGGTAATGTGCAATTAATAGCAGCAATCAAAAAATTTTATGGAAACATTGTTGTTAGTACACAACAGAATTGATATTCCAAAAAATCACTACAAGTTCCATCTTTTTTGAGCCTAATTCTTTCAGTCAGTCAAGTTTTATTGGCCTCCTAATTGCTGCAGACATGAATAAGACACATCCCTTTAGCTAAAGGATCTAAGATATATCATGGGCATATAAATATATATATAGAAGCTAAAACAGAAATGCAATGTGACAGGGAGAAGAGAAGAGTGTTGAGAAAGCAAAGAAATTTCCTTCTGGCAGAGGGAACCTATAGTTGTGTTTTACTCGGGCCTTTTAAGATAGAGAGTATTTTATCAATTTCTAAGAAAGGAAGAATTTTCTCCATATAAGAGACTATGTGGGCAAGGCATATGAATAGAGAAAATCAGGTACAATTATATTGTCGTCAATTATTTAGGTTGAAATATAGGGAGTAACAAGGAGAATAGTGGAAGAGAATCCTTGAGGGGTTGTTAAAGGCTAGAAAACTATGGACTGTGGAAATTATTAGAAACAGTGAAAAGTCACTGAAGGGTTTGGAACTTGTACATAATATGAGAGCTCTAAGAAGAGTTATTCTACTGCTCATATCCTGGAGTGAGTGAGAATGGTGGGAAATCTATTTAGGGCTCTGTTTAAGATGTGTATGGCTAGAAATAATGGGACATAAAAATATAAAGAGATGAGACATTACAGAGATATAATGGAAATAAATTAATGGCGAGCCAGGTAAGAAAAGAGAAGTCACCTGTGTTCAGTGGAGACCAAATGCACTTAAGCTAAGATAGTATTCTAAATGATCACGTGCATGTTGTTGCAAAGCAGAATTCTTCATGTGTGCAGTAGAATTAATGATGCATACGTTGTTGTGAGAGTCAATGTAAGGATGCACATGAAATGGACTTGTTAATTATAATGCTCTAAGCAAATGAAGAATACTACTATTGCTTTTATTATGAAATTTCATAATAACATATCTAGAAAAATGGTAATATTTTATTAACAGAACTGTGAAAAACAAAAGAAAAAGATTTGGGGGAAATTAGTTTAATTTTAGAAGGATCAAGATTAAGATATTATATCAGAGTCCCAACAGGGAAAATTAGTACAGTTCAAGGAAGGTGTGTCTACAAAATTATTATGAGGGTGTCGAGGGTATAAGGGCACTACAAAAGATACTACAGCAACCCAGAGTAAGTAGCACCCCTCGTTGATTCCACCCCTACGCATGAATGGATGAGAGGAGGAAGAGATGCAAGGAGAGAGAATTCTGCATAGCTAAGTGGCCTTGAAAGGAGTCAAGGGCCACAGACAGACCAAGGAAATATCACAGGAGTGAAGTGAGGGGGAAAAATAGATGACAATCTTCTCCCTTTCTTTGGTATCCAGCAGGAATTCCACACCAACAGAACTACTGGAAGCCAAAAGCATGAAAACCAATTAAGATAATCCATACATGTCAGACTTTTGTAACAGCAGGATGGAAAATAATCTGGGCAAAGAAAGATATCCAGCAAGATACCAATAGGGAGATTTAATAGATGGATAGAAATATGAGTCTGTAGAGAGAATTTAAGAATTTGTAAGTGTTGGTGGCACCAACAATTGAACAATCAGACTCTATTCCCTAGTTAATACCTCAGGCATACTCAAAAAATAATGGAAGCTCCTTTGAAGAACCTTTAGGTAGTGACAGGTATTCTGCATTTAATGAAGTGTGTATAGATTCACATTAAAGTCATTTTGGAAGTAGTTCCTCACTCTTACTCGTTTGAAGTTGAAATGAGAACAACTTGTGCTGGCCAAATGGGAGCAAATTGATTTTTGTGTATTATACTCTAGGATGCCTCCTGAGGAAAAGAACATATTGGTAAAAGAGCTGCGAAAGCAGACCAAAAAGTTTTATACTTAATTAGAATGTGGCAACAAAGTGCTAAACATACTTTCTGTTTGAACATCAAACAATAAAGTTGTGATTTTTCTTAATTTGGAAATTATGGTCAGTTGAATCATTGAATGTGAATGGAAGAACATCTAACCTAAAAACATACATATTGCTTCAAGTTCTGGATGGAGATTACTTTGTCTCCTCCAAATGTATGCATCTAGACACAAAAGCTTGAAAAATAAATGAATATTATTTTCGTAGATCATATATCTTTCAATATTCAAAAATATAAACTTAAAATTTTGATAAGGTTATATGAACTTAAAATATCATGATACCCAGGCCCCATCTTAAGGAACAAAAGACAGTTACTCTGGCAGATGTTTTCTTAGTGCAATCACTACTAGACTAGATTTCTCCATTAGATCTCTCAGTAGATTTTGGAATATTAGCATAGAGATAAATTTCAGCAGTAACACAGCTGGGTCCCTTGGCTTCCAGGCATTTGGAACTCTCACAGTATTTGGTTTCTTTCGGTATTGTCATTATTTTCCTTATCCATTTACTATCTCTTTGTTTATGCTGCCTCTAGTTCTGTTCCAAGAATTTTCACAGCCTTTCTAACCTCCAAAAAAATGAGTACACAGTGTTTAGAAAGAAGGGAACAATTCTATATAATTTTCTTTGCTTACCCCTATGGGGTCCCTTCAAAATCATTTAGGATGAGAATCATCAGGACTTAATATTCTGAATCAATGATTGTCTAAGGCAGGTTGAACAACATTGATGAAATTAATATATATTTTGCTTGTTCTAAGATGCCATAATTTCCATATCTATAATTCTTTATATATTCTTGGAAAAGACTTTATTTGTAGAACCTGTTGGTTTGAAATATAGATAGATACAGACATAAATATATGAGACTTTCGTACTACAGTTCCTGGCACGTGGTAGTCACTCAAAGATGGCGTGTTCTATTGAATGTCCTATGTCCATAGATGTTTGAGAATATAGTTTATTGCATAAAGCACATTATTATCTCAACTTCTCATAAGGTCTCTAAGGTAAACATGCTTTCATATAACAGAAAAGAAGAAAATGAAAATCAACCAGGTTAAGTTACACAGCCAAATCCCACAATAGTTCAAATAGTTAAATCCAGAATATTGTCAGGGGTTATCTGAAGTTAGCAATATTTGAGAGAGAATCTCTTGTATTTGCTGTAGCTAAGAATGAAATCGGTTCCACCATTTACTTTATAGCATTATTTTTCTCTCATCTTTTTTACTCATGACCACTCTGCACTTCCAAATGTAACATGTACCTAATTTTAACCTATTTGTTGTCCATTGACAAAGAAGAGATGTACTATTGAAACATTTACCTAGCTTATTATGAATCCCTGCCAATTAAGATCAATCCTCTAATTGATAGTTCCTGGAGCAAAACTATTTGTATCCTATTATCTTCTATTTAAAAAAGGACATATTCCTGCATTCTTTTCCTTCATTATTTTGAAAATATACAATCAAATTTGCCTTGTTTTATTTTTACTTTGCATTACTAATTTTTCATTTAAAAACCATATTAGAAAGGAAATAGTTGCTTAATATTCTCGAGAAAGTAAAAACACACAGCAGGAAATAAATTTGCTCAGCTGGGGACAGATATTTAACTTTGAAAAGATTCAAAACAAAGCCAAAAATGTTTGAAGTGAAAAACCTGCCAGGGAGTATCCGGTAATCATTATAAATTTTGACCAAATTGAAATTTAATTTTATATCAAAGCAAAGCAAAGTGCATTCTGTAAGTGCTATGAATATACCCCACAACTTGTAAGGAAAAGATGGGAGCTGCCTAACCTTTTGTTTGAAACTATTTTGCTGTTTATAGAAACAACCGTATGACAATCATAATCTATGATACTTATGATGTTATGAAAAAATATTGAGATTTCTAATATTTTCACTTATCTCTTAATTCAAATATCAAAAAGTAAAGTTCCTACTATGTGTAAGATTCCAGAAAGCTGTATGCACCCAGTGTATAGTCACATAGTCATAGCCTTTAATCTGGTAGGGGAGACTTCCAATACATGGATGTTTTTGATAAGGCATTTGAGTTGTGGTGTGTATAAGTGAGCTTGTCTTTTAATAGTAATCACCCAGAAGTAATAAAATGTTTTATTTAAAAGGTATGGTAAAATAAAAGGTAATCTATTTGGGGTTTGTTTTTATGTTACCAATTTATTATGTTCGCCTTGAATTTTTGTTGAATAAAAACAGAGAAGAAATTATAGATCTAAAAACAAGAAAATAATAATGAAAACCATTTCATTTCTGATACCTAAATGCCTAGGATTCTTTTCATAATGACTTTTTGGTGAGAAGATAAAATTTCACTTATTAATAAGGAGATTCTATTGCAAATCTGTTAAAGTATGGCTGTATCTCTTAACAGTGCCAGAACATGCTAATTCCAGTGTTGGTTAAGTCAAATCTATCAGGTACTTTCTACACTGTGCAGAAATGCATACGAAAACTTGGCCCAAGATCCAATTTCTCTGTGTGCTTATAAATATCACAACTACAGTACTTGCTCTAATTACTATTATTTGGGGTAGCCTTTGGGATGCTTTATTGATATTGATGCATTCCAATGATTAAACTTGTTGAAAGTAATTGTCTTCCGAGAAATGCATTAATATCAATAAAAAATTAAAAGAGAGAATCTGAAACTTTTTTCAGTTATAACTGGGACAAAGGTAAGATACATTTGGGATTTATTTTCATAATACGCTCCAAATATATTGGATTTGGAAGTAAGTAGAATTAATATTCTGGATTCAATCTTAAAGCTTGTTAATGATTATTGGTAAACTCTAAAACATCATACTAGACATACATACACGTAGACATATATAAAATCAATTCTGTGACTTCCTGGTGACTAATACTGAGATTCTATTTTTTTGCTCATTAAATTGGTGAAAATTTAAGAGACTTGTGAGATGGAGTGAGGTTTGCATTTTCATATAGCACTCAAAGAGGTGTAAGTTTACAGCCCTGTTGAAGATTATTTTGGCATTATGTGCCTGGCAATTGTGTTTATAGGTTACATCTTGGGTATATAGAACACATGACATTTTTATCAAAATCTGAATTCAATTTGCTTTCAATCTCCCATTTCCACTTTGGTAGGAACCAGTTAAAGTTGTCACTTCAAGTTCCCTCGTTTACTTCTGGTTTATAAATTATTTCTTCGGAATAAACATTTAATCATAGTTTTCTTCTCCCTCCTATTTCCATTCTTTATGTCTGGATGACCTCCAAAGGCAAGTAGAAGTTTCATGTAATATTTTGAACAAGCAGTATACAGGGGGTATAATAAAAGAGGCTTATTTTTTTTGTTGTCACTGCTCATTTAACATGTATTTTGTGGAGGAAATTTCTCCCTTATCCCTGGTTGAAAATCCCAAGTCCTATTTTTCACTCACTCTAGGATAATAAAACTCTTTTCATGGAGTTGAGTGGAAAACAGATTTAATTCAATGTTTGGAATAGTCTATCTTTTCCCCTCATTCTTTGCTTTGTACTTTGACTCCAGTTTCTCATCTTGCTAACCACTGACATCTCATACAAGACAGAAGCAAGATAGGAACAGACATATGAGTGACTGAGTGTTCTTACTTGACTTACTCTAAAATGACTGGGCCTAGCATGTGCTTAGAACTTGAATTTTTCCTCTTAAGAAAAGTGTGTGGTCTCATCAGATTTTATCAGTCTTCGGTGACCCCTCTTGGCTTGGGCAAAGTATTCCTCACTGGCTT
This sequence comes from Equus asinus, assembly GCF_041296235.1. Classification (NCBI taxonomy): domain Eukaryota; kingdom Metazoa; phylum Chordata; class Mammalia; order Perissodactyla; family Equidae; genus Equus; species Equus asinus. Next base: position 66,597,945 of record NC_091800.1, read on the forward strand.
GGTGATTCACTGGCTCTGCTACTCCACCATTCAGAAATTCACCTGCGGCATCCACTTTCTCATATTCTATCACCCCTCTAAGTGGTCCATTTGGAAGGTTCCCAAGTAATCATTAGGCTGGTTCTCTCACTTGGAGGACTCAGATCTTTCGGATGGGAGACAATCATGCAATCTCTGACTCAAAAAACTTTGGAAAACAGTCCAAACCCATTGTAACAGCAACTCCTCTCTAGTATGCAGCCAAAGCAACTAAACTGCTTACGCTTCTCCCTCTACATTTCCATGCACGAGTCAATCTTCTCTACCCACTAAGTCTGGGATTCATGTCAAGTTTTCTGGAACATCCAGTGGAAGTCTGTCTAACTAAATAGAAGTAAGAGATAATTCTTGGCTACTCTTCTATTTTGGTGGTAGGGAGGTTGCTAAAAACATAACAGCTCTCCGCAGAAATTCTTCAGGGGCTATCCCAAATCTTCAACGGTCCAATATGGATGAGTTTCCTAAATTGCCTCTAAGCCTCTTCTTGGAAACTCTGCAATGTGGCTTATCTCACTTTCTTTGGAATGTAGCATCTATTGTCTTCATCTCTCAGCTGAAAATGAGACAGGAAGAATCCTATTTTAACACCCTATTATAGCAATAATGTACCCTCACGGAGGCACAGAGAGAGAACATGGGTCTATGGGCTATTCTGTAAGTCTTCAGCAGGCCGTGCTCATCCACACAAGCCTTTGGGAAGCACCGTCTGCTCGGGTCTGTCTCCCTGCTTTTACATTCTGTTCTTTACTTCCATTACATCCTGAACCAAGGCTTCTGCTGCTTTACTGTTCCTCTTATGTCTACAGCTCCCCACCGACTCTTTAAAAATCTTTGAAAATTTACATACAAGCCATAGGAAATGAGTGGGAGGGGTTTGGCCACTATAGTAAATCATGATTTAGTCCCTTTTCCTCTTTCTCTTCCCATATATTCATAGCATTCTTATATTTTCTTAGTAGAAAATCTATTATATAACATCTATCTTCATTCCTATGTTATTACTTGATTTAATTAACATGAGAATTCAAAACTACACAGCTCACTCTTGGGATTAGAGGTTTTCTGCTTAAGGACATTTAGGTTAATTTGAATTAAAAGCTAAATGTTTAATCCTTAGGATCTCAAGTTTCAGCTGTGATAGCAGTTGGCATAACAAGAATTACTGGCAATTATATATCATAAGTTTTTAAAAGTATGATGTAAATTCTTATGTAATATTTGTGTACCAAAATGACCATCAGAACATTACAACAACATTATAAGCACCTTCATATTTACAATTAAAAAGTCATTAGGGGCCGGCCCGGTGGTGCAGCAGTTAAGTGCGCATGTTCCACTTTGGTGGCCCAGGGTTCACTGGTTTAGATCTCGGGTGCGGACATGGCACCGCTTGTCCAGCCATGCTGTGGTGGGCCTCCCACATATAAAGTAGAGGAAGATGAACATGTATGTTAGCTCAGGGCCAGTCTTCCTCAGCAAAAAAGAGGAGGATTGTCGGCAGATGTTAGCTCAGGGATAATCTTCTTCAAAAAAAAGTCATTAAATTATTTGTTAAAAAATGAAAACAATTCTATAATATATTATTAAGTGAAAAAAATAGACAAATGACTAATGAATACTGGTTATTGCTTTCAAAAAATTGGGTTTTCATTCTTTTGTAGCCTTTTTCCAACTTTTCTAACATAATCTTACATAAGATATGAATAAAAAAGTGTTTAGAATCATATAATCTTTCCCATCAGTATCTTACATACTGCATAGGCAATTGAAAGCCTAATAATGCTTTAGAGGTCACATTCTACAAAAAAGTTCTTACATTGTAATAAGGGATTTAGTATTGTAATTGTTGGCATTGGTTAGTCATTGGTATAGTGAATGGACCATTGTCTCTAAAAAGAGAATATATTTCCACCTAAATGGGAAAAAAAACCTCTGCAGAGTGTACATTACTCATCTAAATGGGAAGGATGTAGAATTGATGATTCCTGCCAGCTTTAAAGAGTTGATTAAGAGAGATAATGTTTAATTACCACTAATTATACCAGTGAGAAGAATGATGTACAGGTCAATAGGAAAACTTCACTACTTTCATATTAAAAAGACATTAATTCATGACACATTTTACACTTGATAATAAAGTGCTTTATGTAAATACTGAAAAAAGGTTCATTTGTGAAGTTTTAATAAAGGTTTGGACAAAGAAACGAGGCCAATATTTAACTTTCACCCCTTTGTAGGACTTCGTTCCCCGAAATTAATGGAAAATGACGCCTAAGATTAAGAGGTGAAATAAATTTCTCAGTGTTCCTCAGAAAAGTTATCATATGTTCCTTTGAAAAATAGAACTTAGCTTTTCCTTTGATTTAGCAAGTGAAATAATATTATTTGAAGTTAAAACTGTGGCCCGTGGCTTTCTATTGGTGAATATTAATGGCTAATATTTTCCTGTATAAAATCATTGTGCAAAAGGAAGCTTTGCAAATTCATGCACCCATATTTATGCAAGACAAAAACTATTTCCAGAAAGAACCCCCCAAACTTTTCTAATATAGCATATTTCAGTGTGTAAGTTGTTCAAATATTGGCTTCTTTCTGAAGCTATTTAACTTACCATCAATTTTTTTTCATTGCAGTAACATTGGTTTATAACCACGTATAAATTTCAGGTGTACATTATTGTATTTCAATTTCTGTGTAGATTATATCATGTTCACTACCAAAAATTTAGTTACAATCCATCATCATATGCACGTGCCTAATCACCCCATTCACCTCCTCCCTCCCCCCTTCACCTCTGGTAACCACTCCAATCTCTGTGTCTAGTTTATCTGTTGTTGTTTCTATCTTCTATTTAAAATGAGTGAGAATGTACAGTATTTGACTTTCTCTCTCTAACTTATTTTGCTTAACATAATACCCTCAAGGTCCATCCATTTTGTCACAAATGGCCAGATTTCATTGTTTATTATGGTTGAGTTGTATTCCATTGGTTATATATACATCTTCTTTATCCATTCATCTCTCGATGGGCACCTAGGTTGCTTGCAAGTCTTGGCTATTGTGAATAGCACTGCAATGAACAGAGGGGTGGATGTACCTTTATGCATGCATGTTTTCATGTTCTTTGAATAAATACCCAGCAGTGGAAGAGCTGGATCATCTGGTAGCTCTATTCTTAATTTTTTGAGGAACCTCCATAGTGTTATCCATAGTGGCTGCACCAGTTGGCACTCCCACCAGCAGTGTGCGACAGTTCTCCTTTCTCCACATACTCTCCAACACTTTTTATTTCCTGTCTTGTTAATTATAGCCGTTCTGACAGGAGTGGGATGATATCTCGTTGCAGTTTTGATTTGCATTTCCCTGATAGTTAGTGGTGTTGCACATGTTTTCATGTGCCTGTTGGCCATCTGTATATCATCTTTGGAGAAATCTGTGTTCAGATCTTTTGCCCATTTTTTAATTGGGTTGTTTGTTTTTTTCTTGTTAAGATGTATGAGTTCTTTATGTATTTTGGATATTAACCCCTTATCAGATATATGGTTTGCAAATATCTTCTCCCAATTGTTAGGTCGTCTTTCTGTTTTGTTGATGGTTTTCTTTGCTGTACATAAGATTTTTAGTTTGATGTAGTCCCATTTGTTTATTTTTTCTATTGTTTCCCTGGCCTTGTCTGACGTGGTACTTGAGAATATGCTGCTAAGACTGATGTCAAAGAGCAAACTGCCTATGTTTTCTTCTAGAAGTTTCATGGTTTCAGGTCTTATATTCAAGTCATTAATCCATTTTGAGTTGATTTTTGTGTATGGTATAAGATCATGGTCTATTTTCATTCTTTTGCTTGTGTCTGTTCCATTTTCCCAACACCGTTTATTGAAGAGACTTTTCTTCGTCCATTGTGTGTTCTTGGCTCCCTTGTCGAAAATTAGCTGTCCATAGATGTGTGGGTTTATTTCTGGGCGCTTGATTCTGTTCCATTGATCTGTGTGTCTTTTTTTGTGCCAGTACCATGGTGTTTTGATTACTATAGCTTTGTTGTGTATTTTGAAATCAGGGGGTGGGATACCTTCAGCTTTGTTCTTTTTTCTCAGGATTGCTTTGGCTATTCAGGGTCTTTTGTCATTGTTTCATATAAATTTTAAGATCCTTTATTCTATTTCTGTGAAAAATGGCATTGGAATTTTGTTAGAGATTGCATTGAATCTGTAGATTGCTTTAGGAAGTATGAACATTTTAACTATGTAAATTCTTCCAATCCAAGAGCACAGAATATCTTTCCATTTCTTTGTGTTTTCTTCAGTTTCTTTCAGCAGTTTTATAGCTTTCAGTGTACAGATCTTTCACTGCTTTGGTTAAGCTTATTCCCAGGTATTTTATTATTTTTGTTGCCGTTGTAACCAGGATTGTATTCTTAATTTCGCTTTCTGCTACTTTGTTGTTAGTGTATAGAAATGCAACTGATCTTTATGTTGATTTTGTATCCTGCAAATTTACTGTATTCATTTATGATTTCTAAAAGTTTTTTGGTGGATTCTTTAGGGTTTTCTCTATATAAAATCATATCATCTGCAAATAGTCACAGTTCCATTCCTGCTTTCCAATTTGGACCCCTTTTATTTCTTTTTCTTGCCTGATTGCTCTGGCTAGGACTTCCAATACTATGTTAAATAAGAGTGGTGAAAGTGTACATCCTTGTCTGGTTCCTATTCTTGAGGGATAGCTTTCAGTTTTTTTCCATTGAGCATGATATTACCTGTGGGTTTGTGATATATGGCCTTTATTATATTGAGGTACTTTCCTTCTATACCCATTTTATTCAGAGTTTGTATCATAAATGGATGCTGTATCTTGTCAAATGTTTTCTCTGCACCTATTGAGATGATCATGTGATTTTTATTCTTCATTTTGTTAATATGGTATATCATGTTAATTGATTTGCAGGTATTTAGCCATCCCTGCATCCCTGAAATAAATCCCACTTGATAATGGTGTATGATCTTTTGTGTGTGTGTGTGTGTGTGTGTGTGTGTGTGTGTATGTGTGTGCGTGTGTGTGTGTGTGTGAAAGGAAGATTGGCCCTGAGCCAGCATCTGCTGTTAATCTTGCTCTTTTTTCTTGAGGAAGATTGTTGCTAAGCTAACATCTGTGCCAAGCTTCCTCTATTTTATGTGGGATTCCACCACAGCATGGCTTGATGAGCAGTGCTAGGTCCGCACCCAGGATCTGAAACTGTGAACCCAAGGCCACCAAAGTGGAACACATGAACTTAACCACTACTCCACCAAGCTGGCCCCATGTTTGATCTTTTTAATATATTGTTGTATTTGATTTGCTAGTATTTTGTTGAGGATTTTTGCATTGATGTTCATCAGTGATGTTGGCCTGTAATTATTTGTGTGTGTTTTGTCCTTCTCTGGTTTTGCTTTCAGAGTAATGAAGTCTTCACAGGATGAGTTACAAGGCTTCCCCTCCTCCTCAATATTTTGGAAAAGTTTGGGAAGGATAGGTATTAGTCTTCTTTGAATTTTTGGTAGAAGTTACCAGGGCAGCTGTCTGGTCCTAAACTTTTATTTTGGGGCAAGTTTTTGATTACTGTTTCGATCTCCTTACTAGTGATTGGTCTATTTGAATTCTCTATTTCTTCTTGATTCAGTTTTGCAAGGTTGTATGAGTCTAAGGATTTATCCATTTCTTCTAGATTATTCAATTTGTCGACTTATACCTTTTCATAGTATTCTCATAATCTTTTGTATTTTCCAGATGTCCATTGTAATTTCTCCTCTTTCGTTTCTGATTTTATTTATTTGAGCCTTCTCTCTTTTTTCTTGGTGAGTCTAGCTAAAAGTTTGTCAATTTTGTTTATTTTTTCAAAGAACCAGCTCTTAGTTTCATTGATTTTTTCTATTTTTTGTCTCTATTTCATTTATTTCTGCTCTCATTTTTATTATTTCCTTCCTTCTACTGATTTTCAGCTTTGTTTGTTCATCTTTTTCCATTTCCTTTAGTTGCACAGTTAGATTGTTTATTTGAGATTTTTCTTGTTTGTTGAGGTAGGCCTATATTGCTATAAACTTCCCTCTTAGAACTGCTTTTGCTGTATCCCATAAATTTTGGCATGTCATATTTTCATTTTATTTATCTCCAAGTATTTGTTTTATTTTTCCTTTGATTTCTAGATTGACTCAATCTTTGTTCAGTAGCTTTTTGTTTAATCTCCACATATTTGTGGCTTTTGTGACTTTCTTCCTTTAGTTCATTTCTACTTTCATACCATTGTAGTCAGAAAAGATGCTTGGTGTTATTTTAATCTTCTTAAATTTATAAAGGCTTGTTTTGTGGCCTAATATGTGATCTCCCCTGGGGAATGTTCCATGTACATTTCAAAAGAATGTGTGTGTATTCTGTGGTTTTTGAATGGAATGTTCTCTATATATCCACTAAGTCCATCTGGTCTAATGTGTGATTTAAGGCCAATGTTTCCTTATTGATCTTCTGTCTGGATGATCTATCCATTGGTGTAAGTGAAGTGTTAAAGTCCTGTACTATGATTGTGTTGCTGTCTATTTCTCCTTTTATGTCTTTTAATATCTTTTATTTATTTAGGTGATCCTATGTTGGGTGCATAGATATTTACAAGTGTTATATCTTCTTGTTGGATTGTTCCCTTTATCATTATGTAGTGCCCTTCTTGTCTCTTATTACAGTTTGTTTTGTTTTTTTTTTACTTGGTGAAGAAGATCTACCTTGTATTGCTAATCTTCCTCTTTTTTTTTTTTTTTGCTTGAAGATTATCCCTGAGCTAACATCTATGCCCATCTTCCTCTATTTTGCATGTGGGATGCCTCCACAGTATGGCTGACAAGTGGAGTAGGTCTGCCACTGGGATCCAAACCTACAAACCTGGGCCACCAAAGTCAGTGTGCTGAACTTTAACTACTTGGCCTTGGGGCAGGCCCCCAGTTTTGTTTTAAAATCTATTTTTGATATAAGTATTGCTACCCCAGCTTTCTTTTTATTGCCATTTGCATGGAGTATCTTTTCCCAACCTTTCACTTTCAGTTTGTGAGTGTCTTTAGGTCTGAAGTGTGTCTCTTGTATGTGGCATATATATGGGTGTTTTTTTAAATCCAGTCAGCCACCCTATGCCTTTTGATTGAAGCATTTAGTCCATTGACATGTAAAGTTTCTATTGATAAGTATATACTTATTTCCATTTTTATGTTTTTTTCTGAGTGTTTTAGTTGTTCTTCTCTTTTCCTTTCTTCTTCTCTTGCTCTCTTCCCTTGTGGTTTAATGGCTTTCTTTAGTAAGTAGTAAGTAAGTTTGGGTTCCTTTTTCTTAATTTTGTGTGTATTTATTATAGGTTTCTGGTTTGTGATTCCCATGAGGTTCATATATAATGACTTATGTATCTAGCAATCTATATTAAGTTGATGGTCTCTTTAGTTTGAGCTCTTGTTAGAAGCTCTACTCTACTTCCCTCTTCCAACATTTTATGTTTTTGATACCACATTTAACCTCCTTTTTTTGTGCATGTATATCCATGACTTTCTTATCATGGAAAAAGATAATTTTAGTACTTTTGTCTTTTGCCTTCATATTATCTTCATAGGTGGTTTATCTGCTACCTTTACTGGATATTTGCCTTTACCAGTGATTTTATTGCCTGTTTTATATATATAATTTTCTCTTTTTTTTTTTTTTGAGGAAGATTAGTCCTGAGCTAACATCTGCTGCCAATCCTCCCCTTTTTGTTTTTTTCTGAGGAAGACTGGCCCTGAGCTAACATCCGTGCCCATCTTCCTCCACTTTATATGTGGGATGCTAACACAGTATGGCTGGACAAGTGATGCCATGTCCACACCCAGGATCCAAACTGGTGAACCCAGGCCGCCAAAGTGGAATGTGTGCACTTAACCACTGTGCCACCAGGCCTGCCCATATATATATTTTCTTATTCCTATTTGTTGTTTTCTCTTTCCCACTTAAATAAGTCCCTTTAAGATTTCTTATAAGGTTAGTTTCTTAGTGATAAACTCCTTTTGTTTTTGTTTCTCTGGGAAACTCTTTATCTCTCCTTCCATTCTTAAAGATAACCTTACTGGGTAGACTATTCTTGACTCTAGGCTTTTTCCTTTCAGCACTTTAAATATATTGTGCCACTACCTTCTAGCCTGTAAAGTTTCTGCTGAGAAGTCAGCTGATAGCCTTATGGGGTTTCCTTTGAATATGACTTATTGCCTTTCTCTTGTGGCTTCTAGGATTCTCTCTTTATCTTTAGTTTTGGATATTTTAATTATAATATGTCTTGGTGTGAGCTTCTTTGAGTTTATATGTTTGGTGCTCTCTGTACCTGGATGTCCATTTCCCTCTTTAGGTTAGGAAACTTTTCAGCTATTATTTCTTCAAATAGATTCTCTGCACCTTTGTCTCTCTCTTCTCCTTCTGTGACACCTATAATGTGGATGTTAATGCCCTTGATATTGTCCCAGAGTTTCCTTAGACTGTCCCCATTCTTTTTCATTCTTTTTTCTTTTATCTGTTCAGCTTGTGTGATTTCCTCTTGTCTTTCATCCAGCTCACTGATCTGTTCTTCTGTATCATTTACTCTGCTGTTGAGTCCCTCTAGTGAATTTTTCATTTCCAGTATTGTATTCTTCATTTATGATTGGTTCTTTTTAATATTTTCCAAATCTTTGTTGAAGTTCTCCCTGAGTTCATCCATTATTCTCCCAAGATCAGTGAGCATCCTTATGACTTTTTGTTTGAATTCTTTGTCAGGTAGATTGCTTATATCTGTTTTGTTTAGTTCTTTTTCTGGAGTTTTGTCCTGTTCCTTTACTTGGAACATATTCCTCTGTTTCCTCATTTCACCTCTTTGTGGTTAGATATGTGTATTTGGTAGGTCAGCTATGTCTCCCAATCTTGCAGAGGTGGCCTTATATAAAAGATACCTTATGAGGCCCCAGCAATATTCTTCCCTATAGCCACCATTTCCAAATGTTCCAGGAGTGTCTCCTGAGTTGGCTACATATATCCTTCTGTTGTGTCAGAGTTGCTCTTGCTGCAGGTGTCCAGGGAAGCTAGGCTGTCCCCCTAGCTGGCAGGTTGTAATGCTCAGCTGTGTGTGGCTGCTATGGATGCTTCAGTCACTTTATTGGGCATGGTGAGCTCCAGCACAGTTGGCTACAAGGTCTAATAGCACATTGCTGTTGCATTTTTTTTCTGTTAAGTGAGTAGGTCCCCACTGTGGCTGGTTGCTAGGCTCAGGGTCTTACAATTGCTGTAGACCTCTGGCCTGTAAGGCTGTTTTCAGCTCTCTCAGGACGCAGCTGAGTGAGGCTGGCCCCAGACATGGGAGCACCCAATTGTTTCAGGCTTTGGAATGTGGGCCCAAACCTTTATGTGGCTGTTTGGGAAGCACAAGGCTGGTGCAGCTGACAAGCCCCACCATCCTCAGGGCCACATATCCTGCCAATGTAGTCCTGCCCCAAGCACACACCCCAACCCACTAAAGCAGACCCAGTTGCTCCACTGCAGAGGCCCCACACACTCCCCCAACACAATGCAGGCCTACCCACCATGCACACCCTGCCCCACAGAGTTGGACCCACTCACCTGGCTGCTGAGGTCCCAGACACCCCACCTATGTGGGTCCACAAGTTGCCCAAGGATGTGCTATTGGGTGGGGCCAGTCCATAAGTTGGGCTGCCTGACCTGGCTGAATTGTATTAAATCAGTGCTCTAGTGGGTGGGCCAGACACTGGGCTAACAGGCCAGGGGAAGAACTCCAGTGGTGTCTGCCAGCATCTGTGTTAGCACACCGGTACTAGGTCACAATATTGGCTGCTGCCAATGTCTCACTTCCTGGATAGGTCTCACCTCTCACTGCGATGTACCCAGTGCCCATTAGGTGAGTCTCTTCAAGGAAAGACTGTGCAACTTTCTTTCTGGTGAGTTTAGGTTGCTTTCTGAAATGAGTGAATTTGTTCATGGGACAGTTAAGAGCAGGCTTTTTTTCCCTTATGTCTACCGGTTTTTTGGGGGGTATTCTGTGTTATTGTTAGTAGCAAGTAAAGCCATATATTATGACACTCGTCTTGGTTGGGCTGAGTCCAAAAGCTGCTTATAGCAGTAATGGTCCCCCACTCAGATCCCCCACTTCTCCAGGGAAGGCTTCATACATTAGGATTTCTCCCAGCTGACCATGAAGCACTGCAGCTCATGAAAGTGGCTTTTTTCTCTCCAGAAAGGAATTTCTCCCTCTTCCATCTCAGTCAGCACCATCACTTGTTGCAGGGGTTTGTCTTATCCAGCTTTCAGTTCTCTCTCAGGAGTAATTGTTCCAAGAGTAGTTGTAAATTTTTTGTGTCCATGGAGTGAGGTGAGGTGATTTCAGAGTCCACCTATACTGCTATCTTGACACTGTCTTCTAACTTACTATTGTCAGAATGAAATTTAATGCAACTTAATGAAGGAATAAAATGGTCAAATTTAAATAACTGGGAAATGTGAAAATAGTATAGAAGGGAAAAATTTTAAATGAATGAATAGATGCATCAATAATAAAATAATTGCTAATAAAGAAACCATAAGGAAATTTGTGGATTTTTAAGAAATAGCTTCAGTAGTTTAAAAGTAGACATACAGAAAATGTTGTAATCAAAATAGAAAATTTAAGTAAAAATAGAAAACATTCATTGGTAAAAATCAGAGGCAGGGCAAGTGAAAGGTGGACCCATTCTTTTCTCATTGCTTTTGTAGGCCGTAGTAAAGTTAGTATTACTAATTCTGATAGGGAATTTGGAAGGAAAATAGCAAGGTTAAATGAAAAACTTCTCTGAGTCATTAAATGCAATTATGAAAACTACATTAAAAACTGAAAAAAGCATATGATCAAATATTACATATATAAAAGATAAAATAGTTTACATATCTTAAGTACAATTATGTATGCAAGTGTGTACCCTCATCTAACATTTATTGTGGTGTTCTTTGGAAGGAATCCAAATAAAAATATCTGTTGAAGCTTTACTGTATGTATGGTATTTGTAGTCAGGTATTTCCTTTCCCAAATTTACAGCTTTAATACAATAAACATAAAAAAGGATGAAACAAAGAAAAATAGTTGCCTATCTTTGAGAGAAAGAGAAGCAAAACTTCTCTGCCCTATTTATTCCAGTGCTTCTTTCTCTGCAGGTTCCTAGGCTGTCACGGAGCTTGGGGCTGCTTTATAACATCTGATTTATATTTGGTTTCTAGTGTTTCACAAGTGCGTTATAACTAGAACTGGAGCCAGAATCTTATTAGCAGAGATGCTACACAGTGAAATGTCAACACAGGGCATTTGTGTTTTACTTGTATTGCTTTAATAGATAGTACATTCTGTGACAACATGGTCTATTTGAATAATGTGACATTTGGGGAAGTTTTAAAATTGATTTTATTCAATTGATATTAATGTTGGGTTAAGATCTGATATAATAAAGAAAATAGATGTGTTATTCTGTCTTTCAGAGTGAAGGAGTTTGGGCCAGGAGGCCAAAGAAGTAGGAAAGAAGCTTTATATTTAGCATTAATGCCGCATGTTTTAGCCCATCTATTTTCAGAACATACTTAATATGTTCATTTGAACAGAATAATTGGCAGATACCAATCAAATACAGCTCAGGTGGTAGGTAACAAGTCATAGATTCAGACAAAAGCATCCTAGTTGAAAGGAACTGGAATCTATTATCTTATAAGTGATCACAATGTATATTGTTTTGTTCAAACACATTTCACACAGTATACAACTTCAAGTGAACAGAATAATGTAAATACGCTTCCTGCAAAGTCTTGAGAAAAAAAAATGGGTTAAAGAATTGAGAACTAGTCCTTATTATCACTGTCTCATCATGTCCTTCAGTATTATGTCCTGCTAAGTACACCAAGCCCTGAATAAAGCTATTCTTGTCATCTTATCCCAGTTTTCTCTCTGTCCTACCATTTCCATGCTTTTCTGCTATCAGTGGGATCCCAATATTTTCTACCCTACCATAAATGTGTAATACCTTGGTTTGAATCTTTATATCTGAGAAAGTAGCCATTTTAACTAATTATAGAAGAGTTAAATGTCTCTCTCCATTGTACAGAAAAATTAAAACCAGAGACAATATTAGAGAAATGAAACTGAATAAAAGTAAAAAAGAAACTTACAATGTAAATCATGTGAAATAAAAGTTATCACTTGGATATTGTTTAAAATATTTATATTCGAAAGTAGAAATACAGATTATTTGCAGCACAGAGGATGTGTCCTTCAGTTGCACCAATACACTTCACACTCACAGTGCAGTCTTGCTTCCATTCAGCTGACAATGTCAACTCAACATCACAGGACATGTGTTTTCTTTCCTTCCTTCTCTCTAACACAGTATTCTTTATCATTTTTCCTCTCTTGTTTTCTATTTAAGACGAAGACAGGTTGTGCTTTCCAAGGATTATTCCCTTGTTAAATCATTTGTTTCTTTGTTTCCTGTCTTCCACGAAGTGTAACATTTAGGGGATAGAGAGTAGGGAATTGATCTTTGGAGTAAGATGCTTCAGATCCTTGCTGGGTTATATTGGGGATATTATGGAAGCTCCTTGTTTATAAATGGGTACCAAGATCTTACCACATAGTGTTAAAACTTTACCTTGTATTTTAGATCTTAGGGTTTCCATTCTACCTTAGGATCATCTAAAAATAAAATGTTTTCTCACTATACTTTCTGCCAAATAACATAAACATATTATAAAGGACAGGCTATTGATTGAATTACATGCGTAGCAACTGAATTTATCTCTAGAAATTGAAAATATTCATTAATTGATGAGATCAATTATACAACTTGTCAGGATTTTTAAGTATACTATCAACCATATATATATATATATATATATATTTCTTCATCATATTTAGTAATAATAATATAATATAAAATGTTTTCTAAATTTCTTACAGAAGTATATTCTTTCTACTGTATTTTCTTTTGTATGCTAGTGTGATCTTCAAATAATCAGCTCAACTTAGAGAATAAGTATACTAATACCAAAAAAAAGAATAAAATAAATGAAACAAAAAGTTGGACTCAGAGGAATGGCTATAGGATCAATTTTTTAAAATTATTTCTTAAGGACTGTTATAAACTACCTCGTAAGAGATGAACCCAAGGCAACAAGATCCATTCCCTAAAATAGGCAAAACATAGAGATGAGCCCTGCATTTGATCCAATATTTTACCCCCAGGTCTTTGCCAATGACTAAATTGTGGTCTAGCAGCACAGAAGCCAAGCAGAATAGAATAAAAAGTGGGCGCCAAGAGACTGAGCAAGTAAGCAGAGCTTTAAACATTTTTATGAGTAGTAAGGATACAAATTTGGGAACCATAAAGTGTTACACCCCAGAGGTAATTTTCTGGATTATCCAGAAAGAACTACTTTTATGAACTAAAGACCTGTCTTACTTTTCCTTGATGAGAGATAGGATTAAGTTCAATTGCCCAATACTAGTTGTCGCAGACACACTCCAAGCTGGATTCCTGGTGCTCATGTCATTGTATAATCCTCTCCCTTTTAGGGCAGACAGGGCCTCTGACTTGCTTCTAACCAACGGAATATGGCAAAGATGATGGGCTGTCACTCCTATGATTACACTATATTATGTAAAAATTATTTTGACAACACATCCATGCTAGAGAGTCTCTCGCTGGCTTCATTAAGGAAGTGTCATGTTGACTAGAAATTGCAGGTGGCCTTTAAGAGTTGAGTGCAGCCTCTAGGTTTGCTGTGCTCAGGTCCTTCAGGTGCACTGTTCCTCTGTTTTCTGCTCTGCAGATGAAGATGACTCGCAATTCTGTGATGACTGTTGTTTTTCCCTTTATCACTTCTAATTTGTTTTTAGGGGGAAAATATTTTCACACTTAATTTTATTGTAAATATTTTCATGGCTCTTTTGGTTTGCTATTGACTTACTACACACACACACTGTACTCAAACATATAAGACCATAAAATTGTTTCAATAAATTCTAAAAGATAGAGCATATTATATGAACCTGGCATAATTAAGCTATAAATTAGTAACAAAAACTAAGTAGGAAAAATTTATATCTTTGGAAATTAACCTATATACTTCTAAATATCCTGTAAGTCAAAGGAGAAAGCAGAAAGAAAATTAGACATTATTTGGAATTGAATGACAATGAAAATATGACCTAAAAATTTATGGGTTATTGCTATAGCTGTGCTTATGGGAAAATGTGTAGCTTTAAATGCATATACTAACAAAGAGGAAAGGCTAATAATCTGTATGTGTCTAGAGAAAAATTCTAAAAAAGCTGTCGATTAAACCCAAAGAAACAAAATAATGCTACAAGCAGCAATTTATAAAATAGAAACACGTTCAATTGAAAGAAAAAATAATCATTTCTTTGTGGAAAGAGTAAGATAAAACTGATGAGCCCCTGATAAGAACTAATGAGAGAGAGAGAAGGTACAAATTATTAATATCATGAACAAAAAGGGGAACATTATTGTATATTTTATAGTATTTAATTGCCCACAAGAAAATAGCATAACCACATTTTTTGCCAATAAATTTGAAAATGTTGCTGAAATGAACAAATTCTTAGAAAAACACAGCATAGAAAACTTTGAATAGTATATTTGAATAGTTCATATTCTGTTATTGAAATTGAGTCTTGAGTTTAAAAAATTCCCACAGAGTCCTGGCTCAGTGGCTTCAATCATGAACTTTTCCAAATACTTAGGGAAGAAATAACACCAACCTAAGACAAATTCTTCAAGGAGATAGAAAAAACAAAAGGACAATTTTCAACTTTTTAAAAAATAAGGCCAGCGTAAACTTGACACCAGAAGTTAACATCTTCTGTAATGGTTAAAATTTGGATGTTTCCTACTGAAATCAGAAACTAACCAAGGCAGCCTACCATGTTGTCCTTGATCCTCAGTGCTGGCTACCCAGTTATGTAGTTTCAAAATTCATTCACTTTCCTGTATGTATATATACTTCAATTTAAAAAATTTTAAAATTATGGTTCATGTCATTTTCATCTTTGTATTCCCTGTGTCTGGCAAAATTCCTGTCCTTAAGACTGACTTAGTAGACAAATTATGTGGGTGAGAAGAAAAAGTCAAATACCTTGGACCTCCCTCTTATTATTTTTAAGTCATTTTAATTCTTATTAGTAACTGGTGTTATATAGGCTAATAAGGGATAACTTCCCCCAAACTGTTTGGGGGGTACCATGCACCAAATATCTTTGGGAATGTGTCTTTTGCCAATCTTGCTAGCAGAAAGATGTTCGATACTATGAACATCACGGTATGAATATATAAAACATATGAAAATATCATTATAAATTATTTTCTAAAAGCTATATTTTTCCATGTCAAATTGGCTCATAACAACATATCTATTGTTTATAATAATAGTGCATAATAATTTGGTATTCATTTCATCTAAGGCCACTGAATAGGACTTAGATTACCAAACAGATGCAATTTGTCATGATTCTATAGCTTCCCTTTTCTTCTCAAAGTAAACTTACAAAGGCTCTGATAAGGGTGGAGTGGAGAACAAAGGAATATTTTGATTGAATTGATGTTGCCTTAGTTTTACTTCACAAGGCAATTCTATCGCCAAATAATCTATGGGAAAATGTTTTCCAGTTGACTCTATTTGGTGGCAGTTTGAATGGTAATAGAACTTCTATTTCCAGAAAATGATTTTTCTTTTTTTTTGGCAGTGAACCAATTTATCTATATTTCTTACTTGTAATTCCTCAGAAAGTATATAAAGTTCAATGCCTTTTATACTTATAACTCTTTTAATATGGAGCCAACATTTTCACATACTCCAGATCTATTTGTTCTTCAGTGGTTACTGAATATCCATTTTTTTGTTAATTTCTTAATTTTATTTGTTAGTTTGAAACCATTTCTGTGTGTTCTGATAACTCACAAACACACACACAAATCAAGGTCAGAAAGATACTCAGTTCTAGAGAAATGATTGGGATGAATATGTTGAAATAATTATGCCTTAACAGAGGATTTGTTCCACTCAGGGCTATATTTTAATAGGTTGCTGAGAGGCCAGCCTGGTTCCCTAGTAGTTAAGTTCACATGCTCTTCTTCAGTGGCTTGGGGTTCACGGGTTCAGATCCCAGGTGCGACCTACACACCACTCATCAAGACATGCTGTGGCAGCATCCCACATACAAAATAGAGGAAGATTGGTACAGATGTTAGCAGTGACAATCTCCCTCAAGCAAAAAGAAGAAGATTGGCAACAGATGTTAGCTCAGGGCCAATCTTACTCACACACACAAAAATGCTGGTAAAAAAAAATACGTTGCTGAATATTTTGCTAGTAGATGTTAACAATACACTTATCATAACTTATACACCTAGGAACCAGCCATCATTTCTACACTGCTTTTAGATAAACAGCAAAACAAGACGTTGAGGCTGAGGACTGTTTTAAATCTTTATTGTGGTTAGAGGAAATATGCTTCTAACAATAAAAACAAGAAATATTAGGAAATTTTGTTTAAGATACATGTTTATTCAATCATTTTTTTCATTCACTTAATGCTTTCAGTAATAGACATGTTAATGACCTCCATACAAACAGAATAGATGCTATTTTTTCACATCTGTCCCTTTTCAATCTAGATATCAGAACTATTTAATAGAGTAGCATTAGAAGTCACACTTTACTGACAGGAAGCACTACTCAACATGAAAGAATGCAGGAAATTCCTTATATTGACACTGTAGATTTTTATATTGTTATAAGCAGCTATAATAAATTAGACAACTAGAATTATTAAGCAACTGGTACTTCACTAAATTTAAAAATCATAATTACATCCCTGAGAACCTATAATTTAGACACAGAAGAAACTGTCAAATTGCCCATTTTAAGCTTCTAAGTGCCTTTGAAAGAGTTTTACAAAAATAGCAAATATCAACGATCATAAAGGACAGGTAATCCTATATGTGTAGCAGCTAACAAGATATGTACTTAATCTATATTCTGTCACAGCACAAAATTTCTGATGCCTCCCTACTTGTGTCTTCAACCCACAGGTAGTTTTATTTCAAGACTGGTAGGTCTCAGGTTCTTGTGTTCATTCTAATTATCTCAGGATTTGATAAATATACAAGTCATTCTCTGATGTGAAGTAGTCGAGATCTGAGGTGAAAATTTCAGAAATAAACTAATAGATTCTATGGGCTGCATTGTGAGAAACAATGTACTTGTTCAGTTATCATTCTGCCAAATATAACTGGAAATTGATTATTTTGTCACTGCCTATTTGAAAATTACATTTAAGGTTAATTTTTTCAATATTTTAAATTTTACAGAATCATCTCTTTTTTTCTATTAGTCATTCATATAAAATAATGACATTCTTTTTGTCACTAATTTATCTAGGCTCCTTTGCTAAAAGTCATTTGATCACACATGACTGAGTCTATTCCATTGGTTTATATATCTTTTCATGATTGCCATACTCTTTTGATTACTATAGTTTTATAGAAAGTCTGAAATCAGTTAATGTGAGTCTACCAACTTTGGCCGATGGGTTTTTTCCCCGAAGACTTTTGATGTGACTAGGTCCTTTGCACTTCCGTGTAAATTTTAGAATCATCTCAGTTTCTACGTAAAGAAAGCTTGCTAGGATGTGGATTGCATTTTCTCTATAGATCAGTTTCAGGTTTGGGAAAATTGACATCTTAACAACTTGTAAGATTGACTCTTACATGCCATGGACATGGTATATCTCTCCTTTTATTTCAATCTTTTAAAAATTATTTCAGCAGTTTTTTTGTAGTTTTCAATTTACAGCAGTTTTATGCCTTTGTTGTTAACTTTGCTGTTTAAAATAGCCCTCAGTGGTAGTGCCGAAGTGCTGCCTGGTGTTCCTAAGTGCAAGAAGGCTCTAATACACGCTATGGAGAAAAGTGCCTGTTTGATAAGCTTTATTCAAACTTGAGTTACAGTGCTGTAGGCCATGAGTTCAATGTTAATGAATCAACAATACAGATTAAATATAATGTCTATAAATAAAAGCACATGTAAAACAAAGTTAAATATTGATCATTTGATGAAAATGTGTGACCAGAGGTTCACAGGAAACTTATTCTGTACTTGCCCTGGGAACACTGGTTCAGTATCTGCTAATTGTGTTTGCTGTGACTTCATAGAACAACAAGAATCCACTGTATAGTAATATATGAATTTTTTTTTACATTTATTCATTAAAATATTCAACAGATATTTACGGTGAACTTAGCAAGTGCCAGGAATTATTTTGACCACCAAGGATCCAGCAGAGAGAGGAGGATAACACTTGTGAGGTCCTCTTAATTCTTTTAGATGTTGTCTAGTGAAGGCTACTCTAAAAAGGCCTTAATTTTACAATGTAATGATAACACACTCATGTCCTCACTTAATAACAACTTGAAAAAATAACTTCACTAAAAATTAGGATCATTTTTAGACAAGTTAATAAAAAACTAAACTTTCATGATCCATGCATGAAGATCTAGGCAAATGGTAATGTAGTGTTCGTGGTAGTTGTTATAGAATTGTGTTGCTGATACTTCATTACAATAGGAATTGTTTTATATACTCCGATTACCTCTATTTTAAGAACACACGCATAATCAAGATAATAAAAACTTATCTACGATTTTGTAAACTATTTTTTATCGAGATAAATTACTTTTGTCAAATGGCTTCATGGGAACATAGTGCCCTGGTGGTTAGAAACAAACTCATAAATTCTGTATTCAGCCATAATTTACTCTGAATATGACCACATAGCCATTAAATATTTATTAAACTTTAGTTCTATTTTAAAATTAAAGATGTAATTTTATGTTATTCTCTGAGAACGAGGCTGAATAATAGCTCCATTTTCTTTGGCTCAGCTGGAACCATAAGCTTAAGATTTTGTCAACTTTACAAGAAATATGTAAGAAAATAACACCCTTGCAAAACAATTGATTTTCTTAAAAACAATTAATAACTTTTTCACATATTCTATGTCCATATAATAAATGATTACCCTCATTGTGAAGTGTAGTTATGGTAAATTGCTATCTACTCTGAGCACCATCGAAAATAAACCCATAAACTGCTCTCCTGCATTTAAATGACCTGGTTTTCTCGCCCTTTGGAAAGCTAGGTTATATTTCTGTTTCATTGCATTGCATATTAGCTTTCACTAGGATCACTAATCCATGACTTGAACCTGCCCTTTTTTGGTCAATATATGTGTAGATTTTGCATGCTTTTTAAAAATGGGGAAATTTTGCCTGCTGTTTAGAATTATATGTTAAAGCTCTGATATACATCAGACTTAGAATTAACAACATTGCCTTTAGGATAAAGTCCAAATTTCAACGAGACTTCTGAAGCTTTTTATACTTGAAATCTTTCTCACTACTCTCTGGCCTCTTATCTTAGCTCCCTATTTTCTATGATAATCCACCTGCCACAATGAACAATCGAACAATCGTTCGATTACTCTATGTCACAACTGTGATGTCGCCACAGAGTTTTTCTTCTTTTTACATCCATGGCTAGTATATCCTAATATCAGGGAAGATGACACTCTTTGACGTCTTTTCCTTCAAGAGGTAGAATAGTTTTCCTTTTCTGCGCTCTTGTAGCACTCAATATTTTGACCATCACAGCACTTACTTCATTCTATTATATTTGACAACCCATTTATTTTTCTGCTGCTTTAAACTGGTAGTTTTGTGAGGTCAAACACCATTTTTAGTTGTGTGTGTATGTATTTTAACTTGGCACAGAGTCTGATATACAATATATATTTAAAATATATATTATTTTCTTGTTAAATAAAATAGTGAAAAATACTCTAAAGTGTGAATAAAGGGTATCATGTTGCATAATTTAGAACGAGAATTGAGCAATGAGTGGAAGAAAAGATTGGAAGTATGCTTAATGCACATTCCACTCAGTTCAGTTGTCCTGGGTCTAGTGCTGGGTCACCTTTTTCCTTTATCATTTATAATTGTCTTGTGACTTCTAATGAAGATAATTCAGTAAAGTATTAGATTCTCTCATCCTGTGTATTTATAATGGAATACAATTGTGTGCGTGTTGTCATCCTATACCATTATTAAAAGCCCTGAATAAAAATGGATCTAAAGTTCGAAGTTATCTCAAAACCTAGACTTAGGACAGTAATGAGAATTAAATGTGAGCTAAAAATCATGCTGGGGCTTGTTTAGGCTTATTATTGTAAAATGCATTTAAGTGTTTGAAATTAACTACAATAGAGATGCATACAGAAATTACAGATTAATTATAAGAAGGAGTGAAGGTAATTTTAATGTACACTTCATCTATACTGGTGGGAAAATCAAGAGAATTGGAAAGCAACAAAAGGAAAATAGTATATTGTAAATAGGAACATAAAATTTAGGAATAAGACCAAATATAGTAAGTAGATAAATCAATGTGATTGGATTCAATTTATCTTAAAATATAAAGAATAACACAAGTTAAAGGACAATATTAGCTCTATGATTTGTTAATAGGTCACGCAAATGTAAAAGGCACAAAAATTGAAGACAGAGGGATATCTATCAATGAAACACTGCAAAAGTGGTAATGTGAATATCTGATAAATATTACCTTTAAGCCAACATTTATTGGGAAAAAAACGGTATTTTTGTAATAACAATGGATGGAATCTCTGAAGAAGATATACTAGGCAGGAAACAATGAACCAAAAAATGTAAAAACAAAATACAAATAGGAAATAAACTTTGAAATAAGACTGTAAACCAGAATCATAATAAAAAATGTTTGTCAGATTTTAAGAGCTAACAAAAATATACAGATGATATAAATGACTTCAGTAAAATAACCAACATGCTCCAATAATGTGTAACTCATAAAGAGTTTAGAAAATATAATTAAAGGAAAGGCACTAACAGTAAATATAATTGAGACAATCTTGTACTTGTTTTAGAAGACAAGATCTAAACAGAGTATAAGTATTGAAGATATTATAAAATATTTTATAATAGAGAAGAAGATTAAATAGTAGATTATATAAAGGTAAAAACTTTTCTATAGCAAAATATATCATAACTAAAGTTAAAATCACATAGGAAGAATATATCAGAAACTCATAAGACAGACAAAGGATTAATAACTACATATATAAATAGCATCTACTAAGCAAGTAGAGAAAAAGGAAAACAGAATGCCGACAAATATATATATATACATGCATACAGCCCATTATTTATGTAGTTTGGATTCCTAGATAATTACATTAACATAAAACAGTCAAATTCACTCAGAAGCCATTTTTCACTTCTGAGGTTAGCAAGAGCTAAAAGACTGACTTTGAACCTTTGCAGGTTGATGCAGTGTAGAGCTCTCTTCTATAAAAGTAAGAGAAAAGTAAACTCTTAGGCGTTTTAAAAAGAACTTAGGTAGTAATGACGCCACTTGTAAGATTCTATTGCAGATGTACAAGAACAGTTATAATATTTTAATAAAAGTTACTAAATTGAAACTCTAAACATTTCTAATGTTTGTTAAAATGTTATGATTCAATTATGGTACATTAATAACATTACCTATTTATGCAGCTAATTTTTAATGTAATAGATCTGCACAAATAGAATGGTGTCTATGTTAAGAAAAAATGCAGAATAATATGGGCGTAAACTTTTTTGTAAAGAGAAAAGCTTATGAGTTTGTTTATATGCCCAAATATATTACTCTGAGTATGGAAAATCTATGAAATAGTCTGCACTAGTTTAAATATGATGAGTATCTATGGCCACTAAAATTTCCTAGTGGTAGTGTACACCTGTACTTCCACTTTTTTCTTTTATAAACTTCCAAAAGTTGCAGAATTAATAAAATTGTGGTTGATTCTTATCTTTAAAAGGCAAAAATCACCTTTCTTCTCTAAGCACAGATTAATACTCATATATTTTATTAGATACGTGGATGTATTAAAAGATGTGCATAAAAGCTAAAAACTGATTTTTAAAACAGAATATATTTCAACACAAGTAGTTGAAGTTTAATTGCCCAAGATTGGAAGCAGATATTTCTATTGGCACTAGGGGTCACTCTCACAACTACTTTCAACTTGTACCTCAGAAGAAGCATTGAGCATATATAAATGACAGGGCATGGCTTTGTACCAATAAAATTTTCTGTATTTATAAAAACAATATACAGTTCAACAGTATGTTGAACTGTCTTTGGCTCATGGGCGATAGTTTGCTGATCTCTGCCTTAGCCATTGTCTTAATTATTGTAGCTTTAGAGTACATCTTAAAATCAGGTATTGTTTGTATTCCAACTTGATTCTCCTTTATCAAAATTGTTTTAGCTATTTGAGTCCTTTATTTATTCATGTAAAGTTTAGTATAACCACGTCTATACAAAGAATCCAGCTGAGGATATGTTAATCTAAAGATCATTTTGGTTAGAGTTGACGTTTTTACCCAGTGGCCTTCCTATATTTATTTACAGTTAAAAGAAATTTTGGTAGCTTCCTTGTCTTACAGACAATCATGTACTCTGCAAATAGGGATATCCTTATTTCTTCCTCTCCAATTCAAATGCTTTATATTCATTTTTCTTTCCTTATTGTATTTGGTAGAATTTATAGCATGAGATTGGAAAGGAGTGGTGAGAGCAAAACATCCTTGCCTAGCTACCAGTCATAGGGGGAAAGCGTTCAGTCTAAACGTGACATGTGACTTTGCTAGGAGTGGATTGTAAATGTCTCTTATTAGTCTGAGGAAGCCATTCTATGTCTAGTTTGTTGACAGTTTATCATGAATTTGTCTTGAGTGTTATCAGTGTTGGGTATCTTTTTGGCATCTGTTGATATAATCATGTGCTTTTTTTCTTGTTTAGTCTGTTAATATGGTATATTGCATCGATTTTCAAATGTGGAACAAGACTTGCATTCCCAAGATAAACTTCGCTTGTTTGTGGTGCATTATTATTTTTATGTGTTGCTGAATTTTACTTACTAACATATTGGTGAAGATTTTCATACCTTTGTTCATGAAGTATATTGGTCTGAAACTTTATTTTCTCTTTATGTCTTTGTATGACTTTATGGTAGCCTCATAAAATATTTAGGAGAATTCCCTCTTCTAATTTCTGGAAGAGACTGTGTAGAATTTCTTCATTAAATATTTGGTAGAATGCACCAGTAAAATTATGTAGGCATGAAGTTAGATCTCTTTTGGAATATTAATAACTACAAATTCCATTTTTCAATAGATACAGTATTGCTTGATTTATCTATTTCTTCTTGAGTGTGTCTTGGCAATTTTTCTTTTAAGGAATTGGTCAATTTCATCTTAGTTGAATTTATGGGAATAGAGTGATTCATAATATTCTGTTTTTATTTAATTTCTGTATAGTCAGTAGTGATATCCACTTCTTTATCATTATTGATGACTGTGTTTCTTCCTCCTCCTTTTATTACTTGGTCAAACTGGCTGGTAGTTTATCAATGTCAATTATCAATTGAGTTTTTTGAAAATCTGCTAAATTTTCAATGATTTTTCTCTTTTTATTTTCAGTTTTATTGATTTTCCTGTATTATTCCCTTCCTTCTGCTTGGTTTAGGTATAGTATACCCTTCTTTTTCAAGTTTCTTAATCTAAACTTAAATTACTGATTTTTCTTTTGTAATACAAGCTTTTAATGTTATAAGTATCACTAAGCATTAAGTTAGCTGCAATCTACAGATTTTTCTATGTTGTAGTTTTGTGGGGTTTTTTGTTTATAGCTTTTTGCTATTCTTTTCTCCCCCAGCTTTATTGAGATATAATTGACATTGTTGTTTATGTTTAAGGTGTACAATGTGATGATTTGGTATATGTATATACTGCAAAATGATTACCACAATAAGATTAATTAACATATCCATCACTCACAGTTAAATTTTTTTTATAGTAAGAACTTTTAAGATCTACTCTCTAAGTAACTTTCAACTATACAGTACATTATTATTAACTGTAGTCACTAATGCTGTACATTATATCCTCAGAATTTACCTTAAAACTGGAAGTTTATACTCTTTGACCTCTGTGCTCATATCTCCAACCCCCCATCCCATAGCCCTGACAACCACCAAGCTATTCTATTTCTAAAAGTTCTTGTTTTTAGATTTCACATATAAGCGAGATCATATGTTTACCTTTTTGCTGTTTCTTTTCTTTTTTGGTGGGAACATCTTAGCAAATTTCAATTCTACAATACAGTGTTATCAACTATAGTCACCTTGTTATTCAGCAGATCCTCAGACCTTACTCACCTTATAACTGAAAGTTTGTATCCTTTTGCCAACCTCTCTGTTTCCTCTACTCCCCAGCCTCCCACAACCACTTTTATACTTCCTGCTTCTATGAATTCAACTATTTTTTTTGTTTCCACCTATAAGTGATACTATGCAATATTTGTCTTTCTCTGTCTGACATTTCACTTAGCATTATGCCCTCAAGGTCCATCCTTGTCACAAATGGCAGGATTTCCTTCTTTTTATAGCTAAATAATACTCCATTGGATATATATACCACATTTTCTTTATTCATCTGTCAGTAGACATTTGGATTACTTCCATACCTTGGCTATTGTGAATAATGCTGCAATGGACATAGGATACAGATATCTCTTCACGTTAGTGATTTTATTTCTTTCTGATATATACCAAGAAGTAGAATTTGTGGATCATGTTGTAGTTCTATTTTTACTCTTTTGAGGAACCTCCATAATGTGTTACATAGTGGCTGATCCAATTTACATGTCCACCAAGGTTTGCCTTCTCTCCACATCCTTGCCAACACTTATCTCTTGTCTTTTTATGACCATTTTAATGGGTGCGAGTGACATCTCATTGTGGTTTTGATTTGCACTTGTCTGATTAGCGATGTTGAGCACCTTTTCATGTGCCTGATGCCATTTGAATATCTTCTTTGGAAAAATGTCTTTTCAGGTCCTTTGCCATCCTTTAATTGGATTATTTGTTTTTTGGCTATTGAGTTGTATGTGTTCCTTATATTTTGGATATTAATATCTTATCAGATACAGATGGTCCCCAACTTGAGAAGGTTCAACTTAGGATTTTTCAACTTTATGATGGTGCAAAAGTGATATGCATTCAGTAGAAATCATACTTCAAGTTTTGGATTTTGATCTTTTCCCGAGCTAGTGATATGCAGTACGATAATCTCCTGTGATGCTGGCCAGCAGCAGTGAGCCACAGCTCTCGGTCAGCCATGCAATCATGAGGGTAAACAACCCACACACTCATAACCATGCAGTATGCACACAATCTTTATGTTTTTTCATTTTCACTAAAGTACTTAATAAATTACATGAGATATTCAACACTTTATTATAAAAAAAAAAAAGGCTCTCTCTTAGATGATTTTGCCCAACTGTAGGCTCATGTAAGTGTTCTGAGCACATTTAAGGGAGGCTAGACTAAGCTATGATGTTTGGTGGGTGTATTAAATGCATTTGTGATTTACAATATTTTCAACTTA
Source organism: Equus asinus (assembly GCF_041296235.1). Classification (NCBI taxonomy): domain Eukaryota; kingdom Metazoa; phylum Chordata; class Mammalia; order Perissodactyla; family Equidae; genus Equus; species Equus asinus. The sequence goes on from NC_091800.1 coordinate 66,623,621, forward strand.
CAATGGATTTGTCTGGACTTAACCCCCACAAGTTGAGGGAGATCTTCATATTATTTACAAATATTTCTCCCATTCCATACTTTGCCTGTTCATTTTGTTATCATTTCTTTTGCTGTGCAGAAGCTTTTTAGTTTGATGTAGTCCCCAAAAACCAGTTTTTATTTTAGTTCAGTACAAAATATTTTCCATATCCTCGATATTACATCTTTGACTTGTGGATTATTTCAATGCGTATAGTTTTAGTTTCTAAATAATTTGTGATTTTCCATATTTCTTTGCTATTCATTTTCAGTTACTACCTTTAGAGTCAGAAAACAAACTGCACATTTCAGTTTTCTTTAAAAAATATTTATTTTTTTGCTAAAGAGATGGTCTGTCTTATCGAATGTTCCATGTGCCCTTGAAAAGAATGTGTACTCTAATTGGGGGTGGAGTGTCCTGTAAATGTCACTTAGGTCCAATTCTTTGATTGCATTGTTCAAGGTTTTCATGGTCAACTCTTTTGGAAGTGGGTGGCTAGGTCCTTCTTCCTAGTCTGTCTTAGTCTGGAAGCTCCACTGAAACCTGCCCACTGTGGGTGACCCTGCTGGTATCTGAAATACCAGTGGCATAGCTTTCAGCATCACAGCAACACGCAGCCACCACAACATGACAACTGACGGGTAGTGTGGTTCCCTGACCAGGAAACGAACCCGGGCTGTGGTGGTGAGAGCAAAGAATCTTAACCACTAGACCACCAGGGCTGGCTATAAGTTCATGTAAATAAGAGCAAACAAGTGTGATATAAGACACTATGAAAAGTGATTTGAAAGAAGTGTAACATATGTGAAATGGAGAAACTATGGTAAAGTTGTTTCTCTTGATCACTGTAAACAGGTTCTTTATGTAAGGTACAAATAATTTGTTACTATTTTGACTAACTAGCTAGGTAAGTAAATATAAAATGAAATAATGTGGATAAATCCTCTGAAGAACTCCTTTCACGGAAATTCTAATCCCTACGGAGCTTTTGAGCCCTTGTGGACACAGACATCTGCCGAAGTTAGGGTAAAATTTGGGGTTTGGTTTTGTTTTTCCGGTTTTCTTACTTTCCCAGAAAGCTCATGATTTGAATGGGTGATTTTAGTACTGTCCTATTCTCTGCATTTCTCATTTATCTTTCTAATTAGTAAGTATTTCCACCAAAACCTAGTTTTACCAAGTAACCTGGAGTGACCCCCTCTGAATGACGCTATCTGCCACTTGGAGACCTCTGTACTTTTCTGATCCCACGGCAAGCCCACATGGTAACTGTGGTTCAAGTAAGTGTGGGGTGGGGAGCAGGAAGATCTTCCATGTCCTCAGTCACGTGTCACAGTAGAAATAAGAAAAATAGGGACCATGATGGGAAAGTGATAAGACCTGCTGATTACAGTGACAGAAGCATGTTAAGCATAAGATAAAAGATGATACTTTAATATTTGATGAGGTGTAATGGATCTTTGCATTATATATCTAGGAAATGTGGAACATTAGTCAACTACTCCTCATTAGATAGTAACAGATAATGTAAATTGTACATAATAGAAAGATGATGTGAAAATATCTTTCGTATTATGCATTGATTTTTCTTAATGGAAAATCCTCACATAAAAATTCTAAACTCAGTTCTCTCATTTACATCCTGTTCTGAGAAGATCACAAAACTATACTTTTTAAAAATATACAGAATATATATATATTTTTCTAAAATGTTAACATTTGCATAGCTAACTTAATCCTGGATCTATACTATGCATGTATGTAAGCCATAGTCTTGCTCTGTATTTATAAAAGAGCTGTTTTAGCTCCATTGGCTTATATATGGTTTGTATGTATCACTGCTGAATGCTCAAACATACTGCCTTTTAAGCATATTTATTTTTGCCTTCAAAAGGCAAATATACTCCCTGAGGTCTACGCTGGGAGCTTGGGAGCTGACCCATCATTTGATGTACACTGTAGTTTCCAGTGCACCCATAGAAACAATTTAGAACCCAATTCCCTGGAGCCCCAGTGCTGTGAAACAAATGTGTGACCTCCTCTTTGTCTCTGAACAATGTCAAGATGTCTTTCCATAGAGAAATGCCAGGGTGAGTGCATCTACTATGCTTTGCCAAAGGTGACATTTTTGGGAGAAATAAAACATGCTGTGCGGGCATGTTTGGCTTCACATTTAAACTAAGTTTAGAATGAGAGCAACCTGTTAGTTCCAGCAAAAATATTTTCCCAGGAATCATGATAGATGGGCAATCTCTTTCTAACCCTGCTCTTTTATGACCTGTACCTTACTTGTTAATTCCCTTGGAACATATGTTTTCCATGAATCACAGAGAACAACCTTAAATAGTGTATAGCTTGGTGATATGCATTGTTGTTTATATAAAGTTAGCTGCTAAAACCACATTTTTGAAAAGAGAAATAAACTGGTGGACAAAGATAGAATGCTATAGGAATATAATGCAACAGGTCATAAATGAAATAAAAAGAGTATTCTAAGTTGTCATCCTCTAAAAGCATTTAGTAAGTGTACTTAGTAAGAATATAAGGCATAGTGATATTCCTGAGATGAGGAAATATCCAGAGTGGGGTTGTGAAGGAGCAGGAGAGGAGAGCAGAGACGTAGATGGTAGAAATCTAGAGACAGATGACAATAGTGAGCAGCAGTTCAGCAAGTCTTAGCATATATGACTAGGTAAGTAGTTAAATAAATGACACTGAAGAGATGGTTTCTTCTTCTCCTCCAGCATAGACACATATGGTCTGGGTAATGGTTTTTTAGTAGTAATATGATGACTGTAAATAAACTAAAAATAAATATTAAAGATAAGATTATTCATAAATAAATCCTTGAATTAGCAAAACTAAGCTTAATAGTATGGCAGGAGACAATCACCTGATTGTATAGGGGCTCCCAGGTCTGCTCTGGCAAACCTACATTGTCTCCATTCTGGTAGCCACCTCTGCTCACTGCTCAGCCAGTGAAGGCAAGGATGAGGCATTTGAATCCTGAATCCCTAAAGGCACCTGAATCACTAAACTAAATATTTTAAAACTGATCAGGGTTAATATTTGAATAAATGACTTTCTATGTAAAGTGCAGTTAGACTAGTTGATCCTAATACACCCTTCCCGAAGGTTTTACCGAAATATTTATGAGCATCTGAGGAAGGAAGGGAAGAAGGGGAACTCGCGCACCATAGAGCACGAAGACCGAGAGGCCGCCCACTGTCCTTTCCTGAGAGCAGTATCTACCAGCCATGAAGTACCTGGGGCTACTTTGAGAACACTGCCTATGACCTAATTATCTAACTATGTTTTGACTTATGAAATAGAACTGATCTGCCTATTTGAAATACCATAGAAAGATAGTGACTTTCTATCCTCCCAGCCACTGAGTATCCTACTAACTTGTCAGAAGACCAGACTGAGGAAGAGGAAGTTATCATCCCAGCACAACCAAGGCTCACTGGAGGAGTGGCACTGGGGAGTACCGTCTGCAGCTCCACTGTGCCATGAGGAGGAGATTAGCCCAGGTCTGGCCCCGGGTGGCCTCTGATCGAAGCCAAGGGCAGATGCCAATGTTGCGTAATTCCCTCTTTGTTAAGGATGAGAAAAGTGATGAAACCCATCATCCTGGGGCTTGAAAGAATATATTGCAGAGCAAATTGGAGGGAGTAGAATCTGTGAGACTCAGAGGGAAACACATTTCTCTAAATGATTTCCTATGGAGCCCATAGAACATTTTAGAAAACAATTTGACATTCTTGATAGTATACTGGAGACAGCATGCCCTCAAATTGAGAAGAACAGAAAGCCAGACTGTGGCAAAAATACAGATATGAAACAAACAAAAAAAAATGAGTGACTAAAGCAATGTTAATATTATGGTAGCAGAATTGAAGAGCTTAACTGGTGGGAATCCTGGGGCCAGTGACACTATTCCTCGGGATTTCTCTGGGAATTGGATGGTGGGAGTTCACTTGAAAAACAGGGCTTTCCCTTACTGCTTAGATTTAGTTTTGATCACAATGTTTAATTTAAATTTAAAATAACTTTAAAAAGTCTTCTAGACCATAATAGTTATGTTGTTTAGTACAGCATTCCCAATTCCTAGCACCATGCCTGGGTACTGTAGGACTCCTATCAGTCTGTGTTGAATTAATCGGTGGGTGATGACTTTACACTCATTGCAGTGGGACTGGTCAGCCTGGGTCTACTTCTAATCCCAATACTTATTAGCTATGTGCCCTTGGTCAAATGACCTCTTTGTGCGTCAGTGTTCTGGTTTGTAAACAGGGATTATAACACTATCTTTTAAGTATGTTATGAGATTTTTACAGGGACAAGGCATTTGAGGTGTTTATCCTAATGTCTAGCTTGGAGACCGCAGAATAAATGTGAGCAATTGTCATTATATTAAAACAACAACAAAAGAACACCAGGTGTAAAAATAATTGGATGTTCCATTCAAAATAATAAAAGCAGTCTCACCTCCCTAGACAGGCTCTGGTAAGATATTTAATTAAATAGATTTAGAAAATTAAAGCAACAATAAAAAATGGCAAGTTTCCAGTAAAGATAGAATGATTTGGGAGAGCAGTTCAAACTTTTCCTCTGTGAGTTTAAGCGCCGGGAGTAAAAAGATCAATGAATTCAAGGTTCAGGGGAAATGGTTCTGACCCAAGTATTTAATTCCTAGGAAAATGGGCAGCCACAGGTGAAAGTGAGAGGAAGATGTTCTATGATATGCAACATAATAAGAAAAATTATCCAATACTTGCAAATAGGCAAAATGCTTGCCGTGTGACTTTTCGGTAGATTGCAGAACATAGTGTAGTGGGCCCTCCTGGAATTACCCGAATATATAAGGGATTATATAAGGGTGTATATTTAACTTATTAGATTCTTTTACAACTGTGCAGGAGTAGATATCAACTTGTAGAAAACTGATAGCAAAGTGAGAGATTCCTGTCCACACCAATGTAAATAATTTTGTCCAGTCAGGAAACCAAATCTCTGACTCAAAGTCTCCTTTGAACTGATTTTAATATCTTCTTGGTTCTCTTATTAAATAAGCTATGGCATGTATTCCCTCATCAATTAATCTTTGATCATATATTTATTTTATATTTTTAATGCTCACATTTCAAATTTTTTGAAAGTATACTTTATCAAAGCAATCAGAAAATATTTTGGATCATCAACTTCTTGCAAATAGCAAATCTGCACAATCTCATAATTTGTTATTGCCTTTAGAATTTTATCGTAAGCATGATTTTTATCATATACATGAGTCACACGGCTTTTTGTGACCTGGTCTCTGCTTAAGTCACCATTTCTTACTACTCTCTTCCTTCCTTCCTTCCAACATCTCAGATATGTTGATCAGGCAATACTTTCTCTCACCTTCCACCTCTGTGTATTTTCACATGCCATGTCCTCTCCCAGACATCACCATCCATCTTCTCTATGATGCACACAAAGATATACCCTTCTTCTCCTGAATAACTCATACTCATCCTTCAAGTCTTAGCTGCTGCTTCTCTGGGAGCCTTTCCTCATTCCGCAGTTCCTGGTTTGGTTCTGAGTTTGTGTATCCCTGTAGGTTAGCCTTAGTCATCTGTCTTCATAGCATTCTTCATGCTGTATTATATCTCTGTGCTCCTCCCCCGTCGTCTGTATAAGCTTCCTGAGAAATAGCAACTATTAATGGTTTTATTCATTATGGCATCCCTAGGTTTGTTTCTCTTGTTGCCTAACAAATTCCCACAAATTTAGCAGCTTAAAGAAACACATTTATTACCTCAAGGTTTCAGTGGGTCAAGTGTCTGAGAAAAGCTTAAGCAGGCCCTCTACTTCAACGTCTCTCACAAGGTTGCAGTTAAGGTGTAAGTTAGAGCTGGAGGCTCGTTAAAGGCTAAAATGGAGAAGGATTAGCTTTCCAGCTCTCATAATTCTTGGCTGAATTCAGTTCCTCACTCTCTATTGCCCAGAGGCTGCCCTCAGATAACTGCCATGTGAGCCTCTCCAAGATGGCTGCTTGCTTCATCAAAGTGTGCAAACTGGAGAAACGATGACAGAGTTTGTTAACAAGATGAAAGTTACAATCTTATGTAATGTAATCAAGGAAGTGATTTCTCTACCTTTGCCATTTCGTTGATTAAAACCAAGTCATAGGTCTGTCCACACTCAAGGGAGAAATTATACAAGGTGAGGATCACTGAGGCCATCTTAGAGTTCACCCACCATAGTAGGGCCTGGCACTGTGCTAGCACATAGTAGGTACTGAAATAATAGCTGCAAAATGAGTGATTTATTCAGTGAACAGATGATATATGTGGAAACTACCTTATAGATATATGCAGAAAATCACTTCCTTTGAGCATAAGATAATAGCTAAATTTGTTTCACTATATTTTTTCCTCTGACTACTTTCCTTTACTTTCTTACTCTTCATTGTTTATTAGTTTTCAAAATATTTTTATAAGACATGGTCAGTTGAGCTAAAAAGTAGGGACATAAGAAAAACACAAAACAATTAAGTTAGCAAAACTACTTTAAATAATTTTAAAATACACATTCATCTTGTGTTTTTTCTAATATTTTGAATTCACGTCACAAAAATAAAATGTATTCAGAGCGATGTAAGCATTGCCACAGCTGTGTATAGAATCATCTATTTAAATGATTTCATCGTAGATTTTCCTCAGCCTCTTGAATTATGACTCTAATGGTACACACTAAAAATACTTCATCTAGTGAAATTGACTTCATTGAATTTTATAACAGGAAACAATTTTGACTTCCGATGAAAAAATAAATAAGATAATATCATCCTTGCAAATTTTGTCTAAACAGTAAGTCAGAACTAGGGAGTAATTCTATAATAAAAGAGAACGTTATTAAATTCTGTTTCCCTCTCTATTTTTCCTATCAAACATCTGAACATTTCTTTCCTCTGTGATTTTGGACTTTTCTGAAGTAATAGATGAAGGGCCAAATTAATCTGAAGAAGTCGTTATATAAATACACTTAACGATCTTTGCCGTACCTAATATTATAGGACAATATTCCTGAAGCAGGCAGCCACTGTTTCCAAGGATAAATAAACTCTTTTCAAAAGTGTATTGTATGTGAGTTAATGTCTGTAAAGGTTAAAAACATCAAATTCTGAAATATCATGACCTGACATTAATGACCCAATAATAGGTTGACATTTGCAATTCTTTTTTGGGGGTAATAGCCCACCATATGCAAAGATCAGCTTGTGCATTTAGCTGCTTATCTCAAAGGAAAAAATATGAGTAATAATAGTACAAGGGAGGTTAATAACAGGTACAAGCCTAGCACGGCTTTTATCAGTCCGTTTAGAAAATGAACTGAGAATTGCTGTCAACTTGATTGGGAAGGGGAAAGGAAGAATGGATCCATATGGGAGGCATCACTCAGCTTCCAGTGTGTGCGCATGAAGGTTGTTTGCAAGGTTACCGGGCTGATGCAACATAAAGCTGAAATTTGCATGTCAAAGCTTTGTTCCTTTTGTAACATACTGCCACACAAATCATTGGCCCTGGGGTTTAAATTTCACAGATGTCTAAGCTCATTTAAAAATTAAAGTGCAATAATTTGTGATCCACAGTGCACCTAATCATTCTAATTTTTCAGAATGTTTTGTTTCACCATTATGCTTTGTTCTTACCATCTAAAATTCTAATTTTTCATAGACTTTCCCTTTGAAAGATAACGTATTCTTTGACAAGAAAATTCTTCTTTGGGGCCCTTGTATTATTACTGCAGTTAAAAGATTAAACAAATCAATATTTAAAATCACAACCAAAAATAACTCAGCATTAAGCTGAATGTTGCATTTTCCTGGGCTTCTGGAAAAATAAAAATGTGAATCATGGGTGCTAGTTCTCTGTCCTTGTTACTTAATATTTCAACTTCTTTCCACGTTTCAGAACACATTGCAAGGAGCGTTTGCACTGTATTTTGCTCTATGAATTATTTGATCAGAATTATTGGCTTTACATTACTAGAAAATATCCTCAGATGCAATGATCCAATACACTTATAGTGACTCACTGTAGATTATATGTATTAACACTGCCGTAAATTAACATCTCTTCTCAGCAGAATTCAAAGCATTACATGAGAAAATTTTAGTATAAAGTTCACAGAAAATAATTATAAATGATGAAGCAAGTAGAATTTTACTCATCCAGACTAAATATATATTTGCAGTATTCCTTTAGCACACTGAAAATATGGAGAGTAAACATTATGTTTAGTCACTTTGAATTTTCACTTTATGTTAAATCTATGGGAAATGCTAAAGCAACATTCTGATGCTGACAACATTGCGATTAGCCTCAATTATACCTGGTTGATTCAAGGTTTCAACTTTTGCCTGAAACTTTTTGTTTCAACCTTTTTCCTTACTATTACCATTAAAATAAGATAGAAACAATTTCACAATCCTGTTTGATGTTTTTCACAGCTCTATAGATTTTTTTCAAGAGAGTAGTGAATGGACATGCACCATGGGTCTGGAAACACTTAACAGCTTGAGTGTCCTCGGGCAATGGAGAGGAAGGCAAAGTCAATGATTGCACTGAGATTTCAAGGCAGGAAATAAAGAAAGGAATTTTAAACAATGTCACAGGCCAAATCAATCATTTGCTATATATTTTAAAGTAATAATATATAGAGTGAGATTATTTTAAAAGTTGTATTTCTATTTGTTGCATAATTATAGCTATGGATTATGTTCAAGGATGGTCAAAGATTAGAAAGGCATATGGTCATTGAAAGGGCAAGATTATACGTCACTTATTATTTTGCCCAAATGCTGAAAACATCTCTCCAAATTCCAGAACACATGTAAATTAAAGATTCATTCTCTCCTGTTGATGATGAGATGCTCAACAGAACACTCTGAGAATACATTAAAATTCAATGCTAACATTTTTTTCCCTGTTTCTTTTTGCAGTTGATGGTAGCTATTGTAAAATTAAGTGGTCAAGAATTTTTATACCCAAATTATCTGAGGTTCAAAATTTTGATCACAAAAATGGCATTGCAGATATGTCCTCTATTTCTCTATAGTATGTGAAGTATTAATTCAATCAATAGGTAGTCCATGAACATCTGTTACATCAAATATAGGGACAGATGGAGAATAGGAGCTGACGCCTGACTTGATGGTATTTAGACACTAGAAAAATCATCACATATTCTTATTTTAGTATGGCCTCTAAATACTGTTTGATTAAAACTAATAGCATGTGGTGTAAAGAGATGGATGCCAAATAAAACTGATACATTTTTATTTGAGAAAGACACTGGAATTTCAGGATCCATCTATCTGGAGTTAGCCAAAGATGTTAGTGCTCTCAAAAAAATCAACAAATATTACACTTTTGATTTTTAAAATAACCAGTATTACTTTTCTGTATATTGAGATTTTCTGTATAGAGAATCATGTCATCTACAAATAGATATGTTTTTACTTCTTTTCCAATTTGGCTGCCTTTTATTTCTTTTTCTTGTCTAATTATTCTAGATAGGACTTCTAGTACAATACTGAGTATCGATGCTGAAAGTAGACATCTTTGTCTTGTTCCTGATCTTAGAAGCAAAGCTTTCAGTCCTTCACCATTGTATATACTATGTGTTTTTAGTATGTAAGGATGTTGAATTTTGTCATTTGCCTTTTCTGTATCTTTTGAGATGATCATATATTTTTTCTTTGTTCTATAAATATGATGTGTTACATTGATTTTCTTATATTCAAACATTCTTGCACTCCTAGGATAAGTGCCACTTGGTCGTATTGTATACATAATCAATTTAACGTGCTGTTGAATTTGGTTCTCTAGTATTTTGTTGAGTATTTTTATGTCTTTATTCATAAAGAACATTGGCCTGTAGTTTTTTTGTAGTATCTTTGTCTGACTTTGGTATCGGTGTAATTCTGGCCTTATACAACGTCTTTAGGAAGCATCTCTTCTCTATTTTTTTGGATGAATTTGAGCAGGATTTGTTTTAATTATTTAAAAGTTTAGTAGAATTCACCAGTGAAAGTCATCTAGTCCTGGGCTTTTTTGTTGGTAGATGTTTGATTATTGATTCAACCTCTTTATTCACTTTAAGTCTACTGAGATTGTCTGTTTTCCATGAGATGGAATTGGTGATTCGTATGTTTGTAAGAATTTACTCATTTTGTCTAGATTATCTAATTTGTTGTCAATACAGTTGTTCATAGCATTCTTTTATAACCCCTGTAATTTTTGTAAGTTTGGTAGTAATGTTCCCACTTTTATTTCTGATTTTAGTTAGTTACGATTTTTCTCCTTTTTTCTTAGTCTAGCTAAAGGTTTCTCAATTTTATTGATCTTTTCAAAGAACTAACATTGGTTTTGTATATATTCCTCTGTTTTTCTATTCTCTATTTAACTCTTTTTAAATATTATTTCCTTCCTTATGCTCCCTGTGGGTTTACTTTGCTTTTTTCCTAGCTCCTTAAGGTGTTAAGTTAGGTTGTAGATTTGAGGTCTGTCGTCATTTTTTATGATTATGCATTTATGTGTGTAAATTTCTCTTTGAGTACTGCTTTTGTGGCATCATGTAAATTTTGCTATGCTATGTTTCTGTTTTCATTAATCTCAAAGTATTTTCTAATTTTCCTAGTTGTTTCTTCTTTAACCTTGTTATGGGCTGAATTGCGTTCCCCCAAAATTCGTATGCTGAATCCTAAACCCTTAACCTTAGAAAGTTACCGTATTTGGAGACGGGGCCTTTAAAAGAGGTAATTAACGTAAAATGAGGTTATTTGGGTGGTGTCTAATCCAATATGACTGGTGTCTTATAAGAGGAGATTTAATTAAATTTCTGATGTTTAACCCAGTTTATGGTACTTAGTTATAGTATCCTTAACAACTTAATACAGATTCATTTTCTGTTTAAGAGTGTGTTGTTTAATTTCCATGTATTTGTGAATTTTTCAGTTTTCTTTCAGTTATTGCTTCAGTTCATTATGGTCAGAGAAGATACTTTGTATAATTTCGATCTTACTTAAATTTGAGAATTGTTTTATGCCTAACATGTGGTCTATTCTGGAGAAGGGCCATGTATGCTTGAGAAGACTGTGTATTCTGTTGTGTAGAGTGCTCCACATGTCAGGTCTAGTTTGTTTACAGTATTTTTCAAGTCCTTTATTTCCTTACTGCCTCTCTGTCTAGTTGTTCCATCTATTACTGAAAGTAGGGTAGTGAAGTCTCCAATTTTTGTGGAACTTTCTGTCTTCTTTCAGTTTTGTCAATGTGCATCTCATCTATATTGAGGCTCTGCTGTTTACTGTGTATGTGTTTTATCTTCTTGATGACTTAGTACTTTGAATAAAACATCCCACTGCCTTCTGCTTTCGATAAATTCTGGTGAGAAATTGTCTGTTCATATTATTCAAGGTCCCTTGTATGTGGTAAGCCACTTCTTTCTTGGTACTTTCAGGATTTTCTCTTTGTATTTGGCTGTTAACTGTTAGATTATAATGTGTGTCACTGTGGATCTCTTTGAGTTTATCCTGCATACATCATATTGAGCTTCTTTGATGTACTGCTTCAAGTCTTTTATAATATTTGGGAAATTTCCAGCTATTATTTCTTCAAGTATAATTTATTTTTTTTAAATAACATAGAAATGAAGGTCACAATGGTATGAATTAGCGCTATGAAAGCATTTTATTTCTTTACTACATATGCCAAAAGATGTTTATTAATAATAATAACTCTAATATTGACTAACAATAACTTTTTACTATATTCCAGAAACTATGTTAATTGCCTTTCATAGATCATCTGGAAAAAAATCATAGTAAATCTATAGGGATTAGTATGCTTAATCATTAGCTTTTCTCGTTATAAATTTTATCAACAATAACAAGGTAGATATGGAAAGCATCCTGCTCCTCTCTTTTCTCACAGTACTGCTAGAAGAAAAAGAAACAGTAAAATATACTCTTGTGGAGGGGCTGGCCCCGTGGCCGAGTGGTTAAGTTCGCGCGCTCCGCTGCAGGCGGCCCAGTGTTTCGTTGGTTCGAATCCTGGGCGCGGACATGGCACTGCTCATCAAGCCACGCTGAGGCGGCGTCCCACATGCCACAACTAGAAGGACCCACAACAAGAAATATACAACTATGTACTGGGGGGCTTTGGGGAGAAAAAGGAAAAAATAAAATCTTTAAAAAAAAAAAATATATACTCTTGTGGATACCTTTTTCAGTAAGTTCATGTGCTGCCTAAAGATTCTCTAAAAGACTTTTCAAAGCTACCAATTCTTTTGAATTTTATTACCTTGAGCCTTACGTTTCTTCTGAATTGTTGCAGGAGAAATTCAGCAGGAACTGGAAGCTAGACTGAAAGTACCCACATATACCCTTGTACACATACATTCTATGATATAGGATCATATTAAATGCTTCTTAAAGTGGCAGTTAGAGGATATGTGTCTAATAATACCATGAAATGTGAAGGGTCATACAATTTTAACTTTGAAGTGTTTAATTCATTTGTATGAAACTTTCATAAAGTCAAGTCTACAAGTATGCAGTAATTGGAAGTTGATTGTGCAACTATGTTTGCCATTGCTATAGAAATGTAGTCAATAGACTCTTGGTAAGCAATCTAAGTCTCTATTGTAACCTAATTTTTATGAGGAAATCAATTTGACTTACATTATTTTCATTTACAGCGCTTTTCCATAAATATAAATCATAATTAATGTGCGAGGTCCTTTTATTTTGCATAATTGCTAATTAAAACAAATTTTAGCTAATTTTTTGAATACAGACTCAAACTGTGAATCTGAAATTAGAAATCTCTGAAATTCCGTTATAGAATTTCACATGATTTTGTTTTCCAGTGTTTTAAGTTAAGAAATTATAGAGTGTTTTCAATAAAAATATGTTTGAAATATGAAGTAACGTATATTGCTCCAACTCTTAAAATGCCCTGCAGTAAATTTTTCTTTGTCTCACAACTTATGACAAAGATGTTTGTGAATATCTATTTTGAAATCCATAGTTCAGAACTTCAAAGCATTTCACATATTGAAATAGGGGTTTTCATAAACATTTCTGGAGTAATAAAAATCTCTTGACAGCAGCTGATATACTTAGGAACAAACCGTTGGTGGTTCATTATATATTCGAAGAAAGGTGAGACACTAGGGTGATCATCCAGACCTCCAATAGGGGAGTGACGATGAATACCAACTGTAATTAACATTCAGATTTGTAAATTCCAGTTTCCAATCCTAACAATTCCTTTTAAATGAAAATGCTAAATTCTCTTAAAAAATCTTACCAATTGCAGTATTTTCCTGTTATAACAAAGTTACTTTTATACAAATAGGGTAAAAATGATAACATATTTAATAAATATAGCATAAATTTATATGAAGTGGAGATTTTTGTCTTTGCTTCTTTTTTCAGAGGATGGTCTATAACCATAAATGATTATTTCTGAAGGTCGAAAAAAGTGAAAGGATTACTTATTCTAGTTTAAAAATTCGAGTAACTATTTGTGTTTTCATCGTTTGTATCTAAAATTATGTACATATTTAACTTACTAAGAAATTATTAGTAATGATTTTTTTAAAGTGGGTTTTAATGAAGAATATGGGTCTTTTGTTCTAGTATTGAATGCATCATAGACACTTCTAAGCTGTTAGTATATGATTATGTTATATCATTTGTATGATATGGAAATTATATAGTCAGCCTGAGGCTTGTAAAAAATCAAGTTTGTGAAACTGACCTTCTGTAAGGAATGCTCCTCACTTAATTTGCTTACCCTGGAACCAGATTGTACAGTGTGATAACATGTTTGTTACAATACCTGGAAGGGTTCTTTTTTATTTTTTTTTAACTTTTTCTTTTTTTTTTTGAGGAAAATTAGCCCTGAGCTAACATCTGCCACCAGTCCTTCTCTTTTTGCTGAGGAAGACCGGCCCTGAGCTAACATCCATGCCTATCTTCCTCTACTTTATATGTGGGATGCCTACCACAGTATTGATGAAGATTTTTAGGCTGCTTAATTTTAAAATGGTTTATGATGAGGATTTTTAGGCTGGTTACTTTTAAAACTACAGATGAGAAGCAGGCTCCGAGGACTGGAACTTTGCTTGCCTTTTGAGAGACATTTGCGTTTGTGAAGGAAGCGGGGATGACCTTGTAGGGACCTGAAATTGGCCACCCCAGGATACGTCTCTTTGGCATCAGGATTGTTTTGGGCTGATTGCTTTCGATAAACTGGGACAGGGAAGGAGTCTCTGGGGAATGGAACTTGCCCTTGTTGGGACACATTTACATTTGTAAGGTAAATCTCTACCTGTAAACGGTGCCTCCCTCTCTGTACCAGGAAGAAGAGGAGAGATGACCTTATCCCTAGAAGCTCTTAATGGGGAAGGCAAGAACTTAAGTTGGTTGCTGTCTGGCAATCTCATGTAACTGGTTTAGGGTGGTGGCGTCTAACCTTTCTAACCTTTACTTAATCCGATTTGATTCTTGTCTAAAAGTCATGGGATCGCCCAATGACCAGACCCCACCTGCACTGATACCATTTTAACTTTTTTTTCATGTTCTTTCCTTTGTCTTGTAAAGAGATGAATCATATACCTATGCCTTAAATTTAGCCCTAACCCTCAACTCGGGGCAGCAGCAGGAGCTCTGCCTGCCCATGGGCCCTGTCCCCATGCCAGCGGGGGCAGTAGAAGCGGCGACAGCAGAAGTTCTGACTGCCCATGGGTCCTGTCCCCATGCTACACTATTCTCTAAATAAAAGAGCACTACTGCCAGATCTTAAGAGTCTATGAAATCTTTCTTTCTACTCCTCGGCTCACCGACCCCGCATCAGTATGACTTTGTGCCAAGCGGTGCCATGTCCACACCTGGGATCCGAACCGGCAAATGCCGGGCTGCTGAGAAGCAGAACATGCGAACTTAACCGCTGCGCCACCGGGCCAGCCCCAAGGGTTCTTTTTTAAATCAAACTCTTTCTGAAACAATTGATTAATCCCTCACGAAGGAGTGAAACTATACTCATTTGCGTTTGAAATCACATGAAGCTCAAATCCCTTATTCTCTCCTGAAGACAAGTTTTCTAGAAGCACTTCCCACTTGAAGAGGACTTTAGAGCATTGCGTATCATCCTGGAACGTTGTGTGAGAGGGAAAAGTAGACCACATACAAAGAGGAGTGTGGTTCCTGAACACCTGTGCCCAAAACATGTTGCACCAATTTCTGATTTTCTTTCTGAAACTCCTCTAGGGAGTCTGGGTTCTCTCTCCTTTATTCTACCTCACTGTTGAATACACAAAGCGGTGGCTCTCAAACTTCAGCTACAATGCGATCACCTGGAGGATCTGCTACTGTCAGATAAGACTTGCTAATTTAAGCATGAGCAAGGGTAAAGTGTTCCTGACATAAAGATCCCGGTAGTCTTCACCGGAACTGGTAAAAAGCTGGATTCCTGACTAACAGGGTTGTGATTGCAGTTTCAACAGCAGTAGAGACGGAAAGTCTGCTATGCTCCTCTTAAAGCAGCAGTGACCTAGTAGCACATAGTTTAAGAAAAGGGAGAGAGTACACTATAGTCATGTCACTTAATGGAATCAACCTGTCTGGGAATAAACCTACCTTTTATTCTTAGTCTAAAGGAAATGTTGAAACTCAGGAAAATATGGGTTCTTTTGCCGATGTCAAGTTGAGTATTCATTCCTGCTAACTTCAGTTTTCTCAGGTTGGTAGATTATGTAATCATCTTCTAGACAGAAGTCTAGTGTGGGCTAAAGGGCTGGGGAAGATGGAAGCTTTGGAATCCTTATTGTTGGAAATGAGAGAACAACCTGTACCAAGACATATTAAAAAATTTCTGAAAATCTAGTTAAATTTATATATTATATTGATATGTAGATAGGCATTAAAGTATGTTCAGGGGTCAGCCCAGTGGCACAGCAGTAAAGTTCGCACTTTCTGCTTCGGCGGCTGGGGGTTCACTGGTTCGGATCCTGGGTAAGGACATGGTACCGCTTGTCAAGCCATGCTGTGGCAGGTGTCCCACATATAAAGTAGAGGAAGATGGGTGCAGATGTTAGCTCAGGGCCAGTTTTCCTCAGCAAAAAGAGGAGGATTGGCGGCAGATGTTAGCTCAGGGCTAATCCTCCTCCTCAAAAAAAAGTGTAAAATATGTTCAAATATAGTAGCAAGAAAATTGTGTAAAAGTTAGAGAACTTGGTTTCTTGCAAAATACCAATTCTTAACTTACTAGCTTTCTGACCTAGAACGTGTTACTTAACCTATCCATAGCTTAGTTTCTTTCTAAAGTGAGCATAACATGTTTTCTATTCCATCAGATTGTTTTAAGGATGATATATCAAAAATGGCCAAATTCCAAAGGGTTTTATAAAAAATTATAAGGCTAAGGTGTCATTTTTATTACTAATATGATTATAGTTTGATTTATTCATTTTAACTTACTCTTAAGACAATTGAATTTATATAGAGCTGTAGGGGAGCAGATGTATCATAAAGATATACATATATTAATTTTGTATGTAAATATATATATAGATATGGCTTTATATTTATATAATTATGCAGATATAAATATGTAATATATTTGTCTATATTTATGGATGCAGTATGTATGTAGATATACATGAATATTTGTATATATGTAGATGTATGAATTTTCATGTACATATGCAGATATGTATGAATTTATATGAATTTTCGTCCCTGGAACACAAATAGTATTCCATGCATCAGTCTTCCATTTAAAATGTTGCAAGCAGAATGTTGATACTAATTTTCTGCACTTTAATTAATGTTACACTTAATATTTATTTTTTCCATTATGTTGTTTGAGGACACTTAGGCAAGATCATGCCCATAGGGAAAAGCATAAAGTACCACAATTGTTGACATAGATTTTTTTGAGCACTTCTATGCACATGAATTAAATGATTGAGTATAATTACTATAGTGGCAATTGTGAAATTGAATGGTGCCCTTGGACCTAACCCAAATGCAAACCTCTTTTTGTTACAGTATTTTGCTTTACAGGAAAGAAGGTGGCAAACAAAGAATCAAAATAATCACATTTTAAACTGAATGCATTTATTTTTATTCTACCTTTTGTACTAGTAAATTCTCTATTGGACTATCTATTTCTTTAGAGATCAGTAAATTTAGTATATGAGAAAATCTATTAAATTTTATCATGATTATAATAACATCTGTCACTCGTTTTTGGTGGATAGGAATAGTTAATGAGTGCATTATCTTGACAGCATTTTATGATAATATTTGGCCAACTGCATGTGTATGCTGCATAACATCACCTAGACTATTAGCTCTTTATGTTTTTTTTAATTCCAAGCATCTTGATTCTTCAGAGAATTACTCATAGCAGTTTCTCAAAAACATCCATTATCTTCTTAAGATCTTAGTCTCACCTCTTTCAGTTTTCTCTTTGCAATAAAACCTTCCCTCCTGTTACTCTTATGGGAGGATCAAAGTAGTGAAGAGAAGGCTCATCTTTATTACTATCCCTCTACCTCCATTTTTTAAGACCACCATTCCTATTATCCAAAATTACTTTTCTACTTATGATCTAGAATCCATTTTCATTTTCTTCCTTTGTAACTAACGCCTCTATTTTCTTTTTCTCCTCTAGAAGCAGTATTTTTCTTCTAGTTCCTTTTCTACAGTTTTGAAGTGTACAGATACTAGAGCAGGTCTTAGAGATGGGATGGAGACATTCGGTATGTGGATTTGCTCTGGGGGTTGGGAGACAACAGTGGTTGGGATCATGTGTAGTCTGTTTCAAGAAGGACAAAAAAGCACCATGCCAGAGTCTCAGTGACAGTAGAAATGATGCCTGAGCATTGTAGTTATCAGAATAACTTTATATTAGTCATTTCTTACATCCAGCTATTCATACTAAAGCCCTACCATTGTCATCTGTATCAGCCATCAAAGCTATATTTATTTAAACACAGGACAAACACATATCACTATCCTTTCAAAATATAGAGGTTATTTAAGTCTAAAAATATGTTCAAAAGACAGGTGAAAATCATTAAAATTCACACATCATATGGGTCTAATTAATCTATTTTTTTAAAGTAGGTCAAAATATATAGAATCTGAGGACAAAATCCCAAATAACTAATCTGATATTAAGACATTCAGTCAACAAAACTGTGTGTTTCAGTATACATTGAAAAATAAAATATCTGTCCCTCAGCTTTTACCTTCAGCACATTGCCTTGACTGAATCAACTGGTTATTTTAATATTCTTTACTTCACAGAGCATGGTCATGGGTTAAGAAACTACATCGGCAAAATTCTAAAACTGCATTTCGCTTCAAAGAACATCATGAAAGAATACCATTCCAAAGCAACTATTTCAAATCTGTCATTTTAAATTTATGGCCATGCTTTTTCTAAGAATATATTCATTTATTATATTCTTTACAATCAGTTATTAGGCACATATTTTGCTCAGGACTCCAAGATACATTTGATTATATTTGATAGAAAATCCAAAAATCCCTAAGTTTGTTCCTAAGTCTTCAGATTCCAAGTCCACTAACTCTTGGCCTACCATATATTGCCTTGCCCATAGAGAGTGGTTGGAGTAATGAGATTCAATGAAGGATTCAGGGGAATGGCTTTTAGGGTAGCACAAAGTAACTGGCGTAGTAGATTGCCCCAGAAGGGCAAACTAAAGAAGAGAGTTTTAAAGAAAGATACTGCCTGTTGTTTCAAGTGATACAGAGAGATGGGAAAGTATGTGGACTGAGAAATGCAAATGGACTGGTCGGATCCATTAAGTCCAGCTGTGACTTTTAAGAGATTGTTTCAATCGAGTAGTGAGATTGGAAACTAGATTGCAAGACGCTGTAGAGTAAATGAGCAGTAAGAAATTAAATGAAGTGTGAATAGACCAATGTTTTTCAAAGCTTGTATTTTTTTTTCAAAAGTAGAAGTCCAGTTTTTAAAATGAAATTTTGTATGAAACCCTAAAACTGGTAAGAAGTAAACTTTTATCCCTTCCCTCCTTCTTGGGCCTCTCAGGCTCAGTATCTGTAGAATATAACTTGCAAACTCAAGGCAGCCCATTCCTTTGAGACATTTAACCAGGTAAGAAAGGAAAGAAATTGGAGAAAAAGGAGCACAAACGAGGCGCATAGTAAATTACTGAATTGGAAAGAATAGAAGAGCTTGAAGGATCCTCAGAGATGAGAAAATAGGTTCAGTCAAGGGAAGGCTTCATGTGGGAAGCGGCTTAATGGAGACTCTTCTCTAGCCAGATGTGTCCTCCTTTTAAAGCTAGTCCTGCCCAGACGCTGCTCTCAATTCTTGACCTAAACACAAAGCATATAGTGAATGCTGGCCCCAGAGGGCCTCACCTTTGGCATCAAAACATCTTTTTATCTCACCTTCAACCTGTTGCATTATTTTCTGCATTTGAGCTCAATTGTTCAGAGTCCCTGGGACCAATTAATTTAGAGAAGCATAGCATAGCTTTTTTTTTTCTTTTGGACAAAGATCTTATGGTAGAAACCAAGAGATAAAGTCAATGATAGAGGAATCACAGGGTATTGAAAACATCTGCTGTTTAGCCACTTTGCCTCATTTTAAAATTTAGCTTTTTGTAGGAAGGTGAGATTTTCCATATTTTCTCAGATCCTTAGACTAGTCCTATGATATGACATACATGCTGAAAAGTTTTTAAAAATAGTTTAAACAATTGCGTTCTCTTTTGTAAACATGTATCTCTTTTGTATGCTTAGATTGTTGTTTTTTCCATCAAACTTGTGTAAAACAAAAGTCACAAAACTCTCCTGAAAATTGAGTCAGGTAGATATTGAGATGAGGGGAGGTGAAAATAGAAAACACAGACAGGAAACACATATACATACAGAAAACCTAAAATAATATCCCCAAACAATTTATATCCATATAACAGATATGGACAATAAGGTGGGAAGAAGTTAAATAACTAGCCTGTTTTTCTCACCATCCGGGGATAAATATTTTCGACAAGTGTATGTCTTCAACGTGTGTGGGACCACGTTTTTAATTGTCAGGCAGAAAATAACAGCTGAGAGGTTACTTTAAATTATTAAATCTTTTTCAATCAAATGTATTGTTTATATAGATCTTTTTCAAGTTAATCACTGGGTAGTCCAAAAACTATAATGTGGTGGCTAAAATCATGGCCTGTGGAATCAGAAAAGCGTACCTTCAATGCCTTGGGTTTCTAACTGTTCCTTTTTTAACCTAGGGCAAAATAATTCAACATTTCAAACTTCATATTTCTTACCTATAGAGTGAAAATTATAAAACTCAACTCAGTGTTTGTCAGAATTAAATAATTCATGTATGGAAAGTGCCTGCCCTGTGTTTGGCACACAGAATGTTCGACCAATATTACTATTGCTATAATCAAGAAAAGGGGTAAGACCATGCTTAGGAGTGGCATTTTGCTTTAGTTTTGGTGTATGGATGCTATATTTCAAACATACTGTACCAGTTCTTCACCATCTACTAGTTTACATTTTTAAACGCTTTTCTGAGGAATTCAAATACACAAGAGCAACGACGGTGTTCTCAAAGAATATATTGTAGTTGGGGAAATAAAATATCTATCTATAATAAAAATTCTTGCACAATGTGTACGAATGGTACAGAGCATCTTTACAAATAGAGATTGAAGATTCTTGTTTTAGGAACTCAATAAGGTTTCCTGACAGGGCATGGCCATTTCATATTTAGTTATCTTTTCTAATTCCCTGTGTAGATAGATTATTCAATTCCATAAAGATTTGGAAAAAGAGATTCAGTAGCAGCTTCTGGTATTGACTTTGGGTAAGGTTCTGAAGTTTCTTTTTAATAATCTTCCCATATCCTTTTCTGTGTTTCTTCTTTCTTAGCACAAAGTAAGTTAGGGTTCAATTGACTTTCTGTCTGCTTAATAAATATTGATATATTGGATGCATTCGAGCATGGCCATGCGTGATCCATCTTTAAAGGTAGAGTCATTATGCAGGGCGGTTGCAATTTATTTATTCCTCATTCATTCTCTCATCTTTTGAGAGGAATCATTATGCAAATATTGAACACATTCATGAAATGAAAAAAAAAAGACTTCGCTTTTTAATAGCTGTTGAAAACAAGATAGCATCCATTGCGGAATGGAGTGAATATAGACCCTATTGTGCACATTGTATTAGTATATTTTCTTTGAATAATAGGAAAAGGTAATTGAAGGTAAAATGTGTAATTTTCTGATTGTAAGAGCTGCAGTACACTACGATGATTGAGGAAACAGAATATGTATTTCTTTCACTGGGAATCTACAGGCACTCAATCCTGAAATAGGACAAAATTATATGATCTCTCAAGTCCTATTTCAGACATCTGACTAAGAATTCATGACCTAATGTGTATACTTAATTAAATATTTGGATTCTTATTCCTATTATTATAGGAATAGAATGATTCAAATGTGTTTATGCATGAGCAAATTTAATCTGGTATGTCTATCACGCACTGTCAATTCAGGCCACTGGTTTGATTCTATTTTATTCACTTAGCTTACTGGCTAATAATTAAGAAATAAATATTCTTTGTAAAAATAAATAGTTTAAAAACATTACTTTTAAATCCCCTTTAAATAATAGTATCTATTTTTCCTTTTTAAATTTTATACATTTGAATGAGGCAAATTTTCTGCTGTGGTATATAATAATAGGCTTGAGAGCAAAATTGCTGAATGCTTTTTACTGAATGTTATCATACTCCTCAATTCTATATTTGCTTATACCTACCTCTATCTATGGTACAGCAGAAAGAGGCATCTATTTTTGCCAGAAGTTTACTCTAGAGCTGTAATCCTACCTTTCTGGAAAGCAGGGATCTGGTTTTAATTATAGCATTGTAGCTCATTCCATGCAAGCTGCATTAGATGGCCTTCGTAAAACCGTTTGTGCAAGGTCCCATCAAAGTAGCCCAGTAGGAAATTCAAACCTGTACACTGTCTGCAGACTGGCCACGTCATAATAGAAAGAGAGAAATTTTCCCAATTGTTTTATAAAGTTATTCACCTTCTCTTATTTTCTATTTTTAAAACTTTTATGATTATATTTTTCTGTCTTCTTTGCTGCCTTTTTCTAAGAGTTTAATCTCATTTCTTTCGATTGCAATATATACAGGTTCCAAATAGCTATGAAAACACTGTATAAACCATTGAACTTGTACTTTGTATACGAATCACCACATTATAGGAAAGGAATGGTGAAAGGCTATCTGCTAATTCATAGAGATAGCATCCATAATATTTTTGAAGGAAAGTTTGAGTGAATAAATGCTTGGATGATGATTCAAGTTGATTGCATTATATTGTATCATTATTCCATGAATATCTTTTGTGTTCAGTAGCAATTAATCTTCAGGCTTCAAATGTTAAATTAGACTGAAATTCAAAATAGAAAATTAAAAGAGAAAAAATTAAAAGATTCATGTAGGAAAGAGCCACTTGAGGAAAAACAAAGAAACAGAAATAGTTGTAAATTCATAAATGTATGCGCAGGAATGCTTGTGAGAGAGTAATGGGGGTAATACATGTGCTGGAACTATCTTAGTCACTGAGGATGGACCAGTGAATAAAAGATACGTGACTTCTGCCCTCATTGGATTCACCTTCTCTTAGAGGAATTTGGTGTTAAAAAACCCTACTTACTTTACTTAATTACTCATGATATTTGTTACAAAGGGGAAAGAGAGGGGACAGGAAAATTTGATTTGTCTTGGTACTAGTGAATTGTTGCTTGAGGAAATAATTTTAGATGAGCTCTGAGGGGTGGAAACAGTGTGGGGGCTTGGGGAGGGAGGGGGAGGCAATCCAGCCTGAGGATAGAGCATATATGAAGGCCCTCGGAAGAGAAGGATCAGGGAGTGCCCTGGAACTTAGAGGAAGCCAAGGTGGCTAGAGGGAAGAGAATGAGTGGGAGAATAGAAAAGTGAGGTGCTGTAGTGACAACCGGTCACACTATTGTGACCCTATAAAGGACTTTGGTCTTGATTCCAAGAACAATGGGAAGTCATTAAAGGATTTTAACCACAACAGTGACGAGATCAGATTTGTTTCTTAAAGAGATGACTTGGGCCTCTGTTGGACTAGATTAAGTTTAAAATATTTTCAGTTTGCAAAGGATATGAATTTTAAAGCCTTGCTCCTATTCCTCTTTCTAGGCTATCTGCAGTTTCTTTTCACTTTCCACTTTAAGAGGGATTTAAGATATGTTTACCTGTGGGAAACACTATCTGATATATGATATTTCCATACTGTTGAGTGGGAAAAAAAAGTTGCAGGAGAGTGTATCAAAACAAAGCAATTTCTGCACAACTAATGCCTCCCCCACCCCACTGTGTTACAGAATATTCTGAAAGCTAAACTCTTAACAGTGGTTACTGCAAGGAAATAATGATGAGAAATTTGCCCTCTTAGCAAATTTCAGGTCTACAATAACATGCTGTGCATTGGATCCCAAGAACTTAGAACTTATCTTATGACTGAAAGTTTGTACCCTTTGACCATTTCCCCATTTCTCCCACCTTACCCCCTGAACCCTGATTCTGTTCCACTCTCTGCCTCTGTGAATTTGACTTTTTAAAATTCCACATACAAGTGAGATCATAAAGTATTTGTCTTTCTGTGTCTGGCTTATTTCACTTAGCATAATGTCCTC
Source organism: Equus asinus (assembly GCF_041296235.1). Classification (NCBI taxonomy): domain Eukaryota; kingdom Metazoa; phylum Chordata; class Mammalia; order Perissodactyla; family Equidae; genus Equus; species Equus asinus. Next base: position 66,647,466 of record NC_091800.1, read on the forward strand.
CAGGTTCATTCATATTGTTGCAAATGGCAGGACTTCCTTCTCTTTTATGGCTGAATAATGTTTCATTTTATACATATATACAGCATTTTCTTTATTCATCTGTCATTGGACTTTTGGGTTGCTTTCATATCTTGGCTATTGTGAATAATGCTGCAATGGACATAGGAGTGCAAATATCTCTTGGAGATACTGATTTTATTTCTTGGATGTATATCCAGAAGTGGGATTGCTAGATCATATGGTAATTCTATTTTTAATTTTTTGCGGAACCTCCGTACTGTTTTCCATAGTGGCTGTACCTATTTACATTCCCACCAACAGTGTACAAGGGTTCCTTTTTCTTCACACACTTGCCAACACTTATCGACGTGTATTATTTTCATAATTTAAGTAATTGCTTAATATTTTGCACTGAATGTTCATTAGTAGTAGAATAAAAATCTATTAACTCACCTTTGATTTTAAAAGTTCCCTTTGAAATTTAATCAAAATTACCATTTATTGATAAAATGTTAAAGCGACATGAACATAGTTAATTTTCAGATTAGAAAAATTAATTCTTTAGTGAGAATAATTTTGCCTTCTGTCTTTAATCTCAAATTAAATTTTTGAAAAGTTTTTCTAGCTCTTGATTATAATGTTCAATACCTAAGTCATTTCGAAAATGTAACTGTGGTATAAGAATTTATGAGTTATTCTAATTCAAAGTGGTAACATATATCAATGCCATTCTTTAACTTCAAAATGCCTATTGTTTGAGGAAGCAAGCTCCAGGTAGTAACTCCAGAAGTCATCTTATGTTGAGTTAACGATGTGGCCCATCTACTTGATCATATAGAGTGATGTTCCTATGAGTAAGAAAATGGAATTGCAACACAGCTGCTGATATACGTGAGCATTTTTTCTAGCCAACAGGGTCATCGAAGTGGAACTTCAAGCCACTTCTCCACTCCCCCCAAAATGACATACTGATATCAATTTCTTGGAACTATACTGAGAAGAGTAACATATTTTTTCATTTTAATTTACCAGTACCATTTATACCTAAAAATTACACAGTCCTCAAATTTCACCCAAACAAAAGGACCTTTTGCACTTCAGAAATTTGCAAATAATTTGTGAAAAAGCAACACAGAAAAAAAGAGGAAAATTGATTAAAAATAAAATCCACATGATGCATCTAAAGTCTACTGTTTCCAGAAACTGAAGTTTCCCTTACCATGGCCTAAAGATGACCTCAGACAGCCAGTTTCTGCTTTGCCTGAGCAATGGGATATACAGGACATAGAGGAGGCTTCAGTCAAATTATTGGATTGAACTTCTGCCCCCAATCCCTGGTCCATTCTTATCAATATGAGCTAACTGCGATCAAGAACTACTCCTACCCCAGACTGTATCAATTTTCTTGATGTCTAAAGATCTCATTCAGAGCAAGACAGAAAGAGTGCTTTTAGGCACCCTTTTCTTGTCTCCTAACCCTCAGCACTTAGTCCCATTTTGTCCTTCATAGCAGAATGCTCTTTTCACATGAAAGAATGAAGAAAATGAGACAGATTTTCCCAGAGCCAGATGTAATAATAACCTGGGTAAATCTAAACTTCTCTTACTTGGCTCCACCTTTAGGCCAATCTGCCATGAGTCTTTCCATCAGTTTGAAGGAAAATAGCTCAGAACACTAATTACAGTAAAAATTGCACACAAACTCTGAAATCAGAGTTTCATGGGCTTTTAGTAAAGTTTTCTGCGACAAATGAAGAAAAGAATTATATCACATGCTATACAGCGATGCTTCCTAAAATTTCTTTTCACTGATACTTGCTGTTTCCTGAATTTTCTTGGAAGCAAGGGCTGCTAGGCTGTTGTCACGGATCTTGTATCTTTCTCTCAATCCCTTTTTTCATACTTTCTGTGTCCATTTCTTGCACCTTCCATACTCTCAAAATATTCCGCAATTTTGTACACTTGACTGCAAAGGAAACCCAAAACCTACTGAAATAACTGCAGTGAAATAATTTTCTGCCATTAGACACACCCCAGATTTAGAATGAGAGGCATGCAGGTGGTCAATATTTTGCCAGAGGAGAGAGATCATGTTAAATATGGTCACATATGTCTCTTACTGAATAGTAACTACAAATTTTTAAAAAGCATTTATTCGTTTTATTCATTCACCACTTATCTGTTTTCTTTCATTAAACATATATTTTTAGGCATTCTATGTGTATCATAGCTAGTGCAACAAACAGGACAAGGGCAATTCCAGTAGAGTAGTGAGCAGAACACGTTTCTACATGAACACCAAAGATACTCAACCAACCTAATCCAGGGGGTAAGGGAAATAACTGTAAGCTAATACTTGGTAAATAAATAGAAATTATCCAGCTGAAGGCCAGAGAGAAATTGAACAAGTCTTCAGAAAAGTGTTCCAAACTGAGAGAAATTGTTTGAAAGCATGGTGATAGGAAAAAAACCAAAAACAAAAACAGATGACAACAGAAGCATAAAATAATAGTAATATGATGGAAACATAAAGCTAATGAGACAGACATTGAGGCAAATGAGAAATCATAAAATATATTTTATAGAGAAGTCTTTGGTTTTTATCCAAAGGCAAAGAACGTTAATTCAGGTTTTAGATTCAAGGCTGACATAATCAGATATTGTTTAGTAAAGTGACATTAACTTCTGGTTTAGAACATGTTGAAAAAAAGCCACTAATGGAAGCAGAAATTCTTTTTAGAAGGTTCTGGAATAGTCCAGGAGCAAGACAGTAGTTACCTGGACTAGAGGAAGAGAAATAGGAGTGGAAAAGAGTGATTGGACTAGTGAAGTTTTCAGGAGATGTGGGTATGGTACAATAAATTGGAAAGACTTCTAAATAATCTTCTCTTCCCAGGTGGTAATTGGACGAGGACTACCTCTCAAGTTTCGATATTAGCCTCTTAGAAGCTCTCTTTACTCACCTTCACTTAACTAAAACAGTGGCTTACTAGGTCTCCCCATTCAGTCTGTAAAATGTTCTTTCTTGTCACCACAGTGATTTGAGCATCAGAGTTGGGAGAGCCCTGCTCATTTCTGCCTAGCCACCTGTTGAACGCTATACTTTCCCAAGTTGATTGTTTGTTGATTACATGTATTGGTATATAACAATTGTCTAGTTTAGTGAAATATGAAAACTTAAGGCTGGAGGAAGAGTGACTTAAGACAGAACTTTTCCGTAAAAATTAAAACTTAAGTTTTGAAACCATTAATGATAAACTTCTTTTAGCAGTTTATCATTGGATGAGATACGGATAGGGAAAACAATTAGTAAACATCTAAGAAGGATTCCCACTCAGATTACTTTTAGGTGTTTTAATTTGTACTGTACTTTAAAGAAAATAAAATTAGGGGCCGGCCTTGTGACCGAGTGGTTAAGTTCGGGCGCTCTGCTTTGGCGGCGCAGAGTTTCACCAGTTCAAATCATGGGTGCGGACATGGCACCACTCATCAGGCCGTGCTGAGACAGCGTCCTATATAACACAAGGGCACTCACAACTAGAATAAACAACTATGGACTCGGGGGTCTTTGGGGAGAAGACAAAGAAAAAAAAAAAACGATTGGCAATGGATGTTAGCGCAGGTGCCAATCTTTAAAAAAAAAAAAAGAAAAAAGAAAAGAAAATTAGAAAAAAATAGATGATATGTTATAGATGTGGTTTATGTAAGGACAACTCAGTTATTCAGTGAACATATTATCAAAGAAAAAGACAGTCTTACCTTAAAAGGCTAGTGAATAAATTTAACTCTTATAAAGTTAAGATAAAACAAAATAATAAATTGTTTATATGTAATATTTAAATAATTCCTCACTTTAACTGACTTTTTGATTAACTACAGGTTCGAATAACATTGGATGCGAAGATTTTTATTATATTTAAAATCTTTCTGTTTGGCAATTACTTTTCCCTTTTCTTACGTCTCAATCTGTGTATAATGCTCATAAGACAATGATCAATAAGAGATTTTAACAGGAGATCATGGTAAATAAAAATGAGAATGGTAACTATATAAACTTAGAAAAATGAATACTAACCAACGCCGCCTTCTTTCCATCCAGTTAATGGCTGGAGTTGTATTTTTAAATATTTGCAGGCTAATTTTATAGAAAACAACACATTGACTTCCTTCTCAAAAAGTAGGAGGAAAGGTTATACTCAAGAAAGGGGAGTATGCAGGTAATTATTATACTTTCCTTAACGTAGCATTACCTTTAGCTTTTAGCGTTAATTAGTCGTATCTCGTACATCCATATATTTATTTAGCTTTCAGTAAAATGACTTTTTAGCCATGGAATGATAGTTACCTAAGTGTTTATATACCTTTTATTTTCTTAAATAGCTTTCTGTAAAGAAAAGTGTAGCAAAACTAAAGGCGTGGTATGAGTACTGAATATCTAGCAATCTAACTTAAAGAGGATTGAGACCCCATTTAGACTCACAGTAATGTATTATCTCAACTACACAAGGAATGAAAATTATATATTTTCCAAGACTAATACTGAATTTGATAAAGTAACTAAAGAGAAACTTTCTGTAGAAAAAGTTACATATGTATCTGTGTAATTTGTAATTTTGAAAGGATATTCTGGATGAGGAAAGAGGTTCGTGATCAAATTCTGACATTGAACTTAATTTCTCCTGCTGAGTTCTTTCATAATCTTTGATTAAGGTTACCTCTAATTACCTCAATTTTTATATAAGATGTTTTTCACTTAATCACTCATAAATTATTCATATTCTTAAATGCTAAATACATTACATTGTATTCTCACTAATGTGGTAATAAATTGCTATCCTTCCTTTGGATGTAGTCTTTCTTGTTTATTCTGTATTATAAGTAAGCTATAGAAAATTCCATGTCAAATCATAGTTCAAGAAATTATCTTCATAAATTATCTTCATCTCAAATTTCTAAATGTTAAATATGTCAAAGTTTGGATTGCCAAGAATCATTAATGTGCAGTTGTCCAGGGCCTTCTCCAAGCCCCAAGAGCGTATTTGGGAGGTTGCCCAAAGGGCAGTATTCTTGAGATAAAAGCCATCATAGTGATAGATTGTGTGCCTGGACCATCAGAACAGACTGTCCAGGGGCTGTGGGCAGTAAGGGAGGGTGAGTGTGATCAGACGGGAATGCTCCTGGCGGAAGGGTGGGAGGTGGAGTGAGGAAAAGGGTCCAAGATAATGGGCAAGAGAGAGGAAAAGTGAGGGATTCCTGGGAGTTTCAGGATGCTGGAAAATAAAAGAGAAAATAGGACTTGAATAGGATTTCCTTTCCCTGTGTTGTTGTATTTAACTTTTATATGTTTGAAAGAGGTGCCAGTTTACATTTTAGTTGAACTCTGCTCCTCTAATTCCTATATATAATTTTGATTATATATAATCAAAATCTTATAGATTTTAGAGAATCACATAATATTTAAAAATTATATTTAAATCTAAGAAATATTTAGATTTATAGAAAAAATTATAAGATTTTGAAATATTTCAAATGTAATAAATTTCAATTATGGTTAATGTAATTCATTGGATAAAGCGTATTCCAGAAATTAGTGATTAATGTAGGTTTGATAGTCTCCTATCTCAAAGTTACAAATGTTTTAGTGGAAAAAAATATTATTCTTAATAGTAATTCCTAATTTGCCTGATAGAAGCTTTTTACATTGGACAATAAAGTCATATCTACCATGGAATTACTTAGATTTTGTTTTACTGATTTTTTTTAGTGTTCAAAGCATCTTTAAACATGGAAACCGACTTAACTTAGCATACTTTCTGTTTATTTTTATTTTTCCCTACTGATAAGGTTGTGAATCACTTGTCTAGCTTTGGATGCCTTTGTATTCTACTGGAAAATGGTTAACAACTGGCTTGCTTAACACATACACACCCCAAAACCTGAGTAGCAGTGTTTGCCTATTTCTTTGTTGTAAATACTCTTATCATGGCTGATTTCAAATCTCCAGTATGACCTCACTGAATGTGGAGCAGAGGAGAGGCAGGCAGCACCACACCCCTTTATAGTAGTTCCACCCTACAGACTTACGTAAACTAAGAACGTGCATAACAGTAAGTCGGAAGTTGTGAGGTTTGACTATTTGTATCCTTTGATTTTACTGTAAATCCTTTAATTGTAAATTTATTTAATTTAATTTTTAAAAATGTCTGAGTTTAATAACTGGCTCCAAAAATTCTTGACAATTGTCAGCACATCTTTTAAAAGGTAATCTTTTAAGAACAAAAATATTGCCTCAGTTTAGCACAGGACACGTGATTCTCTTCCGTCTTAATAGACATTAATCAATTAGGTTATCAGTCAGTTACTGTTATAAAGTTGGCCATTGCCTCTCGTGTTTTCCCATAGAATGGCAGATATATTTTTACTGTAGAAATTACCACAAGGTACCATAATGTCTTCTGTGTCCCCACTAATCTCTGAAGTCTCTGAAAGGAGGGTGAATGTGTTCGTTTGTGTTTGTTTTGTAAACGTGGTTGTTCTACTCTGCATCCTCAGAGATGAAGGCAGCAAGTGGTGCAGAGGATATTTTCAGTGAATGTTTGCTTTTGGTTGGTTAAATGAATAAGAAGTCTGGGAGCTAATTCAAAAAGAGGCAGGGCAAGGACTCATACACTGAAATGTAAACATTGTTTGCAAAGTTATCTCCACTTGCTCTTTCCGCCGGGGGAGGGGAGGGTGGAAACTGAAAGGGAAGCAGTATAAACTTTCAAATTACTTTGAATCTTTGAATCAATAAAAGGTATCAATAGAGTGGAAATAATAATATCTGTTGTGTTTGAATAAATGAGAATCTGAATGTTTATGCAGTTTATTAGGGTGGATAATTTTCTCACTCTCTCTTTCAGGATTGGTATTAGTGAATAAAATATGCATAGATTTTGCATTGACTAAGGTAGAATACACCTGTAAAAACCTTAGAATCTTAACTGTGAGCTTTATTACAATTTATGGCCAAAGTATTTTTCCTCATGAGAATACATTACTAAAATTAAAAAGGGATTTAGTTAGAAAAATAAGAATTAAGATGCAAACGCATTCTTTATTAAGATCGTCTACCCCCACCCACACCATGAACGACTTCTAATATCTAAAGCACGGTCCATCTGTGTTATCTGCACGGATTGTCTGGCACATCAGCAAATACTCTCCATATTCTACATAAATACTGAGTTCCAGGAGCTCATATTTTTAGCATTATTCCAGTAATAGTTGACTTTCTCATTTTCTTAAGGAAAATGAGGTACTTTCTTAATGTATTAAGAATAGCTGGCACTTATTGAACGTTATCTACGTGGTATTAAATACTTCCATGCATTTATATAGCATACATAGTGCATAGTACAATACATCAACCTTGTTATCACTATCATTTTTCAGAGAATTTTCAAAGAGTTTAAAAATTCTTGTACTATGTCACATCCCAAGTTTTAGTTCAACAGGGCGTTGAAAACAAGTGCTTTAGAGCTTCAAACAGTATACTTTTGCCATTATATTTGTCATCACCTTGCATCTATAGTCAGAATTACAATCTTTAAATCCATTTACTCATTCAACCCCAGCATATTTTTCTCTATTTTAATTGTTATTAGTACATATGAATAAAAAGTTGTATTTCAAGGTAATTATTCTAGCTGTTGTTCAAAATACAAAGTCTCCATATGCTACATTAGAAAAATGAATGAAGAAGTTCCTTATAAATTAGCATTAAACTTAGTAGCGCTTTCTTTTGCTTTGAGAGTTTCTTCCAAAGTATGAAAGTTTCTTCCAAAGTATGAAAGGAATGCAAAGCCATGTCAATGCATGTAGTTTCATGCACTTTTGTGTTTAGCAGTCTAAGAAACATTTATCATCCCCAATATTTTTCTTGAGGGAAAGTTAAAATCAAAATCAATATCAACTATTGCATTAAATATGTTATAGGATTACACGAATTTTATGAAGACCTAGTTTACTTTTTGAAGAAGAATATTTCTATGATGTGTAGGATAATGACGTGCAGGTGGTTTCCCTAGCTGTTCAACTTTTACCTTTCAATAAATCTATTTTATGTCATTTTGCTTGTAACTTTTGGCTTTGCTTTGTTTATTTAAAAGGCCATATAAACATAGTCATTCTTTTAGTTCATGCTGTTCCTCATAAGTGTTTTATTAAGCGAACTAATGAGTTCCAGCTTGTCTTTTGCTGGATGCCTTATTTCTTAATGACCCTTGATGAGGGAAAATATACTTTTGTCTAAAATCTCTCTTACTAATCAAAGCTGCAACCTTCTCATCAAAACATATGGCAAGTGCCAGATCTGATTAACAGCTAGTAAGTCTGTAGACAGAAAATGAAGGCCCCAAAATGCCTGAACTTCATAGAGTTGTTGTAAAGATTTTGAAGCACGTGATGTATGAAAAACTGACTGTTTGAAGATATTTTTGAAATGTGAATTTTTAAAAACAATGATCCACAAAAATATGTAAATCAATATTCTTCTTGAATCTTTGACCTATTGACAATAAATCCCAGGTATCTTGTTAAACTTGAATTTTGACTGAGTTATTTTGCTTGATAGTAGCAATTTACTGCTGGTTTTCCCCTTTGTACAATGTAGAATGGTGTTAGAAATCACTTTACCAAAAAGAAAAAAATCTGTGGAAGATATCACTGGAGTAAGTTATTCAGCCTACCTTTTAACAAATGAAGATGGCTTGACAGCATGCCAATTTAAAACTCTTTATTGAAATATATACCATTGGTTAAAGTACTGTCATAGTTTTACATCAATGTATTTCTAGGTAAATTACATTTAAATGTAAGATTAGTTAAATGTAAAGACATTGAAATGCATGAACTGCAAAAGGGCTAAGGTTAAACACTGGAGTCTAAAATACAATTAGTAGCCATATCAAATTATTGATGGGAAAAAAAAATCACCCAGGAACAAGTTATACTTCTTTTTGCTTTTATCATTGCAGTATACTGATTTGACCACTACATTTCTTTCTTTTTTTTCTTGAGGAAGATTGGCCCTGAGCTAACATCTGTTACCATTTTCTTCTTTTTGCTTGAGGAAAATTGTCACAAAGCTAACATCCGTGCCAATCTTCCTCTAATTTATATGGGATGCCACCACAGAGCGGCTTGATGAGCAGTGCTAGGTCTGTGCCTGTGGTCGGAACCTGTGAACCCCCGGCCTGCAAAGCAGAGCACACAAACCTAACCACTACACCACCAGGCTGGCCTTGACCCCTAAATTTCTTTGTTATACTTTCTGTTGTAATTCAACTTATGTGGTTATCATAGTTATTTCCTTTTGGACATTTTAGAGTGAGTTGAAAAAAATCTGTTGTATTGATCATTCATTTTCTTTGAAAGAGTTCTAGCCACCATGGTACTTTATATCAACAATCAACAGTAAGCATGAATAATAATAGTCAAAATAGTCTTTATGATTATATTTAATTTTTTTAAAAATCTTAATCATAACCTGAAGAATAATCAAATGAATTTGTCCATGTAAGACATATTTATTTAATGCATGATGTATCAGCTAATCTTAAGACTACAAAGATAATTAATACACAGCCTCTGTTCACTTAAGCGAGGAAACTGAGGCACACAGAGATTAAAGAATTTGTGCAAGGTCACACATACACTAAATGGTAGAGCTTTAGATATGATCGTAGGAGATGAGTGGCCAAGTAACCAAGTAGGTGGTGAGTGGGAAAAAGGAGTTCATAAACTGTCAGCAAACACTGGATCTATTTTCATTTAGGGTGTAAAATAAAAAGAAAAAAGGAAAATTAAATGGAGCATCTGACAATTTTTGTGAAGTCATTTTAGTAAAGTATAGCTTTGAAATTAATTTCTATAGAAATCAAGAAATTACTGGAAAATTCTGGCCTTCTAAACAGAATGCAAAAACACATAGAAGCACATATGTTTTGCAATTGGTTAGTACAATTTCATTAGCTAGATTGTGTACCTTTGTAATTCTCCATAGGCCGAATTCATCGCTTTGGAACATAGTTGGCATTCAATAAGTGCTTGTGAATTTATTAAAATTTCAGTGTATGTGCAATGGGACATCTTTAAGTAGAAACAAATTTCATGGTCTCAACTCCAGTGTGCCTTTCATCTTTGAAGAAATAAGATTTCATTTTCAATTTGTGTCATGGACAAAGTGATTTGAAGACTCAATTTACTCTCGAATGAATTTCTCCACATCAGACAATTATTTAATTTGCTACCAAAAGCATTCTCTAAACAGGAAAATTTTGTGCCCTCAACAAGGAAGCATCTACATCTCACACCAGGAAAGAGGGAGCCCAGTAAAGCTTTAGATCAGCTCTGTGTCATCAGGGCAGGAGACAAAAATCAGGAAATTTGTAAATGAATTACAGAGAAGCAGAATCTTGATTTTGTTATTATAAGATTTTTCCTAGAAGAAAATTAATTGAATTTTACGCTTGCTAAAATTGTTCGCTCTGTTGCTCTGTCAGTGAGTGTAATATGCTCTGAAAGAAGCTGTGTAATGAAAAGAACAAATCTATGAAATCAAATACATCAGAGCTCCAATGTCAAGTTTGTTAATTATAACTTCTAGGCACTCAAACAAGGTACCTAGTATTTTTGATATCAGTGTACTTTTGGGAAAATAGGGGCAAAAATAGCGGTTTGAACTGATTAGATGATGAAAAAGTATTTAAAGGAACTGGTACACATTAGGCGTTCAATTAATGTTTTTTACATATTAATTTAAGCATAGACATTACATATTTTTAAATATACTCTATTGATATATCTTTGAGAGAACAAATTTCCAAAAAACTTTCAATTATGCACTGAATATCTAATCTATCTAATAATAAAAAAATGTGTCTTTAAAATCAGATTTTAAACTGGTATGGAAGACTGAAAATGTTTGAAAAAGTTGAATGATTGTACATGATTTCTAATCTTAAGATTAGCATTTTGATGTCAATAAATCAAATGAGCCCTTTGTTTTAATATTCATGTTTGCTGTGTATAAAATGTACTCAAAATACAATTTATTTCAGATATAAATATAAGTAGTATGTCAGAGTATTGAAAAAGAGAATTCTATTAGTTCATGTGATTTTAAGCTGACAATTCGTTATTCCCTGTATTAAAGTAATATTTTTCAAAAAGTTGCATAAAGATCAGTGCACTTTTAATAATATCTCTTTGCCTGTTCTATTGTGTGTACTATGATGTTATGACATGGTTTTCATTCATGAGAACTAATATGGCAATTCTTATTTGTGAAGGGGTTCAGTCGTGTCCTGTGTAACCTGTAGAGATTTCTGGAGTTACTTAATACAGATTTGTGAATGGATAATTCAGTTAAGAAAATATTACTTCTTTTATGTAGTCTTGACTTTACAATATAACACAACAATGAACACACCACAAAGTATGTTTGCATATTTACAACATAGGAATTTAAACAAAAATAAGGAAAATTAATACAATAGTGATAAAAACAGTAAATTGGGCATATTTGGTTACACTTGTAAAACTCATATATTTAGTAGTATGGAATCCTGAAAGCTTCTATTGCTTGAGATTTCCTGTGCCAGATTCAAAATGATTATAGCAGTTTGGGGACATAAATTTGTGGATGATGAGGGGTAAAATGCATTTATTTTAGACCTGCATACACATTCTAGCTTATGATTAGATGGAAAAATGTTTGCTGCAGGCCAATTTAAAACGAAATTCTCCACACCTGAATATTAATGCTTAATATTAACAGGAAAGAAAGATTTTCATTCTGCAATAAAGACAAAATATTTTAAATTCCTGCTTGGCATAATAAGTGACTGAAAGTAAAATTTAGTTAAATAGGTGGCAGCTTTCTGGTATTTTATTGTAGATTAGCACAGACTAGACAGCAAGATCCAAATTAAGAGATTTGAGAACGGAAACGTGACTTTTAAAATGGTAGTGAGACGATGAGATCTTTTGAAGTTTGTTGTTGTGGTGTGATCGCTAATAAACATTATGTAGTAAGTCAAAAATAATGAGGTAAAAGCATTTTGCGTACTACTGTGTGTGTGACTTTGGATTCTCTCAATGTTTTTACTGTAGAGATTTTAGAGATCTGCTGAGAATGTTATCCTAGACTTCTGCATCTCACAAGGAGACCAGCTTTGTTCAAGATTGGTCTTAGAGTCGTTCTTGAAATAGCTTATCTTTACCTAGGCATCCTCAAAGTAGTTTATAACCACAAAACAAATCAGAAAAAATTATAGAATGAGAGCACAATTACATAGTTTAATTTGCAGAAAGAAAATGTGATTTTATGAAATGCATTGTCATATATTTGAAAGACAAAGGAAGATTCCAGATGGAAGTCAATCTGAAGAAAACATGCTATTCATAACTGCTGGAATATATATATGCATGTGTATGTATTTATACATATAAAATCAAAATATTTATATATATTCTCAGATGAATAATATAATCTCCCCACACACATCGGTCCAATGGTTTTAATGTAATTAGCTGATCATAAAAAATTACTATGGATGTGCACCTAAGAGGGATGAAAGAAAGTCCATGCCTTTAAAAGTACATATTGGTTCAGATTGGGTAAAGTTAATAATAAAATATCATGTAAATTATCATAAGCTTGTTCCAGCACATCAGTCAAACTGGACTTGATAGATGGAGGCAAAACATAAGTGTGTATCTAGCACACTCCCGCCGCTACTGTGCTATTCCTCGTTTATGTTCTAAGTGGCCCCATAGTATCGGAGGCCAGTTCATGGAGGGATAAGGGAAGTGGAGGAGAATAGATCAGCTCTGCGGTTGCGGTTGCTCAGAGGATGATGCCATTCCTTTAGATGGAGTACACCGAGAAGAGGAACAAATAGGAAGGAACGAATAGGAGGAAATGTGGTGCATGACCTCTCATTAGACAAACAGGTGATTGGATAAACAAACTGTAGTGCATCTGCACGACGGAATACTTCTTTGTAGTAAAAAGGAATGAGCTATTGACATACACTACAAAGTTCTTGAACTTCAGAATTATGCTGAATGAAATGACAGCTAAAAAACCGTTTGCACTATATAATTCCACTTACAGAAAACGCTAAGAAATACAAACTAATGTGTAGTGACAGAAAGAAAATCAGGAGTTGTCTATGGATGAAGTACGGAGCAGAGAGGGAGGGATTACAGAAAGGCCCCACAGTACATTTGGGATTGATGGGATAGGCTCATTGTCTTGACTGTGGTTAGGGTTTCAGGGGTGTATACATGTGTTAAACTTACCACACTGTACATTTAAATATGCATAGTTGATTGTATGTCAGTCACACTTCAATAAACATGTTTTAGAAAAATATGACTTTCCAGTGTCTTAACTAGGAATACTTGAATCCCAGATGTGATTTTTAAGATTTTCACAATCGTCTGAAACTTTAATTACTTTTAATTACTGTGTTATATAGATGTTGCCACTCTGCGTGAGGAATAACGCTGTTAATGAGAAAACAGAAAAAAGATCTGATGTTCTCGTTCAGGTATAACTCCTTTTACTAGTAAGTAACTTACATATCTATGATGAAAAATCAGACTTGCACAGCAAAAAACAATGTGCTATGTTTCCTTTCTCTCTTTCCTTCCCTAAAACTTTTAAGAAGGAGCTTGCGTGTGTGTATAGTCTGGGACTGAAAGCATTTTATAACATTTTCCTCAAGTGATTCATATTTTTATAAAAACATCAGCCAGTATGTACATCTTCATATATTAGCTTGGTTTTGGTAGTTTATTGATTTTCTTTTTTAATATCTTATGAATCTACTTGACTTCATATTACATTGCATAGTGGTAGAACATTTAAGTGTCCATGAAAAATCAACTGTTTGAAAAATAGTGTTTTCCCAAGCTGCTGAAATATAGGCACTTCAGCAGGATGATATCTTCTTTTTTTCCCACTTCCATCTAGTGTCCTAGCTGACGTATTTCGTATTTGTTCAGATGATGATTTCAGTGATCATAGTCTGAGATCCCTGCTTGATATTTGTCTAAATCAAGTAAAGGAAACATCTTTGCTTAACCCAATTTAAATAACTTGTACACCGGGCCTTTCAAAATTCACATTTTCAGTGCCACTTCGTTACTGTTAACATTTTTTATAACTGTTTATAAATGGTAAACAACTTCAGTAAAGAAATTTTTTAGTCTATTAAGACTGCTGTAACAAAATACCATAAACTGGGTGTCTTATAAACAACTAACGCTTATTTCTCACAGTTCTGGAGGGTGGACGTTCAAGATCATCGTGGGGGCAGTTTCAGTGTCTGGTGAGACCCTCCTCCTACATAGCGGACTTCTCACTGTAACCTCACATTGTGGAAGGGACAAGGCAGCTTCCTTGGGCCACTTTTATAAGGGCACTAATCGCATTCATAAGGACTCCACTCTTGTGACCTAAGCACCTCTCAAAGGCCTCACCCCCTCATACTATCACACTGGGCATTAGGTTTCAACATAGGAATTTTAGAGGGACATAAGCATTCAGTCCATAACAGGAATTGTGCCTCATATTTCTTTTTTAGCACACACATATACGCACAACCTATAGAATGCTTTGTGCATAGCAAGGACTTGTTAAATACTTATTTATAAGTAATTTGTAAGTTATTACTTAACACTAAATAAGTAATAATTTACAGATACTTATTTGTAAATTAAAAGAATATAACATCAGTTACCCAGGAAAAATTGTGTGCTTAGCTATCAGAGAATGCTGTACTATGCGAAGTCTGCATTCATTCCCTGTGATGAGAGGATGATGTGAGTGCCCGTGTATGGGGAGGAGGAAGGAAGGTCACTGGGCTGCCATTGTGGCCCAGACCGCAGTGATGGATAAGGCTGTCCTCCTTGCTCTCCCTGCCTCACTTATATTGAGAGATGGAGCAGTAGTGCAGTCAGCATTCGTACTTTAACTGCTTTGTGAAAGATGCAGTAACCTGTCATTGTCTAAGTCTAGCACCATCCTTTTCTGATCAGCAGCTGTGGAGGCAAAGTTAATGTAAATGGCTGGCAAACTTGGCAGGCTCAGTCAAGGTGCAGTCCCACCAGAACTATGACCCAATCCGTTGGATTCAAAGTTTCTCTTCCAGCAACACCTGAATTGGAATCATTAAGACTTTGAAAATGGGGAAATTAATTTCAAAGGACCAAAATAACATCTGGAGTAAGTACAAATACTAAGCTGAGGCATTTTTATAATGAAATGTAATATTGGAAAATGCACATGATAATAAAGACTTTCTCAGAGTTCCATGTTATCATTTAAAGAAGTTTGTGCTAAAGTACAATTTTCAAAAAGTTAACAATAGGGCAATCAGACAAACATAAAATCTGAACCTATGCCAAAAATTTCATTTAACGTATCAGTTACTGAAAGGATCAGTATAATGTTAAGACCAGTTCAGAAAAGAATCAAGGAACAGAAATTTGTAGATTGGTCAGTCAAAGGAATGAGGAAATGAATGTGATAATAGATACAAAACTGATTAATGTCTTTCAAGGCAATAAACAGTAACATCTGATGTTACCTTTTATTCTGGACAGAAGTTATTGCCATTGCTATTGAATAAAAATCATTTTTACTGTGCTCAAACAATAAGTATTTACATTACTATTGGTTTTCTGCATGCTAACCTCAACTCTTCCAGAGTTGTGAAATATACTTCTTGGTAAATAGAAAGATAAAGGTACATATACTTTGAAAGTCAAATAATTTCTGAAGCAAGTTGAGTTACCAGAACACCTTCTACTACTCCTCAAAGACATTCTGAGTCCTACCGTTTATTTCAATATTTTGGTCACTTGTCGTGACACTGTCTATAACCGCAGCCTCAGCCCTGATCATGGTCTCCAGCTTTGGATTACACATTTGTCCTTACAAGCTGGTCTTCTGCTTTCTCTATTCTCAATGCTGGTTGAAGCCATTCCTAAAGGGCAAGGTTTATGCTTTAACTGCTACTGCCATTAAGATTTATTTGTCATTAGTTTTTTGTTTTTTAATATGTCATCATTTGTGAATTACATTATACTTCTGGAAGTCAGATACCTTTCTTAATCTAGTGGGAAATATACATCTTTTTCTCTCAGCATTTATTGAATATTTGCTATGTGCTAAGTTAAGTGCTATCTGTGTATTATCCGGTTCTATCTGTTAATCACATACAACTTTAAAATCAGGTTTGTTCAATGAATCAGAATCTCTACTTTACAGATGGTGAAAATGCAGGGAAGGCCAGTGTTTTGCCTAAGGCCAGGCATTTAGTAAGTGATAAACCCAAGATTTGATCCCAATTCATTAAGGCTACGGTTTGATCATTCTATTAATGGTGTTAACTCTTTGTAGCAAATGACCTTAATGTATTTCGACTCAGTTTCCCTGACATTTACTTCTACCTTGACTAACTTTTGGTTACTTCTTGTGATTTCATTTTCTATCTACTTCACTAAAGACAGTTATCAGAACATCAGGTCATCCAGGCTATATGGACAGGGAGAAATGCCCCTCACTAGTCATAACCATTTCTCTCTTGTCTGTGTGGTGACCTTGGCTGCAGTAACCAGTGTTACCTCACCTTATGTATTACCTTCACCGTTTTCATCCTGTCTCCCCTATCTTTAGATCCGGCTAATCTGTTTCAATGCTCCCTTTGTCCAGGACATGTTGAGAATTAATGTTTATCCTGGTTTTGTGATTTCTAGCAGGAGGAAATAGTCTTTTTACAAAGTCTTGTTAATAATATTTTGCTTCAGGTGCGTAGACCCATTTCACTGTGGTTTTTCCTGTTGCCCTCTTCAAATCATTATCTTTCGCTCCCAGCGGATAGGAAAGAACCAAATGCCCAAATTTCATTTGAATGCTCTTGTTTAAATTTTCTGTTATACCATCAGAAAAACCCAGTTTCTTTCTTTAAAATACTTCTCACTCTAAAACACTCAATTCTTTTCTGTCTCCTGCTGGATATTACACATTTGTGTTATCACTTTATACACTGGAGGGAATTATATTTGTCTGATTCAAAAAATTAGCATGTTTTCTTAGATATTTTGAGAGTTGAGATTTCCCAGTTAATCAGCATTCAACCTGTCAAAATAAGGGCTGCGTTGGTTGCAGGTCAGGAAGACAAGATCAGGGAAAATAGTTTATCTGCTGAAGCAGAGCTAATAATCTGTGAGCTCCCGGTAATGAGAGCTGGTGAAGATCTAAGCACACATGTTCATCTTTAATCCTACCATCAGTGTTACCTTTGTGAACCAAGACATAATCATGCTATCTCTAATTTTAAAAGCTATGGATGGCTCCTCAGTTTCTTAGAGAAGAAAATCAAAACTCTTTACTATGATACTCAAGAAGCTTTCATTTTGTCCATGAGCCATGTTTCTTGCGTCCTCTCCTCCCCTGTCTTCCTTACCAGCAAATCTTCTCACTTCCCAAACATAGCAAGTCCTCTAATTACTCCATGCCACTTATAATGCAGTGCCCCAGGCCCGGAAGATGCTTCCATCTTGTCTTCACTGGGTAGAGTCTTAGCTCAAATCCTGGACCCAACACAGCCCTCTGTGTAGCTTTTCCTAGCCAACTCTAACTCCTCTTTGCAATGTGCTTTGTGGAGTTGTTACTGCCTTGCTTTGGGGCAAAAGGAGCTTTGTGTATACCTCTTAAGGTACTTAAGGCTCTGTGATTCACCTGGCTGTTAACAAGTCATCCTTATTAACAAGAGAGTCCTTCCAGAGTAGGACATATGTCTTTTTCTCTTTGTACTTTTGGGAGTGTGCACACGCCTGGCACATATTCAGTCTTCAATCTATACTTGTGGAAGGAATAAGTGAAAGTCTGGCAATGCAGTGCACTGATTTTCCTGGGTAGGCAAAAGGAGCATAGTGACAGAAATATGTGGAGGACTGCAAAATGCAGATACACAGCCTGGCAGGAAGTTCCTAAAAGGAAATAACAGATATGAATAAAGGAACCAAGATGGGGTCATTACACAGTTTGCCTGTTCCTAAGAGAGCGAGTAAAATAAGTCAGAATTTTAGGCCCAAGTAAATGGAGTATTAGGAAAAGTATTAAATCATGGTCTTTGTCACGGAGGAATGAGAGCAAACATATTTACTGGAACCAGGCTATAAGGTAAGAGTTGTTTACTTGAAAAGAACTAGAGTAAATAGTCCAAATGACACAAGTAACCAGGTACCAGTGACAAAGTGCTCTTTCAACTATAAACAGCCAGGAGCAGACTTATCCCAGGGTGTCTACATCTGGTCAGATTCACTCATATCTCTCCATATTTATGGAAAGGAAAAGAAGGATTAATCAAAGGCTTGCCATTTTATTTGTACTCTTGAAAGAATTTCTTCAGTTTCTGCATCTCTACCTAGTTCAAATGCTGTGATCCGGGTGCATTTCCTCTTATTCATCATTTTGTAGTTGTTCTTCTTATTATTTTTTAAAAAACCATACTGGATTCTGTGCTTAGGAGCTTTGGCTCAATGACCTGGTAATTTTTTTCTCTTCGATGCTGCTTTTTGTGTCCACCTCCTTGAACTGGTGTGCTCAAGTGTCAGACAAATCCTGATTTATTCCTGGCTAGGTTCAACCTCTTAGAATTTTGTGCCTCAGCCTATGTCAGAGTTTGCTTTCTGAGAAACTAAGGGATGTGAAACATTCTAAGGAGTCAAGTGAATTATAATTTTCCTACCACCAAACATGTATAAAGGATTATGTTGTCTATGTCAGCATCCTCTATCAGTTTCTGATGCCGCTCTAAAAACAAAATTCAAATAGCACAGTAGGAAGGGGTGAAATTATTATTCTTTCTGGTGTATTTATTTGTTCATTTTTGACTTAAGGACTCTATTAAAATAAAAATTTTGGGCTTAGAAAAGGCAGAATACCATGGCTATAGCAGTCCATTAACAGTGGCCAAGAAGATAACTTAAGGTAACCACAGTCTTCTGACTCTGTAAGCAGCAATCAAATGAGGATGCAAATTGTGGAGATCTCTCAGTGAAGAGGCTTCACTTCATCTAGACAAACTGCATTTATATACTTGTTCTGGAGTTGGAAGTGGCTTTGATGTTATTCATTTCTCCTTCTGTGAAGAGAACCAGTTATGACTCTATTAAGTTGTGGAAACAAAGCTTTTCCTTTTTTTTTTTTTTTTTTCCTCACACATCCATGCCCTGAGCCAACTTTTCCTAATTAGTCAGATGGAGAATTAATGGAGTTGTTGGAAGGCTGATTGAGTACTTAGCAGCCCAGGAGAAGCATCAATCACCACTTGGAGATGAGAGAGTGTACATCAATGCAACGGGTTGGTATACTGAGATGGCTCAAGTTCTAGCACCAAGGGAAATTGCACAGAATCCTCAGACTCTAATCCAAATTCTCTCTCCTCATTGCTTATCCTCCAAGTTCCTTAACCTAAGTCCTTACTGTTGTTTTTAGTGCCATCGAATTTATACTGACTCCTAGTGACTCTGTTTAGAGCAGAGCCAGAACCCTGCCTGGTCTTTTTGCACCATCCTCTCACCTTCCAGTGTTGTGTCAGACAATGCCCCACTGCTATTCAGAGAGTTTTCATGGCCAAGTTTTTTCAGAAGTGAGTGGCCAGGTCCTTGTTTCTAATCTGAAAGCTCCACTGAAACCTGTCCACAATGGGTGACCCTGCTGGTATTTGAAATACGGGTGGCATCGCTTTCAGCATCACAGCATCACAACAACACAGCAACATGCAACTGCCATAATATGACAACTGACAGATGGGTGGTGTGATTCTCTGGCCAGGAAACAAACCGAGGGGTGTGGCACGAGAACACCTTATCTTAACCACTAGACCACCAGGGCTAGCTAGTGCTTATTGAGATAGTACCGGTACTAGCTCTTGGCATATCTTAGAAGTGAAACAATTTCCTGCAGAGGATTGGTTCTTTGTTTACTATGTTTTTAATCCATCCATCCATGAAACAAGCAGTTTCCATGTATATTGTAGTCCTATCTGTGTACATTTTTACAAAGATATGTGTGTAGGTTCATTATGTGAAAATTACCAGAAATATGCAAAAGTATTCTTAGCATTGTTTCCCTGGCCCAGAGAAAATAGAAACAGAAGTTGGGGGACTCTTAAGAGGATTTTTCAGTTTAACTCCCTCTAAAATATTTAACTTCATTAACAACATATTTTTGTATTACTTTTTACTTAGAAAGTAATCACATTTCTTAACTGTTCCCTGTTTTCCAAGAGAAGAAGCTGGAGCTAGAGAGAACATGTCTCCTTAGGACAAGGTAAGTTGGCCATGCTGGTGCAGAACACATAGCACCTAATTCCGAGGTCAGGCTGGCTGAGTCTTCAGGGCACTGTCACCTGCTATCACACTCCTTGGCCAACTACACCCGCCACCACACTCCGTGGGATCCCTGAATGGTCTCGCTCCTTCCTCTCTTTCTGCTTCTACAACAATAATCCATCATTTTTGTTCTCAAAGTTGATTGATTCTAATAAAAATAGCAGGCAGTTCTTTTCATATTTTATAGTTTAGGGTCATTTAAATTATAATTAATTTTTACTGCTCCCATCATTTTAAAATTCATCTTAGGCAGTTTAACAAAAAAAGTCTAAATAGATTTTTTAGAACATTCTAATAAGGCGATGTCCTATATTGAATCTTTAATTGCCTATGTATTATCTCTGCTCAGTCTTCAGTGAAATCTGAATGAATAATTTTGTCAATGATCCAGTCTTTCTCTCTTTCTTTTTTTTCTCAATCTTTTAATGCACATGAGTACACCCTAAATTCATTGAGACAGAAAACAAAGTAGAAATGTATATTAAAGCATAATTATTACAAACTACCTCCAGTTTATATCTTCTGAATAAATGAAGAAAGTCTGCAAGTTTAAGCTATTTTCTCTCATCTGGTTCCTCCCTTTGTCTTTAGATCCTTTGTCACTTAATGAGAATTTGATGAATGATGTAAGTTGAACTTTCATTAAAGAGAAGACTAAATTCTAAATAGTTTTCTCAGTTTTTATATTCACAATAATGTTAACTGTAAAGCAAAATAGTGGCGACTGAAATATCTGGTTGAAATATAAGCACAATAATACACCGACTGTGTTGACGATTGATAAGGTTTCAAATTGCCTCCTTGTCTTCAGATCTTTGCCAGACCATTATAAGATTTTTTAGAGAGGAATGTTTTACACGCTTACTAAGATGCACTCAGTAGGAGATTCTTTATTATAATTTCAATAACAAAAAAAAATTAGAGCACTGATTAAAATTTTGATTGTGTGGCAAAGTAAGAAGTAATTACAGTTTTCCACAATACAAAAGCAACTGGGTATATAAACTGCGCAATTAAAGGCATATGTGCAAATTCCCCTTTTTTTTGCACTAAAAATCTCTGAAATAGGTCGTGAAAAGTTTATTAATAACATCATCAGTCTCCCCTCATCTCAGCCACGCCCCACCCCAAACATTCTCAAATGTGTCCTTTTCTTATATTTGAAATCCTTCGAGTTTTTCATCAACACATTTCAGAAGTTTTGATTAAATGCATAATACTAAACTGTATTTCTTAGGTGAGATGGGATGTATCTGAATGTTGCTTAAGCCTTTCGGAAGAAAGTACTTCTTAATGGGACTAGAATAAACAAGCTGAAGATATTGGTTTGGTAGCTTCTGCATTGTTTGTCTGTTCTCTCTTATTCATCTGTAAGTGGCTTTAGCAGTGAGGAGTAAAGATGATTGACAGACAATAAATAGAGTGTTAATAGCGTGAGTTTTGAAGTCAAGGGGATCCGTGCCCCCTCCCAGCTTCATCATTTACTACTCAAATGGCTCGAGACGATTCACTTATGTAACTGCTTCAATCCTTGGTTTTTGCAATTAAAGCATGAGAGCTATGTGTGTACTGCATGGGAATGTTGTGAGAAGTAACAGCACAGTGAAAAGTAAGCGATCAACATATTAAAATGATTGCAGTTTAATTTGGAAGGAGATCAGAATTTTATTTTAGAAAATGGAATTTTTCATCATCCAAAAAAGTAGATATTTGCAATCACCCTGTTAAGTTGGATTTGATCCCTTATATACACTCAGCCTTAAAGAAAGGGAGAGGACAATGAAGAACTGTTCAAAATATTATTTCTATCCAAAGAACAGATGCTGGAAGTGAATATACATATGTGTGTGTTTGAGGTTATTTGTCTACAACATCTTCTATTTCCAATATTTTTTCGTGTTTCTCTTGCCTAGTGATAAAGATTGTCCTTCAGGGCGGAATGTTTTATTATGCTTGTAATGTATTAAGGTTGGGGAATAATTTTCCGTTTATAAATATTTGCCTCATAGATTTCAAATGAGAAGGCCATATGTGTTTGAGTAATCAATGACATTAAACCAGAAATTTTTAAGAAGCCATTAAGTGTTTTGTGTAATATTTATTCACCCTATTTCATGAAAATGGGAGACATATTCGAGACTCATGTTTGATAATTTTAAGTAGACTTCTGCCATGTTTTTTTCCACCTTCCATTTAGGACTGAACTAAATGGTATTATAACTACACAATGAGCTAGCACTGTGCACTTTGAAGAACTTTTAAGAATATTTGATCTCATACACACAGAAAAATGTTGATTGACTATATATGAAAATAGGGGATTGTGCTTTTGAGCTAGAGAAATTCCAAAACTACTGCAAAAATACTATTTTAAAATTAATTTTAATAAACTCATGTACTTGTTTCTACTGATCTGGACATTTTCAGAAGGCATTAAAGGACAGTTAAAGCAAGATAGTCTCATGATTATAATAATTTATTTAAAACAAATATGTATTTTCTAATTTACAATGGGTAGCTTATTTTTAAAGGTATGTTTTTACAACGAGTTAAGTGTATTTATGATGCTAAGCATGCACATATGCAAATATCTACAAAAATATTTTTTCTTTGTATTAGGCCATTAAGTGTGCAGAGTATTTGTACCTATGAACAAAAATAAATGAGGATGAGTACATTAGTCAAGCGTCTACTTTTTGTAGCCAAGTGTTTATTTTTTGTCATTTTTACATGTTACACCAAAAATATACACAGGATAAAAATTAAATGCCAAAATTTAGAGAATAATTAATGCTATTTTAATATTTAATGTTGGCAAGATATGAAATTTTGGCTTAGCATCAATCAGAAAATATTTACATTATTACATGTTTTCATAATAAAATTATATGCAGATAATGGTTGCTATTTACTTTCAGGGAAGCAGTAATGATACATAGTGATGGAAACAGGTCAAATTGGGGAAAGAAGGCTTCCATTCAATGGCACTGTTCATAATCCAACCCATAAGTGTATGCTAAGCAAGTAGATGCAATCAAAATTTTTAGTATCTATCCCAAGTTTCTGAAATCTAATTGAATCTTAATTTTAAATAATATTTTAAACATTTAAAAAGTTATAAAATGAAATAGTTATTTGGTATTAGATAAAAACAAAAATAATCTTTGTTTTTCAGATGCTTTAAAAAACTTCTCATTTTGAAACATTTCTCTAATATTTTAAGCAATGTAATTGTGATTGTTCTTTCTTGTAGAAAGCACTGGATTTGAAATTGTTGAAGTTTGAAATATAAAATCAGTCATATGGCTGTACTGAAAATTAAAGATATTACTAGTGACTTTTATAAAAACCTAAATATTTGACTTCTCCTTCCAACAGGTATAAAAACTCAATTTTGTTTTAATGGGTAAAAACAATGAAAAAAATTTCCTCCTTCTATTTTCTATGTATAACATTTAGTGTCATCAGAGAGGCCACTGTGTTGTAAAACATGAAAATATCATCTCATGAATATCATCTTGTCATAAAGCAACAAGAGAGTTCTTTTCATTTGCTCGTGCTTTTCAGAATTGCATTTGCTTGCTCTATTCCTTCTTAGTTTTAAAAAATCTTAATATTTTAATAATAGGCATATTTTACGAAATATTTATTGGCAAAATAATGAAAATTGTAATTCACTTATATTTTAGTTTCAAGAAAGTTTGGATAAAAAGAAATATGTCCACATTCTCAAGCAAAGAAGAGATTAGATGATAAAATAGTTTAAAAATACCAAATTACAAGCATCATTAATTTGTTCTGATTTTCTTCCCAGTAAAAAAGACTTCCAAGGGCTTTACTTTCATATTTTACAATAAATTTTATCTTAGCAAGCATTTATGGAGGAAATTAATGTAGGCCTAATCTCTAAAAGCACATTGCTGAATCATATATTGCTACCAGCTTCTAAATTTTGTGTAAAAGATTTATGAAAGCCATAGATATTTTTCTCAAGATTAAAGATGAAAACATAGTAGGGATTAAATTATGAGATTAAAAGAAGCTATTTGTATTGATAATTGTAAAGTAAAACTATGAATATTTTAGGGACTTTTACAGCAAAACATATATTTTTTCAAATTTTCTTCAAAATTATTTTGATTGCATAGTTAAGAGTTGAAGTGCTGATTTAGCAAGTTCAAGTATGTATAAAAATAAAATTCAGTGATTACAAGCAACGTGAAATTTTTGCCAAATTCCCTATTAAAATTGTTTATTGATTAAATACTAAAGAAACTTTTGTGCATATAATCAGTCAAAGGTTATAAAAATTTAGAGGGTAGCATTTATTGAGAGGAAAAACTTTACCAACAAAAACGTTAAGTGTGGCACCAGCCCTGTGGCCTGGTGGTTAAGTTTAGCATGCTCCACTTCTGCAGCTCGGGTTCGGTTCCTAGGTGTAGACGTACACCACTGGTCAGTGGCCTTGCTGTGGCAGCATCCCACATATGAAATAGAGGAAGATTGAGAAGTTAGGTGCAAAGACAGTGAAAGTTGGATACTCATGAAAGGAGACGGAGGTTGTAGTTTCTGAGAGAGAAATCACTGTTCTCTTGTGTAGGACATATCATATGTTTATAAATTGTCTTACTGCAATCCTAAAATTTCCGTTCTTGACCTTGATGATGAGTTTGATAACTTGACTTCTCAATTCTCTGACATCTTCAATTATCTTTTCTCATCATTTTCTGGAACCTCTCACTACCTCCTCTTGTTTGACTCTTAAATTGGGCCACAACCCCGTACGTTTGCAGCTTCTTGCTCAACTATAGCCTCTATAATTGCCTTCTTCGGGGTGTGGTGTCCATTGCTCTGAGCTCTGATTGTCTATTTTCATTCTGAAGTCCTTCACTAGGTGTTCCCATCCATGTCTAACCAATCATCAATTCCTGTCAATTGCTCGTCAAGAAATCTTCTCCCTGGAACATTGCAGGAACTTCCTAACTGGTTTCCATGTAGCCATTCTTGATGCCAAATGATGCCTTAAAAACATGAATGTTTTAATGTCAATCTCCTGCTGAAAACACTTCCATTCTTTCTCATTGCTCTTAAGTTAAGATTGTAAGTCCTAATAAATCCTGAGGCTTCTCACGACTTTCTATTACTCCAGCCTTGGTAAGGTATTCAAACTTCATCTTTGGGGGATTTATTTAAACCTGTAAGTGTTAATTTATCATATTGCTTTACACACATTTCCTTGTACTTCACTTTCATATATTACAAAATTATTTAGTATATCATATTTTCTCTCTCCATCTAGGACACAATATTTATATCTTTAATATTTTAATTAAAGAATTTAAATAGATAATACACGAAACAGTACCATGATGAGATGGTTCACAACAAGTTCACAACAACCATTTGTTTTCTATTTCATTTATCAGGGAACCAACATTTGTCTTATTTCTTGATAATGAGATAGATCTGCTGGTCTCCTTCGTTCAGGTTCTCAGAAAGTGCAGTGTGTTGCAACACCACTTAGACACTTACTGCAAAGTGATACTTCGCCATCATTTAGATCAATATGTCTGTGCCTACATCCCAGGAGCCAGGGAGAACAGGAAATTGCTAATTAGTGATAGAGTTTGGAAGACCAAGGGAAGTTCAATTGCCCTATATTATGAGAGAGAGTGCAGTGCTTTCAGTTTGATTTTGTGGTTGTGCTAATATTCTTGTCCTTAAACTACTCCTTTTATTTTCCTTTCCTCTGAAATGGAACTGAAATTATGGTATTTTACTGTTTTATTTTTCTTAAAGCTATTTTATTTCATTTCATGAGTTCTCAAATTCTGCTGCTTTTGACAAACTAGGCAAGCTAGGCTATTTTGATATGAGTCAAACGTATTGAAACAGAATAATATGACTGGCCTGATTTATATTGATGCCTTCTATTTTTAAAATGAACCTATCTTAGCGTGATTTTTATAAAATTAACATTTCAATAGCACCCTCCTAACACTGACCACATTTCAATCAAACATCCTTAGTGTTTGTAAAATCAGTTTGAAATTTTGAACTAAGCAATGTAACATTCATCATTAAATTATCTAAATGAAATGTGGCAGAGTTTTATATTCTGCCAAAACCTGTTTTATGTAAAGTTAATTTAGCATTTTAATTTCTTTCCATATAAGTTTACTGAACATGTGTTATTATCTATTCCCATTTCCTCTAATCTATTTTCCAGCCTCATATAAGGAGAGAGTTGAAGCTGACAATGACAAGCACAATCTCACGTTCAATGGGCAAGAAATAAAGCACTTTCTAAAAGATAAGGATGAATGAGTGTGTTTTTCTAAAATGATCAAATATATATAATATTTACATGGCAAATAATGAAAATCATTTTGAAAAGATCACTCTACTTGTCTAAGAAAATATATTTCATATGGTAATAATACCATTGACCCATAATCATTTAGATATATGACTGGTATTTACAAAAATTTCAACTAAAGCCTATTCCTGGAGACTATTTGTGTTAACAATTCGGTAATATAAAACTATTACAGTTAGGGATTCAGTGTGGGTTCTTAAAATATTCTAAAGATTGCTGGCCTTTAGGATATTCTCTCTCTGGTTTTTTAATTTACCTTTAATGGCACCTTTTCCCTACTTATTTTTTAATTGAGGTATAATGGACATATGACATTAGTTTCAGGTATATAACATAATGATTTGATATATGTGTATATTGTAAAATGATCAGCACATGTCTAGTTAACATCCATCACTACAGATAATTAAATTTTTTCTTTTCTTTGATAACTGTTAAGATCCACTCTCTTAGCAACTTTCAAATATACAATACAGTATTGTTAACTAATCTCACCATGTTGTACATTTTATCCCCGTGACTTATTTTGTAACTAGAAGTTTGTGTCTTTTGACCACCTTCACTCATTTCATTTCACTCACTCCCCAAGCTGTACTTCTGGAAACTGCCAACCAGTCTGTCCTCTGTATCTATGAGTTTGTGTGTGTGTGTGTGTTTGTGTGTGTGTTTTCGAGATTTCACATGTAAGTGAGATTGTGGGTATTTGTCTTTCTCTGTCTGACTTATTTCAAGTAGCATAATGCTTCCCAGCTTCAACCATGTTGTTGCAAATAGCAGAATTTTCTTCTTTTTTAAGGTTGAACAATATTTTATATATATATATATATATATATATATATATATAATGTTTTTAAAAATCCGTTCATCCATCAATGAGCACTATGATTGCTTTCATTGTTTTGGCTATAGTAAATAATGCTACAATGAACATGGAGGTGTGTATATATTTTCAATCAGTGTTTTTGTTTCCTTTGGATATTTACCCAGAAATGGAATTTCTGGATCATATGGTAGTTCTATTTTTAATTTTTGGAGGAACCTCTATACTGTTTTCCACAGTGGCTGCACCAATTTACATTCCCACCAACAGTGAACAAGGGTTCCTTTTCTCTGAGCCCTCTCCAACTCTTATTGTTTTTTGTTTGTTTGATAATAGCCATTCTAACAGGTGTGAGGTGATATCTCATTGTGGTTTTGATTTACAATTCCCTGATGATTAGTGATGTTGAACATCTTTTCATGTACCTGTTGGCCATTTGTATGTCTTCTTTGGAAGAGTGTCTATTCAGTTCCTTTATCAGATATGTGATTTGCAAATATTTTTTCCCATTTGGTAAGTTGCCTTTTTATTTTGTTGATGGTTCCCTTTGCTGTACAGAGGGGTTTAGTGTAGTCCCATCTGTTTAAGTTTGCTTTTGTTACCTTTGCTTTGGTGTGTTTTTTTTTTTTTTATGTCAAATCCAAAACATCATTTCCAGGACCAATGTCAAAGAACATACTGCCTATATTTTCTTCTAGAAGTTGTATGATTTCAGGTCTTACATTCAATTCTTTAGTCCTCTGTGAGTTGATTTTTGTGTATGATCTAAGATAGTGGTTCAGTTTCACTCTTTTGTATGTGACTGTCCAATTTTCCCAGCATCACTTACTGAAGACACTATGCTTTCTCCATTGTGTATTCTTAGCTCCTTTGTCATAAATTAATTCGTCATACATGCTTGGGTTTATTTCTGGGCTCTCTATTCTGTTCCACTGATCTGTATGTCTGTTTTTATGCCAATACCATATTGGTTTGATTATTCTAACTTTGTAACATAGATTAAAATCAGGGAGCATGATGCCTCCAGATTTCTTCTTCTTTCTCAAGATTGCTTTGACTATTCAGGGTCTTTTGGGGTTCCATATGGACTTTTGAATTGTTTGTATTATTTCTCTGAAAAATGCCATTGGAATTTTGATAGGGACTGCGTTGAATCTGTAGATTACTTTCAGTAGTATGTACATTTTAACAATATTAATTCTTACAATCCATGAGCACAGAATGTCTTTTCATTTATTTGTGTCATCTTCAATTTCTTTCATCAATGTCTTATATTTTAGTATACAGGTTTTTCACCTCCTTGGTTAAATTTATTCCTAAGTAATTTATTGTTTTTGATGCGATTATAAATGGGATTGTTTTCTTAATTTCTCTTTCTGATAGTTGTTTCTTAAAGAAGAACTAACAAAGTCAACATATGTCTGTTCAGATGATGAGGAAAAGACAAAAGTTAACAGTGGTACAAATGAAAAGGTGGATACTTACTACACACAAAGTAGAGATTTTAACAATAGCATGAGAATAGTATCAACAACTATAAACCAAATATTTTTAAAAACTAGGTGAAATTGATATATTTTTAAAATTAATATTATTTGCTAGAACTGATTTGTACTTACATAAAGAGTATCTATTAAAAATCTAGAACAAACATACTAAGTGTTAAAGCATTAGGAGCAATCCCTTTAAAAGCAGCAACAAAGTAATTAAGTCTATTATCACCATTTCTATCCATATTATTTTGGAGATTCTACCCCAGGCAATAAGAAAAAAAAGATAATTAGAACATAATGATTGTCAATTAGGAATAAAAGTGATTTTTCCATATGACATGATCATTTATATAGAAAACACAAAGTAACTTACCAGCAAATTATTTGATGTAATAGAGGAGTTTGATAAGGTGGCCAATAAATGGTGATATATAAAGAATACTTAATATGAAAAAATCCACTGCATTTCTCTAAAAGGAAGCAAACTGGAAAGTTTAATTAAAGAGAAAACATCATTTAAAGTTGTATAAGATAATGTCAAGTATCTATGAATAAATCTAATAATGTAAAGTATACAGAGAAAATTATAAAAATGAAGAACTAAATTAATTGAAATATATCATATTCATGGACAAGAAGACAATAGAGTTAAATGCTGAATCTCCCTAAACTGATCAGTATTATTGCAATCAAAATCCTAAACACTTGTTTATGAAACTTGAAAATATGATTTTGAAATTTATGTGGAAGAGTAAAGAACAAAGAATGTATAGGACACTCAGAAGATCAGCAAGAAGATACTTCAGAAACCAAATAAGGCTTATTATAAACTGTGGTTACTAGGATAGTGTGGCATAGGTGCAGAGTGTCAAATTGATGAGATCCATTATTATATGAAATTTTATAATATGGAAAATTGGCCTGTCATATCAGTGGGATATGGAAGGACTATACCCCAAATAAACCTGGAAAATAATTATACATATGGAAAAAGTGTATCCCTACCTCACAACATATATTGAAACTTAATCTGGTTTCCCTAAAAATTGTGTGTCAGAAACATAACTTTCAGACTTTTGGTTAAAAAATATAGATGAACAGCCATATTAAGAGATAATGAAATATTTCTTAATTCATATTTTTTGTTTCTTAATTGACTACAACAGTAAATATTGCATTTAATCATGTTAAAATAAGAACATTAATTCTTAAAAAGCTCCTTAAGCTAAGCAAGGAAACAGGTTACAAACTGGGATAGTATAATTGTATACAACCAGCAAAATATTAGTATCAAGAATACATAAAGAACTCCTAAAAATGAACAAGAAAATTCCAGAATCGAATAGAAAACTGGCAAAAGATATAACTAGGCATTTCATAGAGATGAAAGCACATAAGATTAATCGACATGTGATATTCAAAAATATTATTGATCTTAAATATTCTAATCGAGATAGCAATATGATGCCATTTTCTTGCTATTGTATTGTCAGGAATATAAAGCCTGGAGTAAAAGCTTTGAAGAAGATAGAGCCAAAGGATCTTGATATGTTGTTAATGGGAGTACATATTTGTGCAACCACTTTGAAAATGGTTCAGCATTATCTTCTAAATAATCAAAAATTGAATAGTTATATACTCTAAACCCCAAAACATGGTATGGATTCAAGAGCATTACTTGCATATGTACACTCAGAGATTTGGACAATAATATGCATAGTAGTGCTGCTCGCAATAGCAAAATTCTAGGAACAGTTGAAGTGTCCATCAGCGAGAGAGGGATGAAATAACCACTAGATACTCATATGATTGATCTAAGACCCAAAACAAATGAAATACAATGATACACAGCAATATGGATTTATCTTGGCAATATGACATTAAGTAAAAATGTATGTTCCTAAAGATTGCACGCAGCATGAAATCTTTCTTATAAAGTTAGAAATATCTCAAATATAAGCAAATATACTTTTTAAGGTCTACATACAGAATACATATGCATATAAAACTGAATAAAATGGAACATAAGAAAGGACAACCATGGGAATGGAAAGATTCTCAGGTTGTCTCAGACTATAAGGCAGAAGGATGGGATTGAGGAAGAACTATTTGCTTTGTTGTAAATTTTGTTTTGAGTGGTAGATCTGCGGTACAAAATTCATTATTAAAAGTTACTAAGTAAATCACTAAATATATATCAGGCTATTCATAAACAAATGACCAACATATATAATGCACAAAGGCTTATGGTTATTCCAATGCTTTTTTTTTTAGATTCAAAAATAAATAACAGTTACAGTCTTAGAGGGTTTTTTGGGTATGGATAAACACTGACTTAATTAGCTAGTACACTAAACATCTAAATAATTCTCCAAATGATTCTAAAATGATTCTCTATTCTAGTCAAAACTTACTACATATTAATACATTTTGAAATTACTCAAAATTTCTTTTTATCGACCATGAAGAGACTAATAAAAATATATGCACACTTACACTATGTACAACTAAGAGTGTTTAGCTGTTTTAAATTGAAATATACAATCTTTTTTGGAGCAGTAACTTTTTTTAGAACCCATTATATGCCTAATGTTAAAAAGAATAAAGTTCTAGGGCCAGCCACGTGGCGCAGTGGTTAAGCTTGCACGCCCCATTCTGGTGGCCCAGAGTTGCGCCAGTTCAGATCCTGGGTGCAGAGCTAGCACTGCTCATCAAGCCATGCTGAGGTGGCATCCCACATAATTCTCAATATGATGATTATGAAGTAATACATGCCCTGAACTTATAGCCTGGAAAGCTTTTGTTCTATCATTTAACAAGTACTTCTGATGATAAATTTTAGTTTAATTTTCCACTAAGAAATCATGCTGTTTCATTTTGAATCATGGATCTTCCAACTTGCCACATTCTATTGATATTCTATTGATACAACCATGGTCATATAGTTAAGATATACATAACTTCCTTCTTAAAATAGCATTTTATCTTTTTTTTTCTCCTCTTTTCCCTTTATCGATTGCTAGCGGTTTACATAGAAAGATGATTTAGATAATAAATTTGAGTAAGCCACAGTAGAAATGGGATAAGAACTCATTTTGCACTATTTCAGACTAACATTCTTAATAATTTATTCTTTAATTTATCAAGTATTACAGAAGATTTACTTTGCATCAGACACTATTTTAGGCAATGGTACTGGTGATTCTTTCTAATGGGTGAGACAATAAATAAGCAAACATACAAAACCAGATACTATTAAGATTTAAAAGAGTGTATGATAATGAATAAATGGGTAGGCACTATATTCTGTCTTGTCAGAGAATCCTACCTGAGGAGATGACATTCAAGTTGGGATTGAGTCACAAGGAGGAGTCGGTCAGATGGACATCAAGGGAAGAGCATTCCAGGCACGGGCAATGGTCCTAGGCTGAAAATGATCTTGGGATGCTGGAGAACATTGTGTATAAAAGAGAAAGTAGTGTTCAGTTGACAAGGAAGAGGGTAACAGAAGCGACCGATGATGGAGATGGGCCTAATTGTCCTATATTTGAGTTACCTTTTTGAGAAGTAGTTAACAGATTGAAGTAGCTCTTCTGTGAGCACTAGCTCAAATATTCTCTGGTTCTATAGTAGTTAATGTTCTTAAAATTGATATGCTATTAATTAAATTAGCATATATGTATACGTATACATATATACACACACATATATATTTAGTCTATTTAAAGAGAAATGACTCGCTTTGAAAACAAGTGCTCTTGGAGGTTTGTGGTTTGTTTTCAACATCATAGAAATTTGAAGACTAAAAAAATCAAAATTCAATAATCAATGAAGAAAATACTTCAGTTTATTTTTATGAAGCTAAAAAACATAACTCCATGACCTTATTGTATTTGAAGTAATCTAAGGAAACCTCCTCTCAATCCATGATATTGACACTGAGGGACGCTGCTTCCCCTGCAGCCTCTCGTCTTCTATGGTCCTTGCCTTCCTTACCCCTAGCCTGGAGAAGGAGTGTCCCTCCTTTCTCATTGTGTGTACAGACCACTGATGACCTTTGAGGTACTTGCCATCAGATTATGTCATATGGCCTCATTTTTACAGTCATACTGTCCTCCTCATTTTCCCCCATCCCAGATTTTAGCACTTGCCTTACTGTCTTCTCCAAAATGATTTCTATTCCTTAATCTATTATTTCAGTATGCACTTAGACGATCAACTAAACTTCCTGGCTTCTCTGTTCCTTGTTCTCATGCACATCAGCCATCTACTACATGGGTATATAGTAGACCTCGCCATTACCAATAAGAGCCCACACCTCAAATTTCAGTTTCAAGGACACACTCACTAACCATGAGCTCCTTCTTCCTGTCTCTAGTCGCCTCACTGTGACAATTATTTAGTTCCTTTAGGGTCTCTTATGCATTGACCCTACCATCTCTTCACTGTAAATTGTTTTCTTTAGGCCCTCAATTCCATCATTATTTGGCTTAAATTCATATTGTCACTACCCTGAATACACCAACTCCTTTGACCTCTTATCCCATTGTCATTCGTTTTAGGCAAAATTTCAGCCTTATTATAAATTCAGCTGTCACTGGCACTTTAGTTTTTCTTATGATAGATAAAATTCCAAAGTCAGAGCTGGCCAGAACACCCAGAATAATCCTTGTGTATTAATTATTTAATTAGTTATTTAATCATTTATTTATTTCACACATATTTATTGAGAATACACATACTTAGGATATAATATGACCAAATCAGCAAGGAGTCCAGGGCAGCCAGAAGAGAAGCAGCCAGAGGAAGAGACTTGGGGATGAGGTCAGAGATGATGAGGGTGGGGGAAGGAGGGGCTAGAATAAGTGGCCCTGGGAAATTCTTTAGCATTTACTCAGAGTGAGATGGGAGCTATTGGTGGGTTTTGAGCAGCATTGTTACAGTGTCTGGCTCGGGGAAAGCAAAAGTGGAAGCAGACAGAGCAATTAGGAAGTTATTTATGTATCCCAGGTTACAGATTATAGTGTCTTGGACCAGATTCTCCCTGGTAGAGGTGGTGAGAAGTTGGATTTGAGATATATTTTATGGGATAACTGAACATATTTGTTGATGGATTGGATATGAGTATGAGTGAAACAGAGAGTCAACAATGGCTCTATGGTATTTAGCTTGAACAAATGGAAGGATGGAAACGCCATTTAGAGAAGAGGAAGACTAAGCGTGGAGCAATTGTTTATAGTCTGAACCAGCAAGCCATTAGCACTGCTTTGCAGAAAGAAGGTAAATAGTGTGTGTTACAAAAGTCTTAAACAAAAATGCCTTTGAGACAAACCAGTCAGCTAAATGGGTGATGTGAGCTTGGCATAAAATTACAAATGACAGTTCAAACTTAGCCTCAGTACTGAGGAGAAGACAGAAAATGGAAGGGACTGAGAAGCTCATGTTCCATCAGTTCTAGCAGATGGTTACCATGTGGGAATGCAGGCATTGTCACCAAATCTGCCGTGTATTCCAAAGAAGCAGGAAAACTGATTTTTATATGAAATATATTTCACTTTATAAAATGATGTTTGCTGATTCAAATTAAGGAAAAAATAAACACACAAAAAAGAAAAACAAGAACAAAATTCCCTCTTGGTCACAAGTGTCTCCATGCCATAAATTGGAACATCTGGTGGTGGAAGGAAACCCTTAATTAAGCCCTGGCTTCAGAAGACTCAAAGCTGAGTCCCATCAGGGCAACATACACTGCTGGCTTACCTTAGGCCAGTCATTTAACCTGTCTCTGAGTTTCAGGCTCCTTCTATTCTGGAAAGCAAAAAAGGGAATAGTTAGATCCTAAACTTTATAAGTTTCCTTAAGATTATGGATCAAGATTTTGACAGATGGCTACCCTACAGCTGAACAAAGCTGTCATGTTTATGACAGCACATGAGGTGAAAGAGGATAGGAATGGTTTCTTTGCTCCCAAAAGACTAACTAATGTATCAATATCTGCTGGGGAGTTAAGTGTGGGGCTTACTGGATGGATTCAGAGGATCAACCACAACAGAACACCTAAGTAGTGAGATGTGGACAGCCAAAGAGTAGGATAACATTCTTGCCTTTTAGGAATTGAGAGAGTCCCCAGGGGGGAGAGAGAATACTGATCATTTATCAATAAGGTGAAGACACAGATTTGGCTCAAGGAAACCTCAACAGATTATAGAATTAAATCTAATGATCCATTAGTAGATTAGCTGACAAGAAAAGTCATTTCTCAGCATTTGCTTGGCATTTCCATTCCTGACTTGGGTGATAGCATAAAATGCGATGATCTACATGGAGAAATTGTATTATGTAAATATAAGACACTCAGGTTTAAATTCAAGTTTTGCATTCTTTGCTGTAGACCTTAAGCACTTTTTAAATCTTCTAGAAGCAGATTCCTCAAACATGATACTGAGATAATAAAAAATAATGATTGCTATTATACTACTACTAACTCTTTAGCTTAAGGAAAAGTAATGTTGAAAAATTAAACAGTCCCTACTACTTCATCCTTTCACTTACCCAGTGAAAGTTTTATACATTTTTGTAACTCAAATTGTTGTTACAGATGTATTTGTGAGTTTGTATAAGCATTTGTGGTTGTTCTGTCCTTTTTATTAGACTCTAAGGATTCTTTCTTTTAAACTATATCCAGTCCATGAATAACAAAGCTGGGACAGGGTGGATATTGTTATTGTACTGAAAGAGGTCAGAGGAAGTGGAGACAAATTTGTGGAAACAGGAGAAATGAAACATACGATTAAGAATTAAAGGATTCTTCAGTCTTGTTGAAATGTGACCACAAAGAGACTGTTACTAGCTATTCTAAGTCTCTACGAAGGGAGGCAAAGATGTTTGACCAATTAAGGCAAGGACATTTAGTTCTGTAAGAGAGAAAGTAATCAAGACATTTTCAGTCACCAATTTTAGTTATAAAGAAGGTTATGTATCTTTCCTTCTTGAGCACTGTCACTAGCAGTTCTTCCTCTGCCTTTGAAAATTCAGGTATATAATTCACCCCCACAGAGGAATGGGTTTTGATGGCCCTTTGATTTCTCGTGTCACCAGGAACCCAAGTACAAGTCTTGTAAGATGTTGAGAACTCACAGAAACATTTTCCACAGGCCTAAAACTCCGTTGCTTGATTCTTACATTTCTCTTCAGGTTAAAATGAAGAACTCTGTGTTTACTAGAAGTAGCAGACTGTTATCTGAGTTTTTGACCAATATTCCTCTAATGTAGAGTCTTTATTAAGATTTGAGGAGTGCTTCTACTTCTGCCTAAGATGAAGTGACAGGGACCAGGTTTAGCCTCCTGACTTAACTAGAAAAGTGGATGATATATATCAAACAATGGTTTTCATACATTGGGAAAAAGGCAGAGGGAAGAGAAACAGAAAAGGTAAGATCTGCAAGTGCCTCAGCTCTCTGCCCAGGGCTCCTAGGCTCTTGTACAGAAGGGGAAATCTCAACAGAGCCTGGTGATCTCACTGGGTTGACCAAGCAGAGAGCAGAGTTCACAGAGGTCAAGACTGCTAGAATTTGTGAAGCAAGTACCAGGGGGGAGGGAGTTACATAGAGAGTGAGCAAGCTTTGAAGAGGGTGTCCTCTCAAATCTTTGGCTCAGTACTGATTGCACGTGCATGAGAGAGAACTACCCAAAGGAAAGGGAAAATCAATGGAATAGTTCCTGTTCCCACCAACTACACTGGAAACCTTATAATACATGGGTTATTCGGTGGAATTGTCAGAAGGTTACTGTCTTATCAATGGGATTAAATTAGCCCTAGACTAAAGCTATTTTGTACTTGCCTTTGTGAAACTCCAAGCAAGCTTGGAAAGCATTCAACTAATTTCAAGTAACTTGCTTGCATACCAAAGCAAAGGCCAACACTCTTAAAAGACACATCAAAATTCAGCAACAAATAATGTAAAATACACAATGTTCAACTTTCAATCATAAATATCCAGGTAAGCAAAAAAGCAGGAAAATGTCACCCATATTTAGGAGATAAGTAAGTAAAAATGGGATCAGAACTGAAAAAGATGATGGAACTAGTAGACAAGGACAGCAAAACAGTGCTTAAAATTATTCTCCATATGTTCAAGAGATTAAAGGAAAACATGTATATGACTAGAAGAGAAATGGAAGAGGTAACAAAAGAGGAGCTGAGAAGTATTTTATTAAACTTGTAAATTGGAAAATTGGAAAATTTCACTGTAAAAACAATGAAATTCAAATGAATGCTTGGGTAATATGCTGGCAAGATATCCTACAGGGTGTATTAGAATGCAGGCTCCTTCATCCTTTGCTCTCTGGTGGGAAGCACCATATTAAGCATATAGTTAAGTACTCACTGTTTCCTGAAGGAATGCTGGAGACACAAAACTGGCCTTGAGTTATTTCTGACTACAACAAGATATAAAACTTGGTTTTCAAATAATATTTTTCTAATTTTTATAGTAGAGGACATCAAGTTCAAATGTTGAGATTATGGTACATTTCTACTCTTGAGATTCGACATTGATTTTGAAAATGTATTTTCATGTTTTCTATCTCACCAATAAAGGATTTAGCATTGATTCTAAATAGGTTTATAACAGTCTTACGATAAGTTTAATGCTTCCTTTTATTTTTCCCCATTTAAGTCTGTGAGAATAAGGAATAACCAATTGGAGCATTTAATCCCAGATTAATAATGATATAAAACAAAGATATATAAGTAAAATACATAAATATGTTGTAGAAGACAACAAAGCTTTGTAATTATTATTTAAAAATAATATATGGAGCAGCAAGAGTCTCTGTGTTCCAATTTCTGGTCCTGCCAGTTCTCTCCTTTATTTTCTTCGTATAATCAGAAAATTTTCACTTAAAATTTTTTATTAATTTGTTTTTTATTTGATTAGTAACTCAGTACCTTGCAGGTCTGGATGCCTCCCTGATAACTTTCATTGACCTAGGCAAATGTAGCCGTAAGCTACAATAAAGTTAACATTATTGCATCAAGATTTTTTTCCTAAAATTCTTCACATCTGTAATGCACTAATAGATGTTAAAACATCTTTTTATAAGGTCAATTCTGGCTTCATTTTTTTAAATGTAGTGTCTGAACAGATATAGTCATATTTGAGTGCTGTATCTGACATTTCAATTCAAAGTTAAGGCCACCAGTCTTTACAGCTCCTGCTGTTCTATTAAATATTTGTCAGAGAGAAAGACAGAGGATTACTTTCTTTCATATACCTAGTACATTCAGCACTCCACCTGAGAAAAAATGTCACCTAGGCATCAACACAAATTTCATTTTTTGATTGAAAATCTGATAACATTATTATTCAGACGTTGGCATTAGCACTTTAAGACCAATGCACATATCATAGAAATACAATTTTGTTATTTGAAAAGTAAGATAGAGGATTTTGGAATTGACGTATTGCAGAAATATTTAATTTGCAGTTTGCTTGGTGTACTTTCAGTATTGTTGCCTAGATTTATTTCACCTTAAAGCACAGTTTGAACTTCCTTATATTGAATCATCATTTTACACCCATTTCAGACAGGACAGTTATATTAATAACCCCTTGAATTTGTTGCCACATGTCAAAGTCTACAACAGTAATGCACACAAACAACCAATACAAAATGGAAAAAAGAAAAACCACATTAATCAGAAAACTCTCAAGCAGAGAGTTGGTGACATTAGCCTATCTGCTTCTAAAGCAACAGAGTGGAATTTTCATAACCACAAGACAATCCATTCCATATTCTATATGATTTTGTAAACAGTTTGTCAATATCACATACAAACCATATTTAATTTTAATCACCATGGGCATTCATCAAAAGTGATGTTCTAGAAGGTCATTGGATCATTTGCATAGAAACTCTTGTTGCCACAAAACTCCTCTATAAAGAATCTGCATTCTAGTGGATATGCTTAAGAATATCTTCAACAGCTAAAGCATTTTGTAATTTTACCTTTGTCTGTATGAACTCTTATCTACCTTTCTCATAGTATCAGTGATATGTCTGAGGTTGGTGAGATATATTTTGTATTCACTATGTAACAAAGCTAGTGATAACGCCATTTTTCTATTTTGGAAATTGTTTTTCCATTTTCCATTCCTTAAGATCCCCAAACTCCAGCTTCTTGTCTTTATGTAATTGGTTAAACACAATGATTTGACATGAGGAAGTGAGAGGGAGGCTTACAAGATGCTTTTCCATTTTCCTCCTTAACTTGTAAGGCAATTTTACAAAAAACACAATTTCTCTAGAGTTTTTGTAACCTGGAATGAAGTATGAAAAATAGCAAAATGCTGGGTTTTCCCCAGCGCTGGAAACGAGGGCAATGAATATAAAAGGAGTTCCAAGACCCTTCTTCAAGAGTTAAAAAATCGGTTATACTTGTGGGAATGGTCAGCAGCAAAGCATTCAAGTTACTAAAGACCTTTTATTATCACCAATAAGCTGACAGCTATATTTGTAGTCTCAGAAACAAAATTCTAAAAATCGCATAAAATCCTGAAAGTTAAAGTTTGGAAATTCATTTTAAAATTTTGGTCGGAATTATGAAATTGAGAGTAATGAATTGAGTGATTTAGTAAATTACAATTCAAGCTACTTTAAAAGACTTGGAATTGATTTTATGTTCCCTTGAAAGGCTGGAGTCTGGCTAATTAAGCTAACTAAAGCTAGGCATATACATTTTTGAATCAAGCATTCCTCTGGTTTTCTAGAGAGAAGAGCAATTATTGGCTTTGGTTAACGTGTTCTATGTATGAGAAGAAAACTGTCTTTAAGTGCTGTAGTCAAGCGTGAACATACTGCATTGTCTTCTCTCAACCTGTACACTGTCTCGCTGGTATTTGTCCAGGTACAGTTTAGAATCATTCTTAGACAAAACAAATTTATCAAGATAATATTTGCTGAGCACTACTATTTTCAAAGTACTGGGATAGGTCTGAGGTGATGTAATACTAAGCAAGATATGACTCTGCCCTCACAAAGATTGCAATAAGTACAAAGATAAGACACTTAGATATTAGACTCTAATATAATAACTGTCGTATCATCATTGCATCTTTGGAGCTGTTTCTAATGCTTTCATTATTGCTATATTCTCTTTGGTACCTAACATACTGTATTGAATCGAATGTGCACTCAATAAACAAAGCTTGAATGAGTAAAACTGCGCATATGAGTACTACAGACTATTCCAGGAAAACTACTTTATGAGTCTTAAGCTATTTGCTCAATGAATCTCAATAAAAATGAGTTAAGAGAGCAGTGATAACACCAAATCTCAGACCTCCCCATCATAAAAATCCTTCTAGTTTAATGCATAATCACTTACCATTAACATTTCATTTCCTTATCTTTTGCCTGTGTTGTATTATATGTAGTAATTAGAATTGATTTTTATAGTATAATTTTACAAGATACCAAAATAAGTACTCCGCTAAAGGCCAGAAAAGATTTATTGTATACTTTCAAATGTTAACTCTGCAATTCTATTGAAGAAAATCAACAAATGTTTAATAAACCCACATAGTATGCTCTTCATCTATGCATTGTCCTATAAATGTTTATAGGCAAGTTTTTTTTGTTTTTGTGAACAAGATTGGCCCTGAGCTAACATCTGTGCCAATCTTCCTCTACTTTATGAGGGAGGCTGCTACAACGTGGCTTTGATGAGCAGTGCCATGTGCACGCTGGGGATCCAAACCTGGGAACCCTGGGCCGATGAAGGGGAGCACACAAACTTAACCACTATGCCAGTGGGCTGACCCCAGCAGGTTCTTTCTAAAGACTACTTTAGTAAATGCTCCCTTCAGTTGACTTCTCCCCTGCTCCAGAATCATTAAAACACTATTTCAGATTTAAGGGTGATAATTTTTTCTGATAAGTTTCTTGCTGTCACCTAATACTGTTTCAAATTTGAATGTATTCATACAATTATAAATGTCAGATCTGAATATGGAGAATTTAGCTGAGCACTAGAAAATTGATTTGATTAAAACAAATTCAGAAATTCATATAAAAGACGAATATTAGTGGCTGGCCCATTGGCATACTGGTTAAGTTCACGCGTTCCGCTTTGACAGCCCTGGATTTGTGGGATCGGATCCCTGGCTTAGATCTATACACCACTTGTCAAGTCATGCTGTAGTGGCGTCCCATGCACCAAATAAATGAAGATTGGCATAGATGTTAGCTCAGGGCCAATCTTCCTCCCAAAAAAAGAAGGAAAAAAGAAAGATGAATATGAAATAACTTGATGAAATATGTAGTAATAGCTGTTAAGACCAACACTTCATGAACATATGTTTAGGGGAGGCCATTAAAAGGCACATGTGTGTGGTGATGGATTGTAATTAGTCTTTGGGTGGTGAACATGATATAATCCGCACAGAAGTTGAAATATATAATGATGTACACCTGAAATTTATATACTGTTATAAACCACTGTTACCTCAATAAAAAAAGACTAAAAAATCAAACAAAACAAAACTGTGTTTTCTTCTAGTCCATTATGACAATATCTGGTTCTTTCTGAGGTTCGTGAATTTTAGCAGGAGGCCTGAATTTACCTACTGAGATTAGACTGCAACTACTTAATTTATTTTCTATTAAATGGTCAATAGCTTTGCAGTTTCTGAGTTGTGACATATACAGGCATTTGTTACCTTAGAGTTATTGTCAGATGGGATAAGAAAGTCTATTATGTCAGCAAAATTGATGATTCCTTAAGATGAGTTGGAAACTCCACCTACTTAATTTTCTCTAAAACCAAGAAATTAATGGTTTGCTTTTAAAATTTAAAGATACAAAGAAATGGAAAAAATAGGAATATCAATCATCTCTATCATTTTGTTAAATGAAAAATAAAAGATCAAAAATGAACTGA
Organism: Equus asinus; assembly: GCF_041296235.1. Taxonomy (NCBI): domain Eukaryota; kingdom Metazoa; phylum Chordata; class Mammalia; order Perissodactyla; family Equidae; genus Equus; species Equus asinus. The sequence continues at coordinate 66,689,561 of NC_091800.1, forward strand.
GAGTCACTTCCAAATATGATTTATAAAAAGCATTGTCCATTTACCACTGAAATATTTAGAAGCTGTGTTTGATTCTTTTAGAAGGCAACTACTGTACAAAGTGCATACTTTACATGATTAGTTTATATTTTGCTGAGAAATTCATATTGCTTTCTTATTCATTGAAAGTTATATTTTCGAACAAACTTTTTGGTAAGGATTTTCTTTTGATTTTAATCACCCAAAGCTTTTTAACATTTTATTTCCTTGCCTTTTGGTTTTCGTTTCGCTATTTATGAACTGTGAATGTGGGAGGTAGAATTTTGGCCCCCATACTCTTCATCCCCTGGTGCTATGCTTACGTATACTACATTACATGGCAAAGCAGTTTGCAGATGGAATTAAGGTTACATCTTAAAATGATTATCCTGGATTGTCCAGTGAGCCTAAGGTAATTACATGGGTCCATGAAAGTAGAAGAAGAAGGCGGGAGTATAGATCAGGAAGATGCAATGGAAGAGGAGGTCAGAGAGTCTCAAAGCATAAGATGGGCTCCACCTGCCATCACTGGCTTTGAAGATGGAGGAGGGGCCAAGAGCCAAGGAATATGAATGGCTGCTAGAAGCTGCAAATGGCCAGGGGTGACAAGCAGCAAAACAACGGGCGCCTCCTTCCTACAACCACAAGGATGCGAATTCTGTCAACAATTTGAATCAGCGAGAAAGGAATTCTCCCCTAGAACCTCCAGAAAGGAACATAGCCCAGCTAACACCTTAATTTAGCTTTGTGAGATTCTAAAGAGAGTATCCAGTTGCTTTCTCTGGACTTCTGACCCATGGAAACTATGAGATGATAGATGGGTTTTATTTTAAGATACTAAATTTGTAGTAATTTGTTACAGCAGCAGCAGAATACTAATACACTGAATCTTCAATATTTTGAGACACCAGGCTACAAACTTATAGCTAAAAGTTTATCTTAGGTGAAACAGTATATTTTCTATAATTTTCATAATGTGAAATACTGAAATCTTATCCCATGAATATTAAAGAAAAAGCAATAAGAACAACCTTTACCTTCCAAAACTGTATTAATTCTAACCTAGCTTTTCCTATCTTTCTATGATATTAGTGATTCCCCTCCCCAAGTTAAATGGAATTCTTTCAAGTGAAACTGCTGTTAAATTGTGACTTAGTCAAAGAATAATAGGACAGAAAATTATTTTTTGTTGGCTTGTAGCGCCCCTTACTGAAAGTATTTGAGATGAGCATTAATCCACTAAGTACCACATGCCAATTATGTGACATCGTCCTTAACCTTATTTTTCTGTCCAAAAGGTATGTGATTTTCCTGTAGTGAGGACAATTGTATTGAGAAACAAAGAATCTAAAAAGAAGAAATATTGTTTGAGCACTGTGATCTCAAGTGATCATTTTGTCATGATTAAATATAAAAGACCCCTGTAGCTATTATTAAGAACTATTTGAACTACGTGAACTCAGCGAATATTTTCAGTTACTGTTTTTGTTCCTGTATTATGTTATACAGCAAGGAAATAACTCAATCATTACAATACATTATCTGCTCCTTTTTTGAAGTCTGTAGTTTCTCTCTAATATTAATTATAACTCTGAAATCTTTTGAAAGTAGAATATTTACATTGTTTAATGTAAATAGTAAAGAAACATTCGTTCTAAATCTAGAGCAGTTGTTTAAGTGTAGTTTCTTGCTCCTATTTGCAAAGTCAATAGATTTGGTATGACTTATCCCTTACTATAACTTTCTGTGTGCTTCACAAAGCATAGATGACAATGCAATCGGCTAGGTCAACACATAAATATCTGGAAAGCATTCTCATTTTAATGTGTTAAAGTAAAGCACATATATATTTAAAATGAAAAGTAATAAAATTTGTTTGGGTTTTAGGGGGTTTTTTTTGCTTTTTTTGTTTTGGGGTGTTTTTTTTTGTGAGGAAGATTGACCCTGAGCTAACATCTATGCCAGGCTTCCTCTATTTTGTATATGGGATGCTGCCACAGCATGACTTGATGAGCAGTGTGTAGATCTGCACCAGGGATACAAACGCACGTACCCTGGGCCCTGAAGTGGAGCACATGAACTTAACCACTATGCCACTGGACCTGCCCCAGAAAATAATAAAATATTTTAAAGTAAAAATAGAAAAGTGCAGAGTACACTTTGTTAAGCTAATGTGCACTCCTTCTAATATTGTCAGATTCCCGTGTAATTGCTATCAGTGCTTCTCCATAAGCTATATATCATGTTCTATCTGTAAAAAGAAATGTTAATCATTAACCACTGAATCACTGAAGCCAGTAAATCCTGCAGTTACTGTCTCTATCCTCACTTCCTACAATGATTGCAAGTCCTCACACCAGAAGTCCGGGGCAAACTCTTGGGTCAACAAGTCCAAACTTCTTAGGAAGCTTGATCTCTGTATTTTGTTTTCCGTGGATGCTTTATTCATGCCCTGTGATTATAAATCTCTTTCTGTCTTGCTTACAGGCACTCATATTCCTCACAGTATTCTGTTGTTGAACATATCTCATGAAAAAGATTCTTTTAAAGCACAGAATGAAGGTTAGGGATGTGAAATTCTATGTATCACAAAGTTCATTCTAATGAAATTTTCAATATAGAAAAATAATCAGTTCTAGCTAGCTTTATTTATATTTATTTATTTTATTCTTTCTAAAAGGGACAAATCCCACCGCAGCTAACCAAGGTCACAATAACGTTCCTTCATCTAATTAACAGTGAAAGAAGGAGAATGGTTAGTTTCATAGAACTGATAAATAATTCATAATAATATGATTGGTGTAAGGTTGCTGAATGTAGTTACTAAAATGCCATTCATATTTTCTTAGAATTAGTCAATAATTCCATTAATATTATAGCATACTACTTTGACCTTGGGCTGCAATTTTCCTACAAATGAATCAAAACCCTGAGCTTTGATGTGGATTTATTTTATTAACCCTCTCAATAACTATAGCATCAAATTTGTTAAATTTTTCCTTCAACAAAAAGACACTGTGGTATAGATTCAAATTGTAGTTAAAAATTACACTTGTATGAGCCAGCAAGGTTTCAGAAATAGAACACCAATTTCCTCAATAATTTCTGATTCCTTATTAACTGAATATACCACACCTTAGATCGAATGAAATTTAATAATAAAATGACCCCTCTTACCCTTGGTATGCAGGTGAAGTAGCTGGCGTCAGAGGCAGGAGGCTCTGATTTGTAGTATTTGCTGATTTCTGTGGTGTAAATGTTCCCTTAATGACTGATTTTAAACTCTCAACTTGATGGCCTTCAATTCCTAGTTAATGAGATATGCAGGATTGACTCTTATCAGCAGAACCAGTAAGAGTCTCCTCTTGGACAAAAAATAAATAAAACAGATTGTTGATTTTCTTGTTATAATTCTGATAGTTTCCACACAGTGGAATTCTCTACACCAATGTGTCTTATTAATATGCAAACAAATCATCCAAGCAGATTCTCATTTAAACTACAGACTCTTATTCAGCAGGTTTGGGATAGGACCTAAGCTTCTGCATTTTTATAAAGTCCTCAGACAATAGTAAAATATGTGGTTCCATGGACTACACTTGGAATAGTAAGAGTATACAACACTGGTCCCAAAACTGTACTATGCATCAGAATCACTATGTGACAGTGGTAAAACAGATTTCTTGTCCCCAGAGTTTCTGATTCATTATATGTAGGGCAAGGGGGAGGGGCAAGAATTTGCATTTCTGATAAGCTCCCAAGTGATACTGGTGATGCTGGTTCAGCTGCTGTTCCAGAGAGATCTTAGAACCATGAAGAATTTTGTCTTTTAATTCAAGGAATATCTAGAAAGAGAACAATTATAATTTCAAATCAATCAGTTGGTTCTTTCTTTCACACTATCATACCATTGCCAGCATGTCATGACTATCCATAGGGTTTAGAGCCTTGGCTATGTTCTGTGAGGAGTTACAGTGGAATTTAGAGAAGTTTTTCTTTGCCTTTGGGAATTTCCAGCTTATAATAGGATACTAGCCAGAAACAACATGACAGCAATACAAAAGATGCATAAGAAAATGCATCGACATAGAAGTGTGATTCTGTGAGGATTAAATACAAGGAGATGAGGGAAATGATTAAGAATGGTGATGATTTATGTTACCTAGAGATATGGTTCAAGTCAACCAGACGTGTCTAACAGCATAATATGGGAAATAAGGATCATATCATTGAGTCCCAGAAGGAAGATACAAAATTTGCTGGAGAAATTTTCAATGAGGATTGCAGCTTAGAACTGAGAGGTCACTATTAGCAGTTTGAGGAGTTTTCATAAGCTCTTCACATTAAGATTCATAAAGACCCATAAGGGTGTATTGTTTCAGGAGGAAAAGACAGATGCTGAGAGATCTTAGTATTCTAATCTAATTTAATGGTGAGAGCTATCAAAATTGTTAATCACGTAACTATCAGATTTTCTTCTCAGTAAAATGAAGACGTTACTAATGTAGAAATGAATGAAGACCATCCAAATGAGAACAAATAGCCTATTTATTCATAGCAATGGACTCAGTCACCATCAGAAACTCAAAGGCAGATATAGGAATGGGAAGTTTTATAGTACAAAGAAGAGGAAAGCTTCAAGTATGCTCTGATTGGAGATGTTGGCATGGGGAAGCTGGAGATAGGCTAACCGGAATCAGGCATGTGGTTTGGGGAACATATTTGATTTTCTTTGATTCTGAATTGGAAGTGGGGACAAAAATAGGGAAGCTAGCAATGATTGGCCAACTCATTATTATTCTGGGCTGGCTGCTACAGAGACTGAGCTCTTATGTCATATACTGTCTGTATGTTTAGCCTCTCTGTGCCCACTTTCGGTGATTCTCTTACTGGCAAGAAGTTGACCAATTCAGGGACAGCTGGCGATCCAGATGTTCACTGCTCAGTTGTCTCCATAGTCAACTATCTCACAAGCTCTTGACTTTTTTGTAGTTGTAGCCTCATGGCAATTATTGATGAGGGAGCAGCTACACAAAAACATTTAGACTCTTGGTAGAATGCAGTGGACCAGCATTATGACCACTATGACAAAAATAATAACAACACTTAGTCCTTGTAAAATGCTCCAGAACCAATCCACGCCAAGAGAACAAACACCATAGACTACGAGGATCAACCTTAGAGACATTTATGGCTTTTTCCTTAGGCCAATGTAATGCCTGTTCCACTTTACACGTTCCATTGACCCAAGAACAGCAAGAAGAACTAGCAGCACAGATGCCCCATGACGAGCCAAAAAAAAAAAACTGGAGCAATGTAATTGTGTATCATTACTTTGCCGATGAATTGAGACTGACCTGTATTCTGTCTAGGGCAGAAGGTTGTCATTACTGACTCTGTCAGAGTGAGTGATTAACTTTTTTTAAAACAGTTTTATTGAGATATCATTTACATACCACAGAATTCACCAGCCTTAAGTGTACAATGTAGTGACTTTCAGAAAATTTACAGTTTTGCAACCATCACCACAATCTAATTTTATTTATTTATTTTTCAGCTTTATTGAGGTATACTTGACAAAAAAGATATTTAAAGTGTAAAACATGATTTGATACTCGTATACATTGTAAAAGGATTCCCCCGGTCTAGTTAATTAACATATCCATCACTTTGTATGTTTACCTTCTTTCTTTTTTCTTGTGAGAACATTTAAGCTCTATTCTCTTAGCAAACTTTAATTATACAGAACGGCGTTATCAACAATAGTCACCATGTTATACATCAGGTTCTCAGAACTTACATATCTCATACCTGAAAGTTCGTGCCCTTTTACCAACGACTCCATATTTCCCCCACCTCCTAGCCCCTGGCAATCACTTTTCTCTTCTGTTTGTAAAGTTTAACTTTTATTTTTTAAGATTCCATATATCAGTGATATCATGCATTATGTGTCTTTCTCTAACTTATTTCACTTAGCTTATGCCCTCCAGCTTCATCCATGTTGTCGTAAATGGCAAGGTTTCATTATTTTTTGAGACTGAGTAATACTCCACTGTGTGTGTGTGTGTGTGTGTGTGTATGTATATACATATCACATTTTCTTTATCCAGGAGTCTGTTGACAGTCACTTATGGTGTTTGCATACCTTGGCTGTTGTGACTAATGCTGCAGTACACATGGGAGTACAGATATCTCTTCAGGTTAATGGTTTTGTGTCCTTTGATGGTATACCCAGATGGATCATAGGGTAGTTCTATTTTTAATTTCTTGAGGAACCACCATACAGTTTTCCATAGTGGTTTTACCAGTTTATATTCCCACCAACAGTGTACAAGTGTTCTCTTTGTTTCAACATCCTTGCCAGCAGTTATCTTTTGTCTTTTTGATAACAGCCATTTTAACAGGTATGAGTATGTCTTCTTTGGATAAATGTCTGTTTAGATCCTTTGCCATTTTTTAATTAGGGTTATTTGTTTCTTTGCTAATGAATCATACCAGTTCCTTTTATGTTTTGGAAATTAATCCCTTATCAGATATGTGGCTTGCAAATATTTTATCCCATTCTTAAGTTGCCTCTTCATTTTGTTGATGCTTTCCTTTGCTGTGCAGGGATTTTTCAGTTTGATGTAGTCCCATTTGTGTGTTTTTGATTTTGCTGCCTTTCCTTTGGTGTTAAATCCAAAAAGTCATTGCCAGAACCAATGTCAAGGGGCTTACCTTCTGTTTTCTTCCAGGAGTTTTACAGTTTCAGGTCTTACATTAAATTCTTTAATCCATTTTGGGTTGATTTTTGTGTATGATGTAGGGAGGGATCCAGTTTCATTCTTTCACATGTGGCTATCCAGTTTTCTCAACACTGTTTTTTGAAGAGCCTACACTTACCCCATTATATATCCTTGGCTCTTTTGTCATAAATTAATTGACCATATATGCATGGGCTAATTTCCAGGCTCTCTATTCTGTTATATTCATCTATGTATTTGTTTTCATGCCAATACCACGCTGTTTTCATAGTTTTGTATTACAGTTTGCAATCAGGAAGTGTGATGCATCCAGTTTTGTTCTTCCTTCTCAAGATTGGTTTGGCTGTTCTGAGTCTTTTATGGTTTCATAAAATTTTGGGATTGTTTCTTCTATTTCTCTAAAAAATGTGATTGAAACTTTCCTAGGATTACATTGGATCAGTAGATTGATCTGGGTAGTATGGACATTTTAGCAGTATTAATTCTTCCAATCTTTCTTCATGGGTTATCTTCTTTTGTTTGTGTTGTCTTCAGTTTTTTCATCATTGCCTTAGAGTTTTCAGTGTACAGATATTTCACTTCCTAGGTTAAATTTATTCCTAAGTATTTTATTCCTTTTGACGTGATTGAAAATGGGATATTCCTAATTTCCCTTTCTGATAATACATTGTTGGTGTATAGAAATACAAATGATTTTTGTGTATTTATTTGTAGTCTGAAACTTTACTAAGTTCACTTATTAGTTATAACAGTCTTTTGTTGGAGTCTTTAGGGTTTTCCATATATAATATGGCATCTGCTAATAGAGACACATTTACTTCTCCCTTTCCAATTCGGATGCATTGTATTTCTATTTCTTACTTAATTTCTCAGACTGTGACTTCCAGTACTATGTTGAATAAAAGTGGTGGGAGTTGTCATCCTTGTCTTGTTCCTCATCTTTGAGGGAAAGCTTTTAGCTTTTCACCATCGAGTATGATATTAGCTCTGTGGGCTTGTCATGTATGGCCTTTATTATGTTGAACTACTTTCCCTTTATACCGAGTTTGTTGAGAGTTTGTATCAGGAAAGGATGTTAAATTTTGTCAAATGGTTTTCCTATAACCATCGAGATAATCATATGAGTTTTATCCTTCATTTTGTTAATGTGGTGTATCACATTTATTGTTTTGCAGATGTTGAACCATCCTTCCTTCCCTGGAATAAATTCCGCTTGATCATGGTTTATGATCTTTTTAATGTATTACTGAATTCAGTGTGCTAATACATTGTTAAGAATTTTTGCACCTATAGGAATATTGGCCTGTAATTTTCTTTTTCTGTTATGTTCCTGTCTGGCTTTGGTATCAGGGTAAGGCTGGCCTCATAAAATGAATTTGTAAGTGGTCTTTCCTCTTCTACTTTTTAGAAGAGTTTTAGAAAGGTTGATATGTATTCTTCTTTAAATGTTTGGTAGAATTCACCAGTAAAGCCATTTTGTCCTGCCCTTTTCTCTGTCCGAAGAACTTTTCTGATTACTGATTCAAATCCTTGCTAGTAATCAGTATGTTCAGATTTTCTACTTCATGATTCAGTCTCTGTACATTGTATGTTTCCAGGAATTTACCCATTTTTTTCTGACTTGTCCAATTTGTTCACAGACAATTATTCATAGTAATCTCTTATGATCCTTTGTATTTGTGTAATGCCTCATTTTTTATTTATAATTTTATTTGAGTCTTCTCTCTTTTTTCTTGGTAAGTCTAGCTAAAAGTCGTCTATTTTGTTTATCTTTTCAAAAAAAATCAGCTCTCTCATTAATGGCATTCTCTGACTCTTATTCTAGTCTTTGGCTTAGTCTATTTTGTCTGATACATGTATAGCTACACCTGCATTCTTTTGGTTTCTGTTTTCCTGGAATATCTTTCTCCATCCCTTCATTTTAAGTCTGTGTGTGTCCTTAAAGCTTAAGTGAGTCTCTTGTAGGAAGCATATAGTTGGATCTTGTTTTGTTTTATTTTGTTTTTTTGGTGAGGAAGATTGACTCTGAGCTAACATCTGTTGCCAATCTCTCTCTTTTTGCTTGAGGAAGGTTGTCACTGAGATAACATCTGTGCCAATCGTCCTCTATTTTTTATGTGGGGTGCCACCACAGCATGGCTTGATTACTAGTGTATAGATCCACGCCCAGGATCTGAACCCACGAACCCTGGGCCATCGAAGTGGAGCATGTGAACTTAACCACTACGCTACCCAGACAGCCTCAGATCTTGACTTTTTATCCATTCAGTCAGTCTATGTCTTTTGATTGGAGAATTCAGTCAATTTACATTTAAAGTAATTACTGATAGGTATGGACTTACTGTTTCCCTTCTCCTGGTAAATGCAGAAGAGTGGCAGGATTTAGGTGTTGCAATGATGAAAAGTACTCTGAGAAGGAGCAATTAACAGAGTCTCATAGGATGTTTGGGATGCATATTTGGCTTTCATTGATCCTAATTGGAGTCAAAGGCCAAAAATAGGAAAGCTGGAAGACATTGACAAAGTCATGAATATTCTGAGTTGATTGCTGCAGAGGTTGTGGTTTGCTTCCCAGGCTGGTTGCTGCAGAGATCATGGGTCAGAATTCATTTGTCGTATATTGTCTAGCCGTCACCCATTGGTATATTCAATCTCTTACTAAAATATTAAGATAAAATTTAAAGCTCAAAATTTTAAAACAAAATATACCTTATCTCAGAATAGATGAATTGAAATCCCTTTTTAAGAATTGATGGTAAATATACTTAATAAACTACATTTGTTTCTTACATTTTCACCCCAAACCACATAACTTAAGTGACAAAAGTTACATAAGTTTAATAGTGTAAAATAAATTGTAATATCTAAAAGGAAACTAGTACTAATTTATATTAAAATAAGAAACCAGAATACTAATTCTAATACAAGCTCAGTACTGCCTAACACATGTGAAGTCCCTTGAGAGAAAGCTCCCACAGGACAGGTGTTCAAGTAGCAGTATTAGAGCATCAAGACCAAGTGCAAAGGAAATGCATCCTACGAGCAGAGTTGAAAGAGCAAGATTTGTCTTCTTCACAATCATTTGGACCCTAGAAAAGTTTAGCATTTTCTCTCAAAATGTGTATCCTGCATGAGAAATACCTCAGAGGAGGGCTATCAAGAATCCACATTCTTAAGGCCCACAAGTAGGAGCATTTAATGAACCAAATTGTAAAGCCTTTAAAGCCTCAAGCTTAAAACAAAATGACTGGCCCCAAAGATCATTAGGTTACACAGAATTCGTAGGTTTTTTGTTTTTTTTTTTTTTTTAAATAATTACTAAAATATTTACACATCTAAAAATAAAAACAGAAGTAGCAACTTAATACAACTATAGTGTTACAAAATGTACTATGATTAAGAAGAGTTTAGGGGAAAAAAATCATAAGAGCATTACTTTTGAATTAGAATTACCACAATTTATTTCTTGTTTATTTTATACAAATAAAAAGGTCTAATTTAATTTGCATTTTCTTGAAAAATTTGTTTGTATGTATACTTGTATATATATAAAGCATAATGTTTTTTCCAGTCATATTGATACCAAAGCTGTTAATGTCAAGTTTGTGTGCCAATGCGCAATAACCAAATCACTAAGACACCAGTGCTTGGAGATGGAAAAAGGATTATTCAAATTGGCCAAAATGAGAAGATGGGATAGGTTCTCTCAAATCTGCCTTAAGGAAAGAAGAAAGCAGGGGGTCTTTATAGAGCTAGGGAGTTTGGGAGTGGAGTTTCTGAGAAACAAAGGGAAAATCTGTGTTCCTTTCATTCCAGATAAGCCCTTGGGCAACCAGACTTCTGGACATCAATGGCAATTGGGGGCTGGTTATTTAGTGATTGTAACTTCCCTGAAGGTATTCTTTCTTTTCTGCAAAATAAGCTCATAAATCCTTGTGACCCTTGAGTCACTTCTCAGGTTAAACAAGAAAACAGCAAATTAACAATATTAACTTCTTTTCCTCTGTGTCTATGTTGAGAACTAGGCCAAAGGGTAATCAAATTCTTATTGAATATTTACAGTAACCCTCAGGTACCCAGCTTCAATATTTTTCAGGTTTCCATCTTTTTCTCTGTACCCTTGTTGTTTCAAATAAGGGTAAAGTAAGTTTTTATTTCCTTCAGTTTTTTCCGTATATCTCTATTTTAGTTTCATTCTTCTATGTGGTAATTGAGGGAACTTGAAAATTCTAAGTTATATAGAATGATATAACTTCCAAGAAGCTTAGGATGATTGCTTTTTAGAGGAAATACATTTCTGGTCATAATTTTTGTTCTATGTTCAAAGAATTGTTCCCAGTGTTCCTTAAATGCTATCTCTTGCTCTTATTCTGTGACAAAATTTATTCAATTCCCCAAATTGTTGTCATTTGAAAGGAATTAAAACACTTTTGGAAAGCTAATTAGAGTCTTTTTAGAGAGTTCTGTCCCTTCCCAAAAGACACATTGAACTAGGATTCTGATTGAACTAGATTCTGATCTTAAAAAGGAAGACATGAATAAGAAGTCTTCAACAATTTAATGAGTCTTTTTCCACCCAAAATATTATATCACTGGTACTTTGAATTCTGGCTAAAGTTGAAGATCATTTTCTTTGCTCTGTGCTATTGGTAAATACTGTATAACAAGGAATTAAAAACTATGGGCCATGGGTCAAATCCAACCCATCATCTGTTTTGATTGGAACACAGTCACGTCCCTCAATTCCGTATTACCTGTGGCTGCTTTCAAGCTACAACTTCAGAGTTTAGCTGTGACAGAGACAACATGGCTCATAAAACCAAAAATATTTATTACCTGGCTCTTCACAAAATAATTTGCCACAACACTTTTCAGTAATTATTAACTCAGAAAAATGTCCTGAAATAAAGGCAAGAAAGAATTATTCCCTAATTGTTCTTGATTTTTTTATCACTGACACTCTGCCTGGCAGATTTCTCTGTATCCTTCCATCTTTAGTTCTTTAATCAGCTCTCCTATGAAGCCTTCTAAATGCCTCCAAATAGAATCAATCACTCCTGTGTTGCCTTCATATTTGGCGCATGCTTGCACTGTTACAGTTTTCACTATGAAGTTTAATTACATTTTGTATGTCTGTGTTCCCCGCCATACTGTGAACTCCTTGAGGACAAGGGCAAGATTAGAACAGTGTTTAATGAGTGTTTATTGAATTACACTTGAATTAGCATAGTAGTCGACGATTGCTGGCTGGGTTTGCTAGACCTAGCTTCACAGTGTGTAGAAGGCAAAATAGTTGAAACACCGAGTGATATGGAAGCCAAGGAATAAATTAATTGTCTCTGTAATAGTACATGGAATTTTCAGCTAGAAAAGTTTATTAATAATAACTTGTTTTCTAATTGTTCAGCTTCCCTAGCTTTAAAACTCATTAAGCTAAAGAGAGAGAGAGAGAGGCATGGAGAGAGGGACAGGGAGGAGGTCGGGAGAGGGAAAGGATGCGTAGGAGAATAAACAATGAATGTCCATGTGGCAGGGATTGAACCTCTAAATCATTAGAATAAAATTTAAGGCTCACTTTCAAGATACGGAAAAAAAAATTTTAATCCTCGTTTCACAGATAAATTTTATATACAAATATACATGTATGTGTATATTTATATATATATATATTCACACAGACACATATGATTGCAAACATTAGATTAAATTCAGAAAAAAGCACTATTAAAATTATCTTTAAATAGCAGTCTTATATTGTCAAAATTAAAAATATGCATAATGATTCAAGGAGAAAAAATGGTGGAATTGTTAAAACCTGGGTCTTGGTGGAACATCAGTGAATTTTTTTCTCTAAACTTTCAGAGTCATTAATCAAAGGATACTGTCTTTATCATTAAGTTAGAATAAAACAATAGTATGTTCTTTTTCTTAGGCTAATGCATTTTGGTACTTTGTGCAGACCTGACACATAGGTACTCATAAATCCTTGCTTAATGAATTCTAAAGCTAGGGAAGCTGGACATCCTAGTTTTCATTTCACATCATATATACTCTGAAACTAGGCTCCTGCAGCTATGGGAGCTAGAGAAGCTCCCCCGACCCCACAACAAAACTTTTCCCCCTAATGCCCTCATTCTCAGGCATACCTCCTTAAAGGTGGAAAATATGGCCACCAGGTGGCCATAAAGAACTCTGGGCTTAAATCATCCTCACATCTAGGGATGCAACTAGCAGAAAATGCCACTTTCCTGCTAGTCCCAGGGAGATTTTGGATTGGCCTGCCCTGGAACAAGTGACAGTTACAGAGGATTATGGCTATTCTTGGTCACATATGTGAAACTAAGGGGTGATGCTTAATTAAACCAACTAAAGATGATATATTAAGAATTGTGGTGGGATGATTATACAAAGGAGATTCTAGGCACCCCAACAAAGACAAGAAAAATGTCCATTACAAAAACCATGGCTGTTCTCTCTGTCATTACTAAAAGAAGGTTAGAATGACTTTTTTCAAATATTCTTAGCTTCCCATAATAACTCATTATTGATACAAAAAACAATCTTTAACATGATATTTCCAGGCTTTAGCTCAATTTGAGGTTATAAATTGGATATGTGAAGCACTACTTTGTCTTTGAGATTATGATTAATGATGTAGGGAAAGACTACAGACTTTGCAGTGGAGGAGACCTTATTCAAAACCATGATACGCCTTTTCTTAGCACTATGATTTTATTTTCTCTTCTATTAAACTGGGTTTAATGAGACCTTTTACAGAATTTTTGAGACATCTGAAATGGAAAACATAAATTCGTCGTTGTACTTATTAAAATAAAAAATAATAATCTGGGTGTATGTTTTTACTTTTAGATTTTAAGCATCTTGAGGGCTAGGATATTTTTTTCCCAAATGCATTATACAGTTTCTGGCATGTAGGACATGAGAAATAAATGATAGGTACTCCTTACCTTGCTTTGACTTCTCAAGGGTTCTTACTTAATTATAGACTCTAATTTTCTGCAATGCAGGTAATACACAGAACTGCCAGTCTGCTGATCGCATATATTAGCCTTCTGCTAGAAGAAAGGATCAGGTATACACTATGCAGTTAATAAGTGTTTGTAGAGTAAATATATAAAGGTAAGGTGCTACATCTCACTTTTTTTAATTATTATTATTTTTTTTTATTAATGTTATGATAGATTACAACCTTGTGAGATTTCAGTTGTACATTTTTGTTGGTCATGTTGTGGGTACATCACTTCCCCCTCTGTGCCCTCCCCCCACCCCCCCTTTTCCCTGGTAACCACCGATCAGATCTCCTTATCAATATACTAATTTCCACCTATGAGTGGAGTCATATAGAGTTCGTCTTTCTCTGACTGGCTTATTTCGCTTAACATAATACCCTCGAGGTCCATCCACGTTGTTGTGAATGGGCCGATTTTGTCTTTTTTTATGGCTGAGTAGTATTCCATTGTGTATATATACCACATCTTCTTTATCCAATCATCAGTTTCTGGGCATGTAGGCTGGTTCCACGTCTTGGCTATTGTAAATAATGCTGCGATGAACATAGGGGTGCAACGGACTCTTGAGATTTCTGATATCAGGTTCTTAGGATAGATACCCAGTAATGGGATGGCTGGGTCATAGGGTATTTCTATTTTTAACTTTTTGAGAAGTCTCCATACTGTTTTCCATAGTGGCTGTACCAGTTTGCATTCCCACTAACAGTGTATGAGGGTTCCTTTTTCTCCACAACCTCTCCAACATTTGTCACTCTTGGTTTTGGATGTTTTTGCCAATCTGACGGGTGTAAGGTGATATCTTAGTGTAGTTTTGATTTGCATTTCCCTGATGATTAGCGATGATGAACATCTTTTCATGTGTCTATTGGCCATATTCATATCTTCTTTTGAGAAATGTCTGTTCATGTCCTCTGCCCATTTTTTGATCGGGTTGTTTGTTTTTTTGTTGTTAAGCAGTGTGAGTTCTTTGTATATTATGGAGATTAACCCTTTGTCGGATAAGTGGCTTGTAAATATTTTTTCCCAATTAGTGAGCTGTTTTTTTGTTTCAATCCTGTTTTCCCTTGCCTTGAAGAAGCTCTTTAGTCTGATGAAGTCCCATTTGTTTATTCTTTCTATTGTTTCCCTCAACTGAGGAGTTACAGTGTCCGAAAAGATTCTTTTGAAACTGATGTCAAAGAGTGTACTGCCTATATTCTCTTCCAAAAGACTTATTGTCTCAGGCCTAATCTTTAGGTCTTTGATCCATTTTGAGTTTATTTTGGTGTGTGGTGAAAAAGACTGGTCAATTTTCAATCTTTTGCATGTGGCTGTCCAGTTTTCCCAGCACCATTTGTTGAAGAGACTTTCTTTTCTCCATTGTAGGCCCTCTGCTCCTTTATCGAAGATTAGCTGTCCATAGATGTGTGGTTTTATCTCTGGGCTTTCAATTCTGTTCCATTGATCTGTGGACCTGTTTTTGTACCAGTACCATGCTGTTTTGATCACTGTAGCTTTGTAGTATGTTTTGAAATCGGGGATTGTGATTCCACCGGCTTTGTTTTTCTTGCTCAGGATTGCTTTAGCAATTCGCGGTCTTTTGTTGCCCCATATGAATTTTAGGATTGTTTGTTCAATTTCTGTGAAGAATGTTCTTGGGATTCTGATTGGGATAGCATTGAATCTGTATATTGCTTTAGGTAGTATGGACATTTTAACTATGTTTATTCTTCCAATCCATGTGCAAGGAATGTCTTTCCATCTCTTTATGTCATCATCAATTTCTTTCAAGAAAGTCTTGTAGTTTTCATTGTATAGATCCTTCACTTCCTTGGTTAAGTTTATCCCAAGGTATTTTATTCTTTTCGTTGCGATTGTGAATGGGATTGAGTTCTTGAGTTCTTTTTCTGTTAGTTCATTGTTAGTGTATAGAAATGCTACTGATTTATGCACGTTAATTTTATACCCTGCTACTTTGCTGTAGTTGTTGATTATTTCTAATAGTTTTTCTGTGGATTCTTTGGGGTTTTCTATATATAAGATCATGTCGTCTGCAAACAACGAGAGTTTTATTTCTTCATTACCTATTTGAATTCCTTGTATTTCTTTTTCCTGCCAAATTGCTCTGGCCAGCACCTCCAGTACTATGTTGAATAGGAGTGGTGAAAGTGGGCACCCTTGTCTTGTTCCTGTCCTCAGTGGGATGGCTTTCAGTTTTTGTCCATTGAGTATGATGTTGGCTGTGGGTCTATCATATATGGCCTTTATTATGTTGAGGTACTTTCCTTCTATACCCATTTTACTGAGGGTTTTTATCATAAATGGGTGTTGGATCTTGTCGAATGCTTTCTCTGCATCTATTGAGATGATCATGTGGTTTTTGTTTTTCATTTTGTTGATGTAGTGTATCACGTTGATTGACTTGCGGATGTTGAACCATCCCTGTGTCCCTGGTATAAATCCCGCTTGATCATGGTGTATAATCTTTTTGATGTATTGCTGTAATCGGTTTGCCAAAATTTTGTTGAGGATTTTTGCATCGATGTTCATCAGTGATATCGGCCTGTAGTTCTCCTTCTTTGTGTTGTCCTTGTCAGGTTTGGGGATCAGAGTGATGTTGGCTTCATAGAATGTGTTAGGGAGTTCTCCACCTTTCTCAATTTTCTGGAACAGTTTGAGGAGAATAGGTATTAAGTCTTCTTTGAATGTTTGGTAGAATTCTCCAGAGAAGCCGTCTGGTCCTGGACTCTTATTTTTGGGGAGGTTTTTGATTACCGTTTCTATTTCCTTACTTGTGATTGGCCTATTCAGATTCTCCATTTCTTCCTGATTCAGTTTGGGGAGATTGTAGGAGTCTAGGAATTTGTCCATTTCTTCCAGGTTGTTCAATTTGTTGGCATATAGTTTTTCATAGTATTCTCTTATGATCTCTTATATTTCATTGGTATCTGTTGTGATTTCTCCTCTGTCATTCCTAATTTTATTAATTTGCTATTTCTCTCTTCTTTTCTTGGTGAGTCTGGCTAGGGGTTTGTCAATTTTGTTAATTCTTTCGAAGAACCAACTCTTTGTTTCATTGATCCTTTCTATTGTCTTTTTTGTTTCAATATCGTTTATTTCTGCTCTTATTTTTATTATTTCCCTCCTTCTACTGACTCTGGGCTTTGTTTGCTCTTCTTTTTCTAGTTCTGTTAGGCGTCGTTTGAGGTTGCTTATGTGAGCTTTTTCTTGTTTAGTGAGGTGAGCCTGTATTGCGATGAATTTCCCTCTTAGGACTGCTTTTGCTGCATCCCAAATGGTTTGGTATGTCGTGTTCTCATTTTCATTAGTCTCCAGATAAAATTTGATTTCTTCTTTAATTTCTTCAATGATCCATTGTTTGTTGAGAAGCATGTTGTTTAGTCTCCACATTTTTGCACCTTTCTCTGCTTTTTTCTTGTAGTTGATTTCTAGTTTAATAGCATTATGATCAGAAAAGATGCTTGATATTATTTCAACTCTCTTGTATTTATTGATGTTTGCTTTGGTTCCCAAAATATGGTCAATCCTTGAGAATGTTCCATGTGCACTTGAGAAGAATGTGTATCCTGCTGTTTTTGGATGAAGTGTTCTATATATATCTATTAAGTCCATCTGGTCTAATTTTTCATTTAATTCTATTATTTCCTTGTTGATTTTCTGTCTGGATGTTCTGTCCATTGGTGTTAATGGTGTGTTGAGGTCCCCTACTATTATTGTATTGTTGTTGATGTCTTCTTTTAGTTCTGTTAAGAGTTGCTTTACAAATTTTGGTGCTCCTGTGTTGTGTGCATATATATTTATAAGTGTTATGTCTTCTTGGTGGAGAGTCCCTTTTATCATTATATACTGTCCCTCTTTATCTTTCTTTATCTGTTTTGCTTTGAAATCTACCTTGTCTGATATTAGTATAGCGACACCTGCTTTCTTTTGTTCATTATTAGCTTGGAGTATTGTTCTCCATCCCTTCACTCTGAGTCTGTGTTTGTCTTTGGGGCTGAGGTGTGTTTCCTGGAGGCAGCATATTGTTGGATCTTGTTCTTTGATCCATCCTGCCACTCTGTGTCTTTTGATTGGGGAGTTCAATCCATTTACATTTAGAGTGATTATTGAGATGTGGGGGCCTACCACTACCATTTTGTGTCTTGTTTTCCGGTTTTCTTCAGTTTCCTTTGTTTCTCGTCCCATCTGTTCTGATGTAGAGCTGCTACTCTCTGTTGTTGTCCTTCTACTTATCTCCTCTGCTCTTGGTTTTGTAGCCCCTTTCCTTTTTTGGATTTTTCAGGAATGAGGGTTTTCCTGAGGATTTCCTGAAGAGGAGGTTTTGTGGCAATGAACTCCCTTAATTTTTGTTTATCTGGGAAAGTTTTTATTTCTCCATCGTATTTGAAGGATATTTTCGCTGGGTAGAGAATTCTCGGCTGTAGATTTTTGTCCTTTAGATTTTTGAATATATCATTCCACTCTCTTCTAGCCTGTAAAGTTTCTGCTGAGAAATCTGCTGATAGCCTGATGGGGGTTCCTTTGTAGGTTAGTTTCTTTTGCCTGGCTGTCCTTAGTATTTTCTCCTTATCGTTGACTTTTGCTAGCTTCACTACTATATGCCGTGGAGTTGGTCTTCTTGCATTGATAAAGTTTGGAGATCTATTGGCTTCTGTCACCTGAAGATCCATCTCCCTCACCAGATTTGGGAAGTTCTCAGCCATTATTTCTTTGAATAGGCTTTCTGCCCCTTTCTCCTTCTCTTCTCCCTCTGGTATACCTATAATCCTTACGTTGCATCTCCTAATTGTGTCTGATAATTCTCGGAGAGTTTCTTCATTTCTTTTTAGTCTTGCTTCTCTCTCCTCCTCTGCCCGCAGCAATTCTATATTGCCATCTTCCAAATTGCTAATTCTTTCTTCCATATTATCGGCCCTACTGTTCAGAGCATCTAGATTTTTCTTAATCTCCTCTATTATGTTCTTCATTTCCAATATTTCTGTTTGGTTCTTCTTTATGGTATCAAACTCTTTTGTGACATAGCTCCTGAACTTGTTGAGTTGTCAGTCAGAATTCTCTCTTAACTCATTGAGAATTTTAATGATGGCTGTTTTGAAGTCATCATCATTTAGGTTATATATCTCATTTTCTTTGGGATTGTTTTCTGTGTATTTGTTACTTTCTTTCTGTTCTGGAGATTTAATGTATTTTTTCATATTGCTTGATGTTGTTGATTTGTGCCTCCGCATGGAGATAGAGTTTAGTTGCTTCTTTCACTTGTTTCAGCTGCTGCGGTAGGGGAGCAGCTGTTTATACTGCACCAACCAGGAACCCTGTCCGCAGTTGCTAACTGGGCCTGGGCCCCTCCTCGTAGCCACAGTGGCCCTTTGGATTCCCTCCTCTGCCGTGGGGGCCATCACAGAGGGGCTTCAGGCTGCTGGTGCCTACTGTTGCAGCCCACCTAGATGTGCTCTCTCCTTGGGGTCTGCAACGGTGTTATGGGCTTTTCCAGCGGCCAGGGGTGGGATCACTTATATTTGTTGCTCCGTTGCTGTCGGCACCCACAAAATCTCACTTGTCCTCTATGGGTCGCAGGAGAGCTATTGGCATCTTCTACAGTCTGTGGTTAGTTCACCTAGCTATGCTGCTTTTGCCCTGGGGTCTTCCAGCCTTATGGCTGGCGGCTGGGTACCTTCTACTGGTGCTGAGCAGAGGCTTTCCCTAAGGCTGCTGTGAGCCTGTAGGGTTTCCCCCTAGGCTACGAAGCTGGGTCTCTGGAACTTCCCCCAGCCCCGGTCCTCTCCGAGATCTCCAGCAATCCCTAGTCCCACGGGGCGGGCAACGGCAGCTGGGGGTCGCCCCGCCCTCTGGGATTCTCTCCGGGCCTCTCCCGGAGCCGTGAATGCTCGGCGTGGCCCCTCTGCTAATGGCAGACAGAGAGTTTTGTCTGCTGCCTGGGCGGAACTCCGGCGCTTCCCCTCCGGGTTGCAGAGCCGGCCTTTGAAACTTCCCCCAGCCCCGGTCCTCTCCGAGATCTCCGGCAATCCCTACTCCCACAGGGCGGGCAACGGCAGCTGGGAGCCCTCCGTACCCTCAGCGACTCTCTCTGGGACCCTCCGGGTGCCGCGAACACCAGGCGGGGTCTCCCTGCCAATGGCGGGGAGAGACTCTCCCCGCGGGCTCAGGTGTGCAACTCCAAAGTTTCCCTCTGCGTTTAGGAGTAATTGCGGGGGGTTTAGGTAGGGTTCTGGTCACCTGTTTCCACCGTCGCTCCTCTGTTGTGTGCTTGCTCCTGCCCTAGATGTGTGTAGATCCTCTGGGGGTGTCCGCTGGAAGAAAGCCGCTTGCGGGTACTAGGCTGCTCGTCGGGGTCAGAGAGTTTTCACCTATTTCCACATCCTCCCGGAGGAAAGTCTGTCCACCTTCCGATGTATAGTCGTGTGGGTATCTCAGACGTCCTGAGATGCTGTCTGGATATCCTTTGTCAAGCGATAAGTGTCCAAATAATTGTAGACTCGAAGGGGGAGAGACAAAGAGGACTACTCATGGCGCCATCTTGGATCTTCTCCCTACATCTCACTTTTTTAAATGAGGTAACTCAAGTCCAGCAATATTGAGTAATATTTAGCCGTATTAAGTAACTGTCTAAAGATTACCCATGAAACCAGTTAATTATTTTGGTAGGATTCAGACATGACTCATTTATTTATGCAATCGCTAACTTCAGATATAGGCTGTTGAAACTGCCTTTTTCCTACTGATACTGTCTGAGGGAGAATATGTCTTCTTACTCAAGTTAACTCTAGTCTGATCAGTGTTTCTTCTGAATAAGTGTTCTTCCCTCTTCCCGGTGCTACCCAGGCCCCTGCCTGAGAGCCCTGAAATGGGGAGCAGTTATGCTCTTGTGTTCCAGGTTCCTCCATTGTTGGGGCAAGCAAAGGAAAGGGGCAAAAGCCTTTAGCTTCCTTAGCGCCATTAGCTCCTCTCTGTGTCATCTGCACAGTAAATAATCAAACGTTGGCTTTCTCATGACTCCAAATGTGAGTTTAGGGATGAGAGGAGGGTGTCTTTCTCACACACATTTGTCTGACAGGACAGATCTTCTCTGGCTTGACATTTTCTGATGTCTCTAATCCTTGTAGTTTAGCTAGTTGCTGCCTGTGAAGGCTGTCACCTGGTTAGCAGCCCTCTTGGTTTGGGTGCTGTAAAGATGGCTCAATCCTGGTTACTGTCAACAGTGTCCATTTTACCTGCCAATAGGTCACTCACCCTTCCCATGCCAAACTTGCTCTGCAGGCTGCTTTGCTGCTAAACCTCCCTGCCTTCTCAATGTAATTCCTTTTTCCTTCTTAGCCTGTCAAAGTGCAAAGATCTGCATTCCCACTGCATAAGCCAACTTCCAATGGGTAAATGAGATACTGGTATCCCTAGCTTTGGTAGCCCCCTTCCATAGGTGTCATTCCCTTGGTGTGCTCTCCACACTTAGCTCGGCCTCTGAGATAAAGGCAACCTCTCCATCCCCAAATAATTGCTCACCAAGAACATTACACTCCTGAGAATGCTCCCAGTTTCATTTCTCTCATGGATCTGCTTATGGAGACTGGAGGAGTGCAGTCTGCTGATGGTAGGTAACTAGGTCCAGTCGGCCAACAGCAGACTTTTTGGAGATGGATCTGGAAGCTCCTTAAGACTCTTTAGAACATGGGTATCCCTAAGGTTTTCATTTTGGAGACTATCCTCTCCAAGACCACAGGAAAATTTTTCTGACATTCTGTCACAGAGGACGAAAGCTTCTTTAACTATTAGCTTCCAATAGTCCATTCTTATTGAAGTAATTGTCTATTTTAATGTAAAGTAGAATCACCACAGTAAATCAAATTAGCCTGGTAAGAAAACTTTAAAATGCCAGTATCTTCCTGATCTGAATGTTGTACCCTACACTTTGTATGTCTTTTCCTACTCACTACAACCAAGTTTCATAGAACGCTGCATAAGATCTGGGGTCTGCCAAACACTAGTGGCTTCTAATTTTGCAAACCAAATTCAACTCTCTGGTCCTTGGTTTCCTGCATTATCATTGATTGTGTATATCCTATCTATCTTGCAGTGATGTGGAATGAATAAATGAACATTAAGAAAGCCTGATTTCACATCTGTTCTCTCATTTGAAGGGGGATTTAGGTTATCTCAGTAGTCTGGGACATGGTTACAAGGATTATTGCGTTTTATGCTTTAATTACAGTGCTATTGATCACAATGAGAAGAGCATATTCTCAGATACATTTAAATAAATTTATTTCTCAAAATTTCTTGGGTTGAGGTTGTAGACCTTGGACTTATTATATAGACACTAGTTCAAGTGACATTAGCTCATACCAGTTAATAGAACATGCACATTGTAATGCACATTATAAGAAATCACATTATGTAGAGAATACTTTCATAATTGCAAGATGTTAGACAAGAGTATTTAGTTCATTGGCTGTAAAAAGGGCAATCTCATATTAATATGTATGATGCTCATTGCTCTCACATCCTCTTCACCTGCTATTTCATTTCCCAGAGGAAACGTTAAAGTTTTTTTTTTAAATCTAAGGAATGTTTAAGCTGATATCTTACGTAGAAATTACCATGGCATATTAGAGAATTAAAATTTACTCAAAAAAGTAGAAATAGTCCACACATGCTTACAAAATGACAGCTTGTTTTTAAACTAAATGGTAAATCATTTGCATAACATTTAATGGCCTTTCAAAATCAACAGGAAAGAGGATTTCCAATACTGGCGTGTTTCATCTAGGGCTGATTGTGATGTAATTGTATAACGTGATAAACCAAGGAAACAGAGTAATATTATTTAATTTTGCATATCTGCAAGAATAAAAGATCAGAAGTCTAAGGTTACAGCATGGTTATTTTGGTCTAGTGCACAGACATATTGATTCTTCTTGTATTCTTTGAAAATATAATGAGTCATAAGACGAGGAGAACCCTCATGGAGGAAACATTGAGGCCAATCATTGTCAGGTTTTTAGTCGACAAAGTATTTCAGGTCATACTCTATTATACTGATCATTATATATTCCCTTTTATTTCGTCACTTTAGTAAAGCCTGTCCTCTAAGCACATCAAAAATATATGTCGATGAACCACTGAAGGCCTGATTATAAATAAGTTCTATTTTAACTTTGAATAAATTTTTTTCAATCGAAAAAGTCGTTGAGAAATAAAATTTTAGATCATGGGCATAATCCTGCACAAAAACCAATAGTAACTCTAAGAATGTAACTGTTTGGATGTAAATTCTGTCCCCAGAGAATCAAACTAGATACTTAGCATTTGAAATTCAAAAGTGCCCAGAATTCATCCACTCCACTACAGCACAGTTTAGGTAGTGAAGGCCATTTGTTCAGCAGTTTTCCCAAAGTTTGGAAGTGAAAAAATAAGAGATTTGGTACAGTGAAGAGAGAAATATTTTCAATTACATCTATTCATAAAATGCCATATGAAAGCAGATATACATACTGTTTTTATATTTTACTTTTTCACTCCAGGTTCTTTCAGTTGCTATCTGATTGGCATAAGTGACTAGAACTGACTGGCGGCTCAGCCAAGGCTCAGGGGCAATGGGCAGAGATTTGTCCTGGTGTGGATGATTATGCAGATATGGCGTTTGTGCCCAGTTTGTGATCGATCCCATCTCCCTGCTGCCAGGCTGAAATTCACTTGGAGACCCGGGATAGGGTATCACAACCCAGAACTCATTTGTTCTTCTAATTTTTTGTTTGTTTTTTCCTGCTATGTTGGACAAAAACTTGCTTTTAAAAAATCAAATTATTTTAGTCAGCTCTATTAAGAGTCAGCATGACTTAAGAAAATGTAATTACAACCCTATCATTTATGTAATCAACTTATAGTTCTATCCTGTAATATGTTTTTCTGAAACATAAGTACCTCGGCGGTACCAAGACAGCGCATGTCATTTCTCTTCCTTAAAAAAATCCCACAGAGTGATCTTAAAAGCTGACGATTCCAGCATGTGAACTTTGAGGTTGGAGGAGAGTAAGGTAACCTCACAAATAGGAATATTTTTGTCTGGCAGAGAGAACCAGAGCAGAATTGGTGTCAAATGATTAGTGGCACAGTAAGGGTGAGGGGTTTGAACCAAATGGTTCTTGTCTTCTTTCACCTCTGAGCAATAGTCTATGATGACAGAGATACAGACAGAATTGTGAACTAATGATGTCTATGGCTGGATGGTGTTCATAACACATGTCCACGAAAGTGCTAGATATCCAGTCAGTGATCTCAAAATTCCCTTTCCTGTCACCACCTTACGCTCTGAAAGTGCACCTAAGGCAAACTTTGTATGAGAGCTCATCTACCCTGACTGCATTGGAAAGATGTGACTGATGACTTGGTGATTCCAGCTTGCTGCGACTGCCTGTGTTACAGGACACTAGAAGAAACGTATTTTATCTGTAGAGCAGATATGAAAACTCTCCCCAAATACAGCCTTTCATTTTCCAATTGCCATTATGGGAGCAAAGCGTTTGTCTTTCATTTCAGTGTGCTGAAACATCCCAATGGTAGCCTACTCCTGGCCAATTAATTCTCAATAAAAATGTTATATAAATACATTTCATTATATTTCAACTATTATGGCAAAAGCAGTAAGTTTCAAATTTGGCTGTCATGTACCCAGTGGACTGCTTACATTATGTACTATAGTGCTATTTGTAGTCATATATATATAAATTTCAGATGAAAAGAAATAAAACATAAACTACTTCATTTAGGGACCTAAAATCATACCCAAGTGACTCACTTATGCTTTAGCAGGCAGAGTACTCGATGGCCCTCCAACAGAGAGGCTATACCCCATAAAACAAGCCTATTTCTGGCTAGGGTAATGTAATGAACCATAGAATATCTGTCGATGTAACTACCTTTGCCTACTTCATCAAATTAAACTGAGCCTATTTAAAGCTTTATAAACCTAGTAAGACATAGTTTCTTTTAAATTCTTGGTTCAACATATGAGAAAAGCCATGGTCCATGAAAAATCTAAGAAAGCTGTAAAGGTGTAGAATTCTAGAAATATTTTTAAACTCATGATGAAGAATTTGCTAGTGTGAACTCCAGGCAATTTGCTGTTCTTGGGCGCAGTGTTATTTTCTGCCATTTTAGTTCAATCCTTCTGCAAAACTAAACTTGTTAGTTATATGTATAGAACCAAAGGGATCTTAACAATATCCCTTTTACTGGCTCCATAAGGTCAGAGATTATAATACTTGGACGTAATCCGTGTGCTTTGAATGACCAAACTGTACAGTATAACTATATATTAAGAAGGTAGAGTCTACAAGTCATACATGAATTTCTCTCTCACTTTCTGTGAATCTTAGCCTATAGATAGTAAACTATTCAAGCTGAATTGTTTTTAATGTACCAATTGTATCTAGTACAGTGTTCAGCTCTTAAAAGACCTTCAATAAATGTGTTTTAACCACTAACTGGGAATGTAAATTTCCATTTGCTTTTGAAGGGTACGTTTGTGGAATTATATATGCTCCATATTGTGGAAAAAGGTAGCCATTCCCGAATATAAACATGACCCACTGTTTAACCAGAAGACATTGATTCCACATGTTTAAAATAAATATTATCCTCTAGTGAATTTCCTTTTCATCTTTTAATTTGTCGCCATAGCCCAGAACTTACTGTATTATAAAAAATACTCTCTACTACAGCTACATAATTATTGAAAATAAAGTCTCCAAGTATTGGGTATCACATTGATTCCTCGCTTCAAGTTTGAACTTAAACCTTTTCCAATCTAACTTCCAATTTGTTCACTTCTGAAAAGTTGTGGGTTACTTGACCAATGCTTTTAATGGAGTCAGGACTGGAACTTATGTATCTTGACATCTCATTCTAGGGATCTTTTATTGACAACGTGCTGCATCGCTTGTAATTATCTTGATTGCAAATATCTTTAATGAGGTTGTAGTCAATGAGGCAGAAGTGGGCACACTAGCCTTTGAATCATCAGACTTGACAAGGCAGTTACTTCTTTTCAAGAGAAGTTTTTGAGTTGCTTTGACTTGGATTGTTTCTCTAAAGTTTTTAAACCTCTATCACTATGTACAGGGTTTGCTGTTTGTGAAAATGGTGTGATGTTCCTAGAAGAAATCTGAACCCTTAGAAGCGATTCTTAGAGGTTAAGCATGTGGCTTCTGGAGTTGGATTTTATGGATATGAATTCCAGCTATACCATCAAACTATATAAGCTCAAACAAGTTTCTTATCCTTTTGAAGTCCTGGTTTTCTTACCAGTAAAGTGGAGACAAATGTAACTTCTAATTCAAAGAGTTGTTTTGAAGATTAATTCAGATAATAGATGTAAGGCAGTAGAATAGTGCCTAGCATATGATCAGTATGCAATTGATGAAAGGCATTATTACTATTTCTCTAATTAGAGTAAATTGCTTCCACAGCACAACCTGTATTTTACTTTATTTTATGTACAACTATTGCTCTAGATTTTCCCATATTCATTGAAGATTGTGATGCAAGTGTTACTAAAATCAAAATTAAGCTTGTATATACTTTCTCTCTTAAAGTAGCCTTTCCTTCTTAAGTTTGACTTTAAAATGTAGTTTCAGTATCTTTAAAACTCCCTGTGAACTTTATTTTTACTGTAATATTTCCATTTTATAAGTTTAAAGTAATTGACTTCTTTTCATTTTGTTTATATTTTGCTTGAGTTAGTGGAAAATAAAAAGGGAAGTCAATTATCTTAAACTTTAACTCATACGTGTGTACAAGAGAATGGAGAAGGATTCCTACTTCCAATATTCTGGCTTAAGAAAAATAATAAGCTTGCTATTAAGTTACTGTAACCTCTGTTAACTAAGTTGAATATTTAACTTGAAAGATACACCATCTCTGAAGGAATTTTTGGCCCATATGGTAGCTAGGACAAACTGGCTATAAATGTCATCTCTGACAAAATGTCTGCTCCATTTTGCAACTCTGTCTAGTATTCCTTTGTGAATTCCCTCAAGCCAAAGACTACCAGGAATACATCTATGATTGAACCAGTTGGATTTATTGCTCATTGCAGTGAGAAAGAACACACATCATGAGGAACCATGGGACATCTCAGTAAGAGGGGGTTAGAAAGACGAGATTGGGGTTCACATTAGCTGATGTGGGGGGATGTTTAAGGAGGCAGCTCTTTGCTCTGGATTGGATACTGTCAGGAAGTAGAAATAACTTTAAAACTGGGTGTTTTAATAAGCCTTATCTAGGAGGGAAGACTAGAGAGAAACTAAACTGTGATTGGTAAAGAAGTAGTCCTTCATATTAGCCAGGATAGGGAGATATTTGGTCAAATTTTTTATTTGGAAAAAGATTATGCTTTTGTCTGTGTTCAGAAACGATTATGGAGTAGTGTGGCTTTTTGTCATGATCCATCATGGTCACAGAGTGACCTTGTGTGATGTTAATGTTCTGTGAAGTTGTTTATTTCAACAGGAACATACCAGTCCAGCTGTGAGTGACAGAAAGCAGTCAGACGCTGCTTGTCTCTGTCTCACCGTGTTCATATTCTACAGGGCCAGGAAATATTGGCAAAGAAAACCAATATTTACTTAAAGGTGACCAAGTGCCAGGGCTGTGCCAGATGCTTCAAGTACATGACTATGGTTATATAGCACAGGAGTCTTAGTTTTATAAAGCAAGAATGTTACTTTTATCTGCAGTGAGGAAACTGAGACTCAGATGATGTGATTTACCTGGCGTCACACACGTAGTAAGGATTATATCTCAAAACTAATTTTCTCAAAAGTGCAACCTCTCTCCACTATGGCCTACTCCCTCTGTGTTTTAATTAACATGCCAGAGCTAGAGGGGTGGGACACACACCTGTCATACAAACAACTTGGTGATTCTCTTCAAAATTGCACCATCTATAGTGGAAAAGAGGACTCCTATTAGAACCATTCTAACTCTCTTTTAGAATCTGCTTACCCAAAGTGTTTTTCTAATAAACGTATCACCTGTAGTCACAAATCTTAGAAAATATGTACCACAAAAAAAAAATGAGAGCAAAGCAGGAGGAGGAGTTCTGAACATTAACCGCACTGCTAAGTAGTAAAGAACAAAGAACTCTGCTTAATAGACACATGATCTCAGACCAAACCATTATGGGACTATTGACTATAAAGACAAATAGTGTAATCAATCTCTGAGGCCATCAATGTATAAACATAATAAAACATTGATATTATTACACTCATCATGATTATCCTCAGTTTTTAGAAAAATGTGAAGTAATACTCATTTTATTGGGTTTATGGAGGCAATACAGTTAAGAAAGTATATTAAAAAGGATAAAATACAACAAATTGTTTGCTAAATGGGTAAAATACTATAATCTAGAAAATTTACTACTTATAACTCTTATCACTTTGTCAGATACAAATGGCATTATGGTAATGTTATCAAAGATAGGAACCAAATAATAATCTTTTCACCATTTTGCAAGTTGATTAGAATTTTGTCTTCATTCAGAGGATTTGCTTTAATGATGTAGGTGGTCAGACAAGACAGTTAAAAAATAATCTACAATGTAAACCCAATGTCAAAAAAAAGGTTGAATGTAATAGTTTATTCTGAAAGCAGGATGAAATTGGTATAAACTGAAGAAAGGTTATTTTATATTGGACCTTAAAATATCTAATGAAAATAATGCAGCTAGTATTAGTCCTAGAAGATTTATACCATGAAAGTGAGTTATATGAGCTACTAAATGGTCTGGATGAGAGGTGGCAATCCATCAGCCTATGAAAAAATGCAGTTTGCAGACATGTCAGACGTGTTTTGTTTAGTCTGCAGAGTATTGATCCACTCAGGGATGTTTTTTGAAAAAACATAAGCTGATCTCTACAAGGATAAACAATGAGCCAGCATGAGGGTGATGGAGACATCTGCATGTCCCACGTTTCTGCATGACGTAATCAGCTAGAGCTAAAGAGAAGCTGCTTTTTATGGGGCCATGGTCAAGAGAGTCACACACCTGGCACACTTTACCCATCTACTCTGGGTCCTTGCAGACATGTGAATTCATGAGCCTACTCAGGATGCTTACTTAAATTTCCTCTGGCTCTGTGATTCTTGGTATTATCAGTATGTTTCTCTTGTCCCCTCCGACTTTTTCTGTATACCTTTATCTTTTATGTGTGTGTATAGCCAACAAGAGGAAAGAAGCAATTTTTCAGAAGCTGAATGTGTGTTTTATCAAATATATATATTTTTACCAAGGAGGTTGCATTTTAAATTTAGTGTGTTAGTAATATCTGTTTTTAGCAAAATCTTGGAAAATATGTAGAGTTTTGGTTCAACTAGTTACATTATCAACATATAGATTAATTTTATTTATAAGTCTGAGAGTTAGAATTGGATTAAAATTATGATCATTTTGCTTCAAAATGTAGAGACACAATTATGAAATCATACAAGAAATGAACGTTCACTTATTTTCTTCAGTGTATTTTTCTGGCTTTTTTATTTACTCTGTATAAGCAAGATTAGTGACCTTCTTGTATTGCTTGAGAGGCGCCACAAATTTCATTTAGAAATATTTCCTCATTAATAGAACTTTTGATGTATTTATTAAACAGAGAACAAATTACATTTTATATTAATGTCATTAATTCTCCAACCCATATTTTTAGTTGCTACTTTTGCAACTGTAAATACTAATTTTGCAGGTACAAGGGCTGCACCACAATTCTATTAGCTGTGAATTTTTACCAGTAATGAGATATGATTGTCCATTAAGATACAGTCCAACAGTGAACACAAATTATATTATTGAGAATAATAAGCTACAATAATAAATTTCTCTCAGTAATTTGTTTAAAATACTAGATGATTTAAAATTTTTTGTTTGATATAAACTGAACTTTGTGTATTTCATTTTCTTGAGATCTTAGATGAAGAATAAGATTTTGTATATATTATTAAAGAATCTCTATTATTATTATTTAAGACTTTGTATACATTTTTATGATCCCACCAAGTTAAATAGAATGTTTCAAAGACTCTATTTTGTAGTTGAAATGTCATCATAGATTCATTCATTTGCTGCTAGAAATATGGTATCCATCTTCTGGATTACTACTTTTTATATGAATAATATATATTCTAATTTTTTACCTTAATATCTGATACTGTATTTATTCATGACCTTTTGTAAAGACTTTCTCTACTAAAAGTGGCCAGTTTCTTCTGGCTTCCTTAGTTAAAAGCCCAGTGCCAAATCTTTAGGCACTCATATAGAATCCAAAGCATATTGATTGTGACTTTCTGGCAGGCCATATCTGGCAAGATGTAGGTTGGGTTAGATTCCTTACAGCTAAGCTGCATTATGATGGCAAGAGGGGATGGATTTTGGAGGCAAGGAGACTGCAAATGGTCTAATCTGACCTACCCTAATGATTTCATAAGAGAAAAGAATTACGTGAGTATCAAGATACCTATCTACTTAAGGATAATGTAATTATGTAGGATCAATGGTAGATGCCAAAGCAAAACCCAGGAAGGGTTTGCTTTGATACCTGTCCTTATCATTATTTAAAAATAAACCTTTTATTCTAGAAGAGTTTTCGATTTACACAAAAATTGTGAAGATAGTACAGAGAGTTACAATATACCTCCTACTCAATTTTCACTATCATTGACATCTTACATTAATATCGTCCATTTGTTACAATTGATAAACAAATATTGATACATTATTATTAACCAAAGTGCCCACAGTTGTATTATCCAGATTTATTCAGAAAAAAAAACACCCGGTAGAACAATAGGAAATGTATGTATATTATGTACATGTATATAAATGTATGTGTGTGTGTGTACATATATAGAGAGAGAGAGAGAGAGGGATTAATTGATTTTAAGGAGTTGGCTCATGCAGTTATGAGGGCTGGCAACTCCAAATGCCATAAGGTAAGATGGCAGGCTAAAGACTTGGCTGAGAGTTGGTGTTGCAGTCTTGAGTCTGACCTCTGCAGGAGGCAGTCTTGAGAATTCCTTCCTCCTGGGGACCTTACTCTTTTTCTCTTAGGGCCTTCAATTGATTGGGTGAGACTCACCCCCATTATACAGGATAGTCGACTTTACTCAAAGTCTACTAATTTAAATGTTAATTGTTCCTAAAAAATAACTTCACGACAACATCAATACTGGTGTTTGATCAAACAACTCGGCCCTATAGCTTATTGACATGTAAAATTAACCATCACAATAGTTTATTCAAATCTCCTTAGTTTTTACTTAATGTCTTTTTTCTGTCTGAGGATCCCATCCAGGATATCACATTGCATTTTGCAGTCATGTCTTCTCAGGCTCTCCTTGACTGTGAGTTTCTAAGGATTTCCTTGTTTTTGGTGACCTGGATAGTTTTTGTTTTTTGGGTTTTTTTTTTTTTTTCTGAGGAAGATTTGCCCTGAGCTAACATCTTTTCCAATCATCCTCTCTTTTGTATGTGGGTCTCCACCACGGCTTAGCTGCTGATGAGTGGTGTAAGTGTGCACCTGGGAACTGAACCCAGGCTGCTTAAGCAGAGCATGTGAAACTTAACGGCTGGGCCACTGGGCTGGCCCCTCGATAGTTTTGAGAAGCACTGCTTAGATGTTCTGTAGAATGTCCTTCAGTTGGGCTTTATCTAATGTTTGGTTTTTCAGGATTAGACCAGGGTTTTGTGTTTTGGGAAACCACATAGGTAAAGAGCTATTTTTATCATATCATAACAAGGGTATATCCCATCAATATGACTTTTTCCTGTTGATATTAGCCTTGATCACCTAGATTATGTAGTATTTGTCAGATTTCTTCACTGTAAAGTTACTCTCAGCCCTCTGCCTTCTTTTATAATATATTCTTTGGAAGAAGTGACAATGCGCAGTTCATGTTGAAAGAGTGGAAAATTATGCTCCACCTCCTTGAGGGCAGGGTGTCTACTCAAATTATTTGGAATTATTTTGCATGGGTGAAATGGCTCTTCTCTCCCATTATTTTTTATTCATCACTTATTCATATCACTATGGACCCATGTATTTTTATTTTACACTTTGGGTTATAATTCAATGTACTTTTTGTTGCTCAAATAGTTCCAGTTTTGCTGTTATGAGCTTACCGATTAACTCCTGTGTTCTTTTGACATATTCCCATCATTTTCTTCCCCCTTTCAGCCCTTTCTTACTTTCTCGTACTACAAGATGCTCAGGTTCATCTTTTGTACTTTCTGCTCAGCCCTAGAATCAGCTATTTCTCCAAGAAGCCCTTAAAGAATAAAAAAGGAAATATATGTGTGTATACTAACTAGTATATACACACATATCTATAAATGTTTCTATTTCTAGCTATCTGTACCTATAAACATGTTTATAATCATATTTATATTAAATGTGACTTCCTGTTGACATCTCCTACTCTATTCCATTACTGGCTTATTCTAGCCTCCTTAACTTGCTTGTCTGAGATCTCCCACTCCAATAATGAGAAAGTTGACTGCCTAATATCTACAAGTTAGGATAGATCAGTCCTTTGATAAAATTCACCTTGGGAGGACTTTTAAAGTCAGGTGGTGGTGAGTTGTTTGTCTACTTACTGTTTAGTTTTAAGAGTTCTTTGCATATTTGAAATACGAATTCTTTATCAGTTATGGTTTTG
Organism: Equus asinus; assembly: GCF_041296235.1. NCBI lineage: Eukaryota > Metazoa > Chordata > Mammalia > Perissodactyla > Equidae > Equus > Equus asinus. The sequence continues at coordinate 66,722,079 of NC_091800.1, forward strand.
GCAAATATTTTCTCCCAGTTTGTGGCTTGTCTTCTCATTTTCTTAACAATGTCTTTGAAAGAACAGAAGTTTTAAATTTTAATAATGTCCTTACTATCAAATTTTTCTTTCATCATCATACTTTTGGTATTGCATCTAAAAATTATATATTGGAGAATCAACCTCTTTATCATTATGTAATACTGCTCTTTACTCCTGCTAATGTTCCATGTTCTGAAATCTGCTTTGTCTGAAATTAATGCAGCTACTCCAGCTTTCTTTTGATTAGTGTTAGCATGGTACCTGTTTCTCCATCTATTTACTTTTAACCTGAGTCTTTATATTTACTGTAACTTTCCTGTAGAAAACATATAATTGAGTCTTGTATTTTTATTCACTTGACAATCTCTGTCTTTAATTAGTGCATCAAATCATATTTAGAGGAATTATGGATATAGTTGCATTACTATCTAACATCTTTATACCTATTTTATATTTGTTGCATTCCTGCTTCTTTTATGTCTTTTCTGGTTTTAATGGAACATTTTATCTCCCGTCTTAGCATGTCAATTATACTTCTTTTAGAAATTATTTTAGTACTTATCCTAGAGTTTCCAATATAGATTTTAGCTAATGTAACTCCACCTTCAAATAACACTATACACTTCTTATATACTGTAGATATCTTAGAATATTACTAATTCCTTCCCCTTTTCCCCTTATGATATAATTGTCATTCATTTTCTTTATCCATATGCTATTAATTACCCAATACAGTCTCTCCATTATTATTTTAAACAGATATCTTCTGGATCAATAAAAAAATACAAAAGATTTTATTTACCTTTATTTGTTCCTTCTTCAACACTCTTCTTTTTCTTATATAGATCTGAGTTTCTAATATTTTTCTCCCTGAAGAAATTTTGGCATTTTTTCTTATAAAGTCTTTATTTTGCCTTCACTTTTGAAGGAAAATTTTGCTGGATATAGAAATCTAGATGGTGCTGGTGGTTTTTTTTCCTTTCAACACGTTACATGTTTCGCTCTACTTTCTTCTTGTTTACGTTGTTTCTGATGAGAAGTCCGCTGTAATTCTTACTCTTGTTCCTCTATATGTAAGATGTCCCCTTCCCCATCAGCAGCTTTCAAGAATTTCTCTGTCTTTGATTTTCTGCAGTTTGAATATGATATGTCTATGTGTGATTTTTTTAGTTCATTCGTTTGTTTGTTTGTTTTTAGTATTTATCCTCTTTGGTGTTTTCCGAGCTTCCTGTATCTGTGGTTTCATGCCAGGCATTAATTTTGGAAGATTCTCAGCATTCTTACTTCAAATAGTTTTTTTGCTCTGTTGTTTCTCACTTCTTCCTCTTTGTAACCCAATTATACATGTCACACCACCGTCCACAGTTCTTGGTTGTTCTGTCCTTTTTTGCTTCCATTCATTTATGTATTTACATTTTAGTTTAGGAAGTCTCTTTTGCTTTATCTTAAGCTCACTGATTCTTTCCTCAGCTGTGTCTAGTCTACTGGTGAAGTCTTAAAGGTATTCTTTATTTCTATTACAGTGTTTTTGATTTCTAGCACTTCCTTTTTATTTTTTTCTTAGAATTTCCATCTCTTTGCTTACATTACTCATTTGTTCTTGCATGCTGTCTACTTTTTTTGATTAGAGCCCTTAACATATTAGCCGTAATTATTTTAAATTCTCTATCTGGTGATTCCAACATCTGTGTCATGTCTGAGTCTGGTTTTGATAGTTAGTTTGACTCTTCAGATTGTGTTTTATCTTCCCTTTGACATGCCTTGTAATTTTTTTACTGAAAGCCAAATGTATTGTACTGGGTTATAGGAATTAAGGTAAATAGGCTTTTAGTCTGAGGATTTATGTTAAGCTGGCAAGGAGTTGGGCTGAATGTTTGCTGTAGTTACCAGTGTCAGAGGATTCAAATTGATCTAAGGTTAGTGATTTTGTCTCCCCTCTTGACTTTTGGATTTTCTAGGAGAGAATCTCTGCCTTGCAACCCTTTCAGCTGTAATCCACTGTTATCATATTGGCGTCCTATTGGTGTGGTGGTAAAGTTTGAGGGAGGCTAAGAATTCTATAATATTGTGATTCAATCTCACTCTTTTAGAGGACCTCTGTCTCTGAACTGTGATCTTTGTGTGACTTTCACATAGCTCCTTGTCTCCCTTTGGTGAAACAGGAAGGCTAGAACAGTCTGATGGGAGCAATATCTTTCTCTCAGTTGAGATAAGGCTCTGGCGAAGTCTTGTCACCTGTAGAATAGGCCTTTGTTATGGAGAATGCTCTGGGCATGTTTCATAATGATTATTTCCCCCTCTTCTGTTGGTGCCAAGTGGGGATCTTCCTTGGATCTTTAGTGTGAGAATCTGGTGGTGTTCCTTGGAAGTGAAATCCCCAAAACAGCAGGTTCCTCCTAAGATTGAGGTCCCCGGGAGTTTCTCACTATCAGGCTAGTTTATACCCAACCTCCAGCAATTTTTTAAAATTACCTTATAAATGTTCCTATCATTTTATGGTTATAGCAGCTTCTGCTCCAGATATGCAGACTTCAGCTGTGACTCTAAGGATTTGCCTCTCTCTCTAAATTTCAGGGGATGTCATTTCCCTGCAGACTAGGTCCTCTGATAGAGCCAAGAAAAATCACTGGTTTTCTGTTTGTGTAGATGTTTGTTGTTCTAAGGACAGGAGTGACAGCTTACAAGTTCTTTACATATTGGAACTGAAACTAGAAGTTGTTACTTTGTCCTTGTTGTTATAATGGAGACCTCAGAAAATTTTTCTCATACAAAATGTATGTATATATATCTCATTGAGGACTGAAAGTTATTATCCTGTTTTCATTCTGCAGTACATGTAAGGTACCATACTAGAATAAAACTATGATGTACTACCATAAATATATAGGCATATTTTTATATGTTTGTACAATTACCATCTCACCTAGTTGTTCAGAATGTAGCAGAAAGCTGAGGGCAAGGGGATGGGAGATCCCAAAATGTAGGCCGTGTCCTCATTAGAAATTTTAGATCACCATCACATTTTGATATGTCAAGTTTTCCTTCAGAGTCCTTAAAGATGGCCTGATGGCAAAATTATAACAAGTTACAACCTAGGAACAATTTATTCTCTAAGATAATTCCACTCAAATGGTTTTAAACAACAATAACAGTCACACTTTGAATAGTTTTTCATTACTTTTCTTTCTCCCAAATTCTTCTTCCCTTTTCCCCTAGATGTTTAGTAAGGTCCTTTATCACAGCTACATTTTTTATTCCAAAGTGATTTCTCTGGAATTTTCAGCTGCCTGCTAAGCATTTCCACCTAAATATATTAATTATTTCTCAAACTCCATATGTCCAAAACTATAATTATCACTTTATCTAATAAGAATGATTCTTCATATTTCTGTTAGTGATATATCACAGTTGCAGTTCTACAAACTCTAAAGTTTGAGGTCATCTTTTGCTTCTTGACCACATAGCCACATAATTGCTAAATCCTGTTGATTCTACTGCTGAAATCCATCTTTTCTTCTCTCCCCGCATCTCCATCCTAACCCAGATCCTCCTTATTCCTCTCCTACACTCTTTCAGTAGCCCCTAACTTGCTTCTCCCTTTCTTTACCTGCTTCTTCAATCTGTGTTTCATGATACTACTGCATTTACCTTCCTAAACTAGAGTTCCGGTCAGGCCAAACCTCCACTCAAAAACCTCTCTACAGATTAGATCCTGCCAATTCACATTCAATATTCTCCAGGATTTAGTTCTACATTTCTGCTTATTTCTTTCATGAACATTTATTGATTGTAATATGCATATGTATGTCAAGTGTGCTGGAGCCTGGGTTATAGAGATGAGTAAATTTAGAGCGCCTACTCCAAAAATCACATAGTCCAGTGAGATAAAATATAGACCCTTAAAAATAATTAAAATAAAAACTGTGATGAGTGTGTTAGTAGAAACTCTTGTTAAATATGATTGCACAGCAGTCTATGTCTTGACTGTATGACCTTGTATAGATTATCCTGTTAGTCCAATCATAGAAATCAGATCAATAAAGGACCTTGGGCAACATTTTACAGAATATACTCATTCCAAGCTGTTCCTCAAGTTGAGTCCTGATTACTTCTTCCTCTGTTATACTTAAAACACCCACAGCCACTCCACCCTCCAACACACAAATACAAATGGGAACCCTGCAGCCATAGCCTGTTTTTCAGCTAATGATTAACGGTGTTGTCACACTGAGTTCATGTGATTCTAGGCAAAAGGAAAGAGGTATGTGCATTTTCCACTGGGCATCTTGCAATACTGAACATACTTTCATCATAAGCAACTTGTTACCCACAGAGACCCAGGGCATGTGTGCGCCCCAGGATAGAAACTACTGCCTCTTCATACTTATCCATTCCTACCATATATTTGCCTAAGTATGTTTTCTCTTTCATTATTATTTAACTTTGTGTGCCTGTGTCTCATCTCTTCAAGTAGGAAACTAAGTTATTTCAGTGCAATAATCACAGTCTGTACTTCTTTGTTTTCCTAATGGCATTTAACACAGAAGTTCACCTCTAATAGACGGTACAGAATTATTTGTGGCTGACTGACTCTAGGCTTTCATAATTCAGTTTGTGGCCAGGTATTGGTCAAATTTAGAAAAGAAAAAATCAAATTTGCAATCTGTCCTGGCCTGTGGGATATACCATAGCTTACCATTTTTCTTCATGAATTGCCTCCTACTACAAAGTCCACTTTTAAAAAGGAGTGGAGTAGGAGAATTGGCGGTAAAACAATCGTCTTAGCATTATCAATGAGATTCTGAACTCCAAATGAGAAAAAACATAAAGCAGCATGAATATCAACTAATATTGTATGTCAAAGATGTATTTTATTAAAAAAAAAAAAAAGAGAGAAGTTTCAAAGTGTCTAAAGACATCCACGGCCTAAAAAGTCCTCTCCTTCCAATTAGGAGTACTGAATACCAAGAACAACAACAAAAAGGATAAGCTCTCCCATATACATGTATGTGTTTAATGGTTTGCCTACTAACCCAGCAACCTTCTATCCCATTATATATGCACATTCATGGCATCTAACACTGATCATGGCATACTATGTGCATCTGTTTCCTTTCTGAACTCTATTCTTTTGCCTGTGCTGTTTCATTGTCCTGGAATTTCCCCCTTTTCTTTCCATATGCTCAGATTTTAGTGTTTTTAAAAACCTAACCTAAATGATATCAATCTTCCTTTTTCATTGCAGTAGGAAGTTATTTCCCCTGCTTCTTGAACTTTACAAAGCACTCAAGCATATATTTCCTATGGCAGCTATCATTTTATTTCATATTAGTTAATTTTTATTCTGCTAGTGAGAGCTTAGAAATATTGTTTATATCAATTGGTTAATTAAATAATTTTCAAAATAAAGAGATTATGCCTGAATCACATTTCCTTATCTATTTCAGACTTGCAAATGCTTGAGAAATAAAATATTGTCTGAACTTTATTATATGATTTATTTTAAAAAAAGAGAGAATATCTGTTCTTGGAATAGAGCATAGGGTGACTAAATTTTTTTCCTAGGACGTAGAGATAGATAGACATGGAGGAAGATAGAGGTTGTTGACTTTGATTTCAAAATGCCCTTATAATGTGATTTATGAAATAAAATGTAAAATCGTAAAGTATTTCAGTTACCAGACTGGAACTTCCAGTGTAGACTTGCACGGTAGATTCTTCAACTGGCCAATGATATACATATTTACTACTATTTGTTTTGTTTTCTAATTCATTTTGCTTAACTTTCCAAAGAATTATTCCTTTGAGAAAACTGAGGGAAAAAGAAATAACATAACTATCTTCTCTACAAAATTGTAAGCTCCTTGAGGATATGATGGAAGTCTTTATATCCTCTGGGCACATAGCATTAGGTCCTGTCCTGTGGAGATGTATATTAAACAAGTGATGAGTTAATGAAGACAGCACTTTATTATGTTAGAAATCAAAGCATCATATTATGGTTGAACTTCCTTTCACCGATTAATTTACTTTAATTCAATTCAACCAAAGTGGAGTATTATCCAGGAACATGAAAAATTACATCAAATTTAAAATTTTTTCTTATTTCATGGGTATAAATTTGTATGAAATTCATAAAAATGGAGAAGATTGAAGCTATAAATTTATTTCACAGAAATTACTGTTTTCTGCAAAAATTTAATCAACTTTTGAATAGCAAAATTAAAATTCGAGACTGTCGAGAAGATAAAAATATATAAAAAATAGTTTATAACTCATATTAAACTTGCAAGTTTTCTGGATGTCATTTCATTATAACACTCTTACAGAAATTCAAAAGAACTGAAAGTAAAAATCACTATGGTGAGTATTACTGGAGATGCCAACATTTTGCCTTTAATTATCTGAGCGTGAATTGAGGAAGAGAGCATGTACATTAAGACATTACGTTGTTATGTACAAAGAGCACAGAGCCCTTGCTTCAGTACTTTTGTTGCAGACTTTTCTTATTTGTCATGAGGTAAATGCTTTAAGTAACATTTTGCTTATCCTGTGGTGGGCTGCCTGGATTGGCAGAAAGAATTGTCTGAAAACTCCCTGTTTGCTAAAAGGCAGAGTTCTTACCTGTATTTAATGGCTTTTACTGGGTCATCATAAGGCCCTTTATTGAAAGCAGATGAACTAGTTGATCCCTTTTTCTCAGAAAGTCTGCATTCCTCTTTGTAATATGTAGAGTGGGAAAGAAGTTGTTGAATATAATTATTCGACTAGCTAGGACGCTAACTGGAATTTGAATTAACCAGGATTAGATAATACTATCTCCTTTTGTATTCAGCCTGTTCAATATTAAGATCAGCCATGACTTTATTAACAGCAGGGAGTTGGGGCAAATGAAAGAAAATCACTAAATTTCACATATGCACTTGATTTTGATTGTTTACTAATGACAGGAGCAAACCTGTAAATAGGCAGTTACAGACAAATTTCCTTTTTAGCATAGAAATGAAGGTTTGAATCTAAGCATTCTTCAGATTCAGAGTATGCAGGTTGCTGAGATATTTTCGGACCATATTAGTTTTATACAACATAATGGTAATACATGCTTTTTCTTTATGATCTTGACCTCCTTTGCACCTTGAGATTGACAGTATCATTTCCAAGAATATTGAAGTATTATGGTTTTGTGTGTTTGTTTTTCATTTGGTTAAGCTTGTAGTTTCATATCTTTTTGTTGTTCTTAAGTGAATTGAATCAAAGTGGAAGCCAGAAAGCTCTTCTGCAAAGTCAGTTGAAAGCTCTTGACAAATCTCTGAGAATCTGAAAGTCAATTAGAAGCCCCCCTTGAGTTAATTGTGCTCATTTAAAGTGTCTTATTCATGTCACAGGAGATTCATAGGACGAGCAGAGACTCTCCTCATGCTTTTCTCTTCCACCCAACGTTAAACTCAGTTTGTGAGATTTATTTCCCATGGTTCAGCATCAAAGCACTTCTTCCTCCCCTCTAGAAGAATGGAGCCGTGCCTTCCTCTCCAAACTCCCGAATGATCACCTAAGAATATTTCTTTAGTCAAATCTTAACTCATTGTGTTCAAATCAATAGACAAATATAGCTACACCTCAAAATCCCTGTTTTAATATAGAACTACTATAATATATTTTCATACTCAATTTTGTCCAACACATTAGTATTTTCTTAAGTTTTGCAAAGTTTAAGGCAAGATACCTAAAAAAATTCTATTGAACTGCTGAAATGTTAATGGTTGACGTTTAAGGATTTAATGGCCAAATAAACTAGCTTAAAGCAATTTCAAAATATATGGTTTCCCTAACTATGCATTAAGTTCTATAAAAGCAAGTTGAAGCAGACTAGCATGTTGAAGCTTTCTAGTAATTGTTCTGTGATTAGACAATATTTATTTGTTTCTTTTTAGTGAGGGAGTAAAAGAAGAGACGTAGATTCCTGTCAATAAACTGCAAGGGCATAATCCAAATGCTAATAGAGAAATCACAAACTTTCTCAGTATTGCTGTTTTCATATTATTTTGCTAAATGATAAAGAGATCATTCATGGAGCTAATAATTTTTGTAAATGAAGCAACTAACACAAATAAGTATGTTAGCAACTTAATGTCTTGAAAATATCACTATTCTCTTTAAAAAATAAAGGGTATTTTTCGAAAGCAAATTAGTTAGCAGTGTTACATTATGTATGATTTTTCCAAACAGACTTTTATTCATTTAACTGTTACTTAATTGTCCAATGTTAATAATCCTCCATAAATTGCTTTGTATTTGAAATGTGAGTGATTTTAATCCTATGAATCTACTAAGAAGGGGGTTGAAAAGAAAATATGCTTTCAGAATAGCTAACTTTTCCCTTTTTATTCTCCTATTTTATTTTTATTGCCTTCTGATTCTTATTGTTTTATGATTGTTTTAGTGTTACTTTTAAAAAGTAGATTAATTAATTAATGAGTAGATTCCTGGAAGTAAGGGCATTGTTAGTCCTATTCATCCTTGTGTCATCAGACGCTAGAAATAATGCCAAGCACTTGGAACATACTCAATTAAAATTTGGTGAACAAACGACTAAACAAGAACAATTTTAGGACAAACTGCCCAATGATTCATAGCCCATTTTCATAAATAAAATTAAACAAAAGCAAAATTGCTTAACTCTGTATCCTTTTGCATCTAACATAATGCCTGGCAAATAGCAGGTGCTTAATATTCCTTTTATTTATTCATTAATTTGTTATTTTTGTTATTCCAATAAAAAGTTAAGACCTTGAGCAAATATGTGCTGAATGAATAAATAATCACAGAAACTAGGAAACAGATAACTTTATTATTCCTGATTTACAGAAAGACACTGAGATCTAATTTCGATGTCTTTCCCAATGTCTCACCATAGTGGAACTGGAACTTGAACACAATCCTCTCACAGACTCATGATCTTTCTGCTAAGCCAACATTTCTCCAAGATGGTTCCACAAAAGATACTTTATGGTAACAAATGTTATCTTCCGGTATGATAATCTTAAATTGCATATTCAGGTGGTCTTTGAAAGTACATCACAGATGCTTTACCTTAAATATAATTTAAATGTAGAGATAGGGGCCAGCCTCATGGCCGAGTGGTTAAAGTTCTGCACACTCAGCCCAGGTTTGCTGGCTTGGATCCTGGGCGAGGACCTGCTCCACTCATCAGCCATGCTGTGGAGGTGTCCTGCATACGAAATAGAGGAAGATTGGCACAGACATTAGCTTAAGGCAAATCTTCCTCACCAAAAAGTTAAAAAATAAATGAGGTGATAGAATCCCTTTTTAATATTCAAAATTTTCAAAGTTCTTATGTTCAAAATTTTCTTTCATGCAAATGCTGTGTCTACAAAGTCAGACTAGTGAAATTTAAGTAAAACAGAGTAAACTCTGTTTTTTCAAGGCTACTTTGTCTTTGTGTAAATATTTAAAGTTTGTAATACTCATATGATATTTATGACAACTGATTCAGGAAATGAAAATTAGTAATATAAAACCAATGTTTAAAATATCTAGATTCTCATCTCTCTTTCAAGTATTTATCCAGCATGTTCCACCTTTGGAATAAAGGTCTGCATTTACATATCCTCTGTCATCTCACATTTGTTTGGCACAGATGATTACAAAGATGCCTCTGTAGTTTTAGAGTTGATCCACCTTCGCTGTTCCTCCTAGGGTACCCTTGGAGGTACCAAATGTCAGAAAGAACAAGTGGAATAAAGTAGATACACACAAAATAGATGATAGATAGTTGGATTTATGACTATGGGACTATGACTAAGGGACATCAGGTCTCTTTCAGGAAATTTTTGAGTACTCAGACCATCACATCTACTTACTCTCCCAGTCACCCTCTGTGTGCTGCCTCAATTATTCAAATCCACTTCACATTCTGAAATGGGAGCTGGCTTGACCATGAATTATTCTACCATTAATTAAATTTTATTTAACATGAATATGTCTTTTCTCACTATATATAACTAAGATGAGGAAAGCCATTATAATAAAGGCAACCGAAAGAGGTGCATGTGTCGTTAAATTTTCATTGTATTCATTGCTATTTTTTTTGAAACCCCAAATCTGGATCTCTTTACTTTATCTGTCTCAAAACATGTCTTGCTAAACCATTCATTCCCCTAAATTCACTATTTTAACACTTTTTACATTTGTTAAAACAATGGAGCATTTTATTCTACTACTGTAATAGATTTCTTAATTGTAAAGCAATCTCCAAATCTATTTTAAGCTAAGAGGAATTTGGAGATTGCTTTACAATTAAGAAAACCAAGGGGCCGGCCCAGTGGCCGAGTGGTTAATTTCGTGTGCTCTGCTTCAGTGGCTCAGGGTTTTGCCCGTTTGGATCCTGGGTGCAGACAGGGCACCACTCATCAAGCCTTGCTGAGGCGGCATCCCACATAGCACAACCAGAGGCACTCACAACTAGAATATACAACTATGTACTGGGGGGCTTTGGGTAGAGGAAGAAGAAAAACAAAGATAGGCAACAGACATTAGCTCAGGTGCCAATCTTTAAAAAAGGAAAGAAAGAAAGTTACAGACTAGATTTTGAAGAGTCTTTACTTGCCAAAAAAGACTCTTGATATATATATATTGAAAAAAGAAAACCAAGATACTGAGAGTCTCATAGTTCATGAATGCTGTGTACCTATCATCAGCTAGGTGGTCAGCACCACTCTGTGCTCATTCATAGGCCATTCTGATGGGAAATCCAACACATGGAGACTCCTTCCCACACAAAAGTGCATAAGTGCATAAGTAAACTCATATCATAGGCGTACTCTAAAGTATATTAGTAAACCAAGGTCACAATTTCCCCTGTCAAATGTGTTTTCCTATTTCATATCCTTGGAGACAAAGATCTCAATAAGTCTCTCTAAGTTAAGTCATAGAAAATACAAAGTACTCAACATGATAAAGTGAATCTAAAATTCAGCCACACATTGGAGAGGGAGAGTTTGCCCTCCTGTCTTCTGATAAGCATTCTTGAAGAAGAAAAGTATAACATAAACAAGTTTTCAATTACTAGACACTGAGGGTCACTTGCTGGCTATTATAATATTCACCTTTTTGCAGATATTTTTTATCTGATTAGCATTAACCTCCACTACTGACCTGCTAGTCAATACTTGAATAATAAATGTAAAGCTCAAAATTATGCTATTGAAATTCTCTACAAGATGGAATTTTAGTTTATGGGAAAATATCCAATGATAACTGAATTAAAATGTTTTCCACGAGTGTGATACTAAGAAATTAGCTCTTTATTGATTTACTTCTAAACAGGAGGACATAAAAAATTGAATTCATCAACATTTCTTTCATCTGTTTTAAGCAGATATGCAAAAGCATAAAAATTATGTGCAAGAATATACAGCCTGAATTATGTGTGAAAAGAGGAAGATCTACCCAAAACCAACTTTTAATGGCTTAATTATTTAAATGCTCTTTACAGGAGCATTTTTAAAGGAGAAAGAAAGTTTTTTTAACCACTGATTGACAAAAGGGCATATTGTTAACCCTTGCAAGATAATTTCTATTTTTTTAAATGGAACTTTCTGTATGAGATATTGTCAGCCATGTCTTCATTAAATGAAGAGGCCATTTTTCCAAATATAGACATTATTTATTCCTTTTTAGTACTAAGTCCAAATCTGTGATAATTACTGAGTTTATTCTCTTAATACAACCTCTTGTACTACTTCTAGAGATACATGTTTCACAATGCTTCTTTTTCTTCTATTATTGCTCAACAAAATTAAATAATGTATCTTTTTTTCTAAGATGCAGGTACACAAATTGCTGCATGGCATTGTCCTGCATTAAGGAGAGGTAGATTACTGACAAAATTCTTTTGAAAACTGATGGAGAAATGGAAAGAAATTGATAAATGTTAAGACATAAATTCTAGGTAATTATTGTGTGATTAGTCTGATTTTATTATACAATCAATTTAAGAAAATTTCATGAACGAACAAGATAAAGTTGATAAATGTTGAAAAATAGCAGAAGTTTAGGGAAAAAAGAACTTCAATCAATAATAATAATAAACTTTTGTCAATCAATAAACTCTATGGAAGCAAAAGATTGATCTAGAAAGAGAAGGTTCAGTGTAATATGCACTGATTTTAACAGAACATTGGTGATGCTCATAATTAACGTAATATAATTATTGTCTTAAATACTAGCACTATTGCCTACATTGAAAAACAGATGAGGGATTAAATAATACCACAAGTTGAAAAATATGCTCAAAGTTTCCTTTTTATAAAAACCCTTATTTAAATTCCCCTCAGAATTCTGACAGAGTAAATTATAAATATGCTTACTTTATGGACCCTGAGATATAAAAATGTTTGTTTACATTGTGAATTTTCCTATTCCATTTAGAAAATGGACAAACGCCTCTCTATTTTGTTATACATTGTAAAATTGCGCAATCCATTTGGTTCTATAGGTCTTTACTTCCTGCAATCTAAAAATAAACAGAATAGGCTAGAAGGTGTCTCACTCTTCGATTCCGTCCTGTATATGACCTTCAGAGAAACATATATTAAGCATATCTGTAGTGATCATTTAAATTGCTGGAAAACAAATTATTTTTTAAACTGTGTATGGACATTCTGTTACCAAATCACATGACCAACTCTAAAAAGTAAATCACTACAGAATAGTAAAGGAATTTTACTTGTAATATTTATTAGGAAAATAAAAATTGTAGCCTATCTATATATCTGACTAATATCTGAGAGAATATCAGTTCCTGTGTGTAATGACCACAGATGTTGACAATTAATGACCTAATCTGAATATTGAATAGCTATTGTATCACACAATAGTAAAATATAAACAAATATGAACTAAGAACAAATAAAATCTCAATATTACTTCAATTTCAATGATGAGAAAACTCATAAAAAATTATAGTCCATGTTATCAAAATATCCATATGACAAACATAGGATGTATCTCCTAATTTTATAAAGTGATTTAAAGAGTGGAAAGATCCCAAAGGTACAAAGAATCTAAAATAATTTTATTTTACTTTTTTGTATTAAGCAAGTACAAAATAAGTAACCAAAATCTTGTATCGTATGAAACAAAATCTTGATTTACATAGTATAAAATCCCTATGAATAGGAACTTCTCTGAAGTAATCATTTACTTCTTTGATTTTTCGTCGCCCTTTATTTCAACAGCACTATATAGTTTTGTTTTCTTTTCTTTATTTGGAGGAAGAGTAGCCCTAAGCTATCGTCTGCTGCCAAACCTCCGCTTTTTGCTTAGTAAGGTTGGCCCTGAGCTAACATCTGTACCCATCTTCCTCTATTTTATATGTGGGATGCCTGCCACAGCATGGCTTGATGAGTGGTAGCTAGGTCGGAACCTGGGATCTGAACCAGCGAACCCCAAGCTACTAAAGCCGAGGGGAAACAACTGCTACACCGCTGGGCCGGCCCCAGCACTATATAGTTTTAAACATGTATTTTTTGATTCATCACATGTTTTTTGAGCTACTTAGTATTTTATATTAGGCACTATGATGAATATGGTGAGTAGAACAAATGTAAACCTTACCGTCAAAAAATGCACTTTCACGGAGAGAGAGACTGCAAACCAATTATGCCACCCAGTAGTAGGTTCTATGGCCGATGCCTTAGGGTATTAGGTGCTGTGGTAGCTGAACAATGGCCACTAAAGATGTCCACAACCTGGAACCTGTGAATACGTCACTTTATATGGCAACAGAGCTTTGCAAATGTGATTAGGTTAAGGACCTTGAGACAGGAAATTACCCTGGATTGTACAGGTTTCTCCAATCTAATCACATCAGTCCTTAAAAGTGGAGAACCTTTCCTGGCCGTGGTTGGAGAGAGAGAGAGGTAGAGAGTAATAGAAAACAAATTCGGGAACACAGGAAGAGGAGGACTTTGTACCTGAGTGAGGGAAAGCTGCAGGTGGAGGGACTCTGTCTGAAATTTACAGATGGTTAGAAATTCACTAGGCAAATTGGAAGAGCTGTCCAAGTGGAGGGAACAGCTTTACAAAGTTGCAGTGGAGTTCAACAATGTGTTCTTGGAACTTTTAATTGCTCAGAATCGTTGACTAACAAATTGTGAGGCTGGAATGAAAGGAGAAATAACTTATGTTTGGAGATTGTTACTTTTTATTTAAAAGAGTGGAAATAATTTTCCTATATTTTATTGACAATTTTATCTGAAGCTTATGTAATTCAGCTTATCTAATTGCTATCTAAGATTATCATTTTAAAATGTGACTTAAGAGCAATTAGTTAGAAACAGAAATGATCAGTTTGGTAGATGTCATGTGATGTTCAATTAGCTTATACTAACAACCCTAGTCAACAGATTACTCCATATAGTTAATAAGGAGGGTACTCATCCTGAATTTACATTGCTTCAAATTGGACATTCTACAGGTAGTGATTAGGCTGTTCATGCTTTTAAATAGAATATCAATTTTATCTTCTATATCTAGCTTGTCAAAATATAAGGATCTGTTCTTACTTTTAATTGGTAACAGTAACAATGAATGATTATTTAGTGTTTTGTGTGCTGGACAGTCTATATTGTGTTCTTCGAATATTTGTTTCACTTTATTTTAGATTGTACTTAATCTGAGGTAAAATTTTTTCTTTGTTCCGGGTCTTTACTATAAATATAGTGTATTTTTTATTATACATTATATATTATATATATATTGTTGTATTTATCTTTATCTTTATCTTTATCTTTATATATTTATCTTTAGTTGTATTTATCTTTAGTTGACTTGAAAAGCCTCAAAACAAGTTTATTAGGGAATAACCAAAAGAATTGCAATTCAGGATATGCATGCTATGGTGAACCATACGCAAATCCAGCAAACAAAGGAGAGCTGCCTTTATAGAGAAAAACAGGGAGTAGATAAGGGCTGTTCTAAATGAAAGTCCGTTGGAGGAAAGTGACAGTTCAGGACAGCAATGGTTTCTCATTGGCTGAGCTGTGGCATTTTTCACTGGCTGGGCTATTGCTGAGTGGGAAGAGAAATCTTCCTTCAGCAGTAGTTTTACTTCCTGTCCAAGATGCAAGTGTCTGTCTCTTCTTGTTTGATGTAATTGACTATATATGATAGGGCATGAGGGCTCCTCCTTCAGGCTTCCTGACTCTAATTTAGTTAAAGTTTCTTTTATTAAATTATTACTAATTGCTATTAAATTGTTACTAAAATTTTATAAATAGAGTTATGGATTCCCTAAAGAATATCAAGTATGTCCATTGATCTAATTTTTCAGTAGCTTATATGCCAACTAACCCATATGATTAAGATTACATTATTATTATTATTGTTATTATTATTACTATTTTGCTGAGGAAGATTTGTCCTGAACTAGCATCCATTGCCAATCTTCCTCTTTTTGTATGTGAGCTGCCACCACAGCATGACCACAAACAGACAAGTAGTGTAGGTCTGTGCCTGGGAACTCCACTAAAGTGGAGTGTGCTGAACTTAATGACTAGGCAACTGGGGCTGGCTGGAGACTGTATTATTATTACACTCTTGGAGTTGCCTTTGGTAAATTAAGAGTAGTCATGATTTTATGATGCACTGAAGAGCACTTAACAATGTTTTTTTTTTTAAATCAAATTCAGATCATATTCTTTCTCTGCTCAGAAATCCTCCATGATTTCATATCATTATCAGCATAAAGACCCAGATTCTTAGGTTGGATTGGAGAACCTGATACACTCTGACCCCCAATCTCTGTCTGACCTCGTCTTCTACCACACTGTCGTTTGTTCACTCCACTCTTGCCACATTGTCCTGGCAGTTCCTAAGACACACAGTCGGGTCCTTCCTTAGGACTCTATTCTTACTATTCCCTCTGGCAGGAGGGTTCTTCTCCTCACAGTCACGTACTTTGCTCTCTTATTTCCTTCAGGTCTTTGACCAAAGTCATTGCCTATTTAACTGGCTTAGTTATCTAAGGAAATTAATGTGACCAAATATTTCCTTACCAATTCCCAGATATTTTAAATTCTTTCATCATTTAACCCTGCATAGGTTTAAGCCATTTATTTCTTTACCAATTTATATTCACTCTCCAAGACCAAGCACAAGTGCCATCTAATCATGAAGCGTTCTCTGACATCCCAAAGTAAAACTGATGGCTGCATTTCTCTAGTCTCATAATCCAGGACTTACAAACTCACAATGTTACTATAAGGAAGAAAAGGCCAATCACAGTAGCTCAAATAAGGGCCTTATTGATGAGACACAGGGAAATCTTGTAGCTTTCCATGGACAAAAAAACATTTTTTATCTAAGCCACCAAACATTTTTAATCCATGGCCAAACAAAAAGCCATGAGTCAAGGCTACCCTCTGTTCACCTCACAGGCCCTCAGGGGCAGATAGCTCCGCTTTCCTTAGGTCTTTTCAACTTTTGTCTGCAGAACATCTTTCTCTTCTCCTTTGGCTTCTTTGTACCTCACAGCTTTGAACTGCATTGTCTAGACCTAGTTTTATAAGATCTTTCATTTCTACCACTAACATGAATCTTACTGTCTCAGTCTCTCAGTTTTCCAATTCCAAATTTCTGAAAGAAAGAGTCCATTTGGATAAACTTGGATTAATGAATTGAATTCCCCTAAGGCAACCAGCCTGAGACAGGTGTCTGCCTGAAAACACAGCAGTGACCAGCAAACGGGATCATTTAGGAGAAACAAGACCACTTTGGCCCACCCCTTCAGAAGAGGCTCTGGTGAGAAAAAAATTCCAAGAAAGGAGACTGGGATGGGCATACAGTGGATAATATGTCTTTTTGACGCTTGATATATTTCTGAGGTGTAGTGCTCCACCATTGTGCTGTCATTTATCTATAAACCTGTGAATACAAGGATTTCATCTTTGTGACTCTAATAGTGAAAATTTTAAACGTTAAGGCAGGAGAATTAAGGGGACATTTCCAAGTGAAATATATTCGTGTTGGTGAAAAAAAGGTACACAATGAAAATGTGTAGATCAAGTATTGTTTAGTAAGGTACAGTTTGACAATACAAAAAAAAAGTGTTAAGACCTACATTGGCTGACTGACACTAGTACTATTGTGTCTAGTTATGGCCTCCATGTTTTTCATGACCTCTAAGTAGTTAAAGTTCAAACCTAACAATGATAGGATGGTGAAGTGTCTGGATATCATATCATGTAACAAAATGTTTGAAAAACTAATAAAAATTAAAACATAAAAACATACACAAATATTAAAATTATGCCACGGGAAATAGGATAGCCATTTTTAATTAGTTGAAGAACTCTAATTTTTTAATTGAGATATAATTGACATATATTAGTTTCAGATGTACAGCATAATGATTTGACACTCGCACACAGTGTGAAATGATTGCCACAATATGTCTAGTTAACATCCATCACCACACAGTAAAAAGTTTTTATTCTTATGAGTACTTTCACTATCCATTCTTCCAGAAACTCCCAAATACACAACACAGTAACACTAGAGTCATCATGCTATACAACACATCCCCGTGACCCATTTATTTTATAACTGAAAGTTTGTACCTCCAACTACCCTCACCCATTTTGCTCATCCCCCATCCTTTGCCTCTGGCAATCAGCAATCTATTCTCTGTATCCATGAATTTGGTTTTTTTTTTCCTTAGGTTCCACATATAAGTGATGTTATATGGTAATTGTCTTTCTCTGTCTAACTTATTTCAGTTAGCATAAATGCTCTCAAGGTCCATACATGTTGTCACAAATGGGAAGATTTCCTTCTTTTTATGGTTGAATAATATTCCATTGTGTATATATACCACATTTCTTTATCCATTCATCCAGCAATAGACAATTAGGTTGTTTCCATATCTTGGCTATTAGAAATAATGCTGCAGTGAAGCAGGGGGTGCATCTATTTCTTTGAGTTAGTATTTTTTTTTCCTTTGGATAAATAGTCTGAAGTGGAGTTTTTGAATCATGTAGTAGTTCTATTTTTAAATTTTTGGGGGGACCTCCATACTGTTTTCCATGGCGGAGGCACTAATTTACGTTCCCACCAACAGTACACAAGTGTTCCCTTTTCTCCACATCCTCGTCAACACTTATTTATTGTCTTTTGGATTAATAGCCATTCTAACAGGTGTGAAGTGATATCTCATTGTGTTTTTGAGTTGCATTTCCCTGATAATTAGGGATGTTGAGCACCTTTTCATGTGTCTGTTGGCCATCAATATATTTTCTTTGGAAAAAAATGTGTGCATATCCTCTGCCCATTTTTTAATTTGATTGTTTTTTGCTATTGAGTTTTACAAGTTCCTTGTATATTTTGGATATTAACCCCTTACCAGATATATGACTTGCAAGTGTTTTCTCCCACACTATAGGTTGCCTTTTCGTTTTGTTGATGGTTTCCTTTGCCGTGCAGAAGCTTTTTAGTTTGAAATAGTCTCGCTTGTTTATTTTTGCTTTTGTTCCCTTGGCTTTTGGTGTAAAATCTAAAAATTCAGCAGCAAGACCAATGTCAAAGAGCTTGCTATCTATGTTTTCTTCTAGGAGTTTTATGGTTTCAGGACTTACATTTAAGTGTTTAATCTATTTTGAGTTAATTTTTGTATGTATGATATAAGGTAGAGGTCCAGTTTCATTCTTTTGCGTGTGGCTGTGCAGTTTTCCCAACACCATTTCTTGAAGAGATTGTCTTTTCCTCAACGTATATTCTTGGCTCCTTTGTCATAAATTAATTAACATATATCCTTGGGTTTTTCTGGGCTCTCTGTTCTGTTCCATTCGTCTGTGTTTCTGTTTTTATGTCAACACCATACTATTTTCATTACTATAGCTTTGTAATATAATTTAAAATCAGGAGGTGTGATACCTCCAGTTTTGTTCTTCTTTCTCAAGATTGCTTTGGCTATTCAGACATTTTTGTGTCTCCATACACATTCTAGAGTGTTTGTTCTGAAGAACTCTAGTTTGAAAGGTGAAATAGAAGTACATCTAGACCATGAGAGAATAAACAAAGGGCTTTAAATTAGATATCTACTTGAAGCTATATAAATAATCATATCTGACACTACAGCATGAGTAATTCCAGTTCTTAGCAGAACAGTGACCTCCTGGCGGTGAGATTTGCTAGTATCTGGATGAACCATGGTCCTACATGGACAGATGGCACTACAATTATTCCCAACCATTTTCCTCCTTGGCTGCATTTCCTATTGAGCAAGGTAAGCTGCTGTTTATCAGGCTTTCAGCTAGTCACAGCTTCTCAGATTCTGAACAGATGCAAAATATCTATAAGACAACCTGTGTCCACCAGAAGAAGACATGCTATAAAATGTAAGTATAGAAATCTAAGAAATATGAGAAAGACAAATATTGTCAACAAGGTTCCAAGAACGCCCATCAAGAGCAAAGTCTGGCACAGGGAATTTATCTGTCCAAGCCAAGTGGTTTGTGAATCTCTATTCGATAGTTGGATCAATTACATCATCAAATGTTTCACTTAAATAATGGGCTTCCTTTGTTCTTATTTCATGCTTAATCAACTTTTTTACCATAATTCGTGTTATCCTTGTTATAGCTTGTTACATTGAAAAAAGGTATGTAGAGTATATGAGGGGTTAACTCACTCAAGTGACCTTTTCATTATAAGTTTAAAATATTAGCATTATGTTTTATTTATTTAAGCTGCCTGTGAGTAAGCCTCTCTGAGTCCAGGCAAAACTTGTGCAATTACAGGATAGAATCTCAGGGCCAGTGGACATGATCTTGCATCTTGTAAAGTGCTTCAGCTTCTGATATCCAGCTTCCCTGTACACATCTTGAGTACACTGCAAGGGCTTCTCATTGCATATATATGTGTACGCATATATATATTTTAATATAATAACAATCAACACCTCAAAAGACTTTTTATGATGACAAACTGATTCCAAAATTCACATGGATAATAAAATGTGAAAGAATAACCAAGAGCATTTTTAAAGAGAGGTACAGCGATGGTGGTCTTTCTTTGCTACATGCCCCAAAAGTTCATTAACCTATAATAAAAGAGACAGTGTAATATATACATAAATAGAAAAAACAGACCTATGGAAATTATATTAGATTCCCAAACAGTCTCCATCAAGGATATAGTTTATGATAGAGTTGTCATTTTAAAATAGGAGGTTTATTCAATAAATGATGCTTTGAATAATGTCTATCTACTGCTAAATAAATAAACAACACACACACTCACACAATACAGACTCATACATGCATTTTAGGTCAAGATCTGAAATTAAGCATAAGCATTTAAAAAGTAATAAATAATAATGCAAAATATTTTATAATATTTGAAGATCTTCCTAAGTAAGAGCAAAACCCAGACACCATAATGCAAATATTTACATATTTGACAAAACCTAAACTAAATATTCCTCAATGTTACAATACAATGTTAAAGATACAGATGACAATTAGAAGAAAATTTTGACATATATTAAAGGCATAGAATCATCACCTATATAAGAATGAGAGAAAGATACCCAATGAAAAATGAGCAAAGATTAAGAACACACAGTTCAGAGAGCAAGGATTACAAAAATTTCCAAAAAGTGTATGAAAAGGGGCTTGGCCTCACAATATTCTAAGAAATATAATTAAACAATAATGATTGTTTTAATCCATATACTTGTCCATCATCAGAAAGACTGATAATATCTGTTGTGAATGAGGATACAAAAAATAGAACCAATCGTAGACTATATGTCAGGCCATTTTGAAGGAAAATTTAGTCCTATTTTTAAATTTAATGTATGCATCCTCTTTTGACCTAGGATTTTTCTCTCCAGAAATCTATCCTAGAGTAATAGTCACATTTTACTACCAGGTGCATGCACAGAATGTTCGCTGCAGAATTCTATATCTTACCATGAAACAGAAAGCAAACGAAGTGTCCATAAATAAGATCATAATTGAATAAATAATGATACATCTACACTCAGACTTTAAAATGAATGGCATGGAGCTATAAATACTGGCAGAGATCACTTTCTAACATATGAGGTCAAGGAGGAAAGAAAGACAAGAGATGTTCCATAAAGTTTGCTCCTATTTAGGTAGAAATAAGGTAGGTGTGTGCGCATTTTTACAGAAAGACTTTCCCAATTTACTTGATATATTATTTGAATATGTAGCAATAATGATGTGTTCATGTATTACTTAAGTAAACAATTTTTCTTTAATAATTAATGCTTTTACAGAATATTGCAGTATATTGCTCAAGCCAAAATAAGCACCAATGAATAAAAGATACAGAGAAACAAGACTGAGGATTTCTTTAGTGTATAGTCGTCACTGAGCATGTTCATATTGGGGGCTGGATGACAATCTACCAATGATGCCGTGAAAGGGGGTGCAGGATCTGAAGGAACAGATGTCAGTTGATACACTTTAATTCTATGATTCAAAATGTGAAACTTGGAATAATGAATCTACACATATTACTTGATCAGTCACCTATTTAAGTAAACATGGTATTTACTATGCCAGATACGATTCAGGCGTTCTTGCTTTGTTCACTCATTTGGTGATGACGTTGCTACTAGAGGGGAAACTAGATGTTGCATATAAATATGTTCAAAGCATTGTACAGATTGGCCCTTTATATTTAACCCATTAGGCTTAAAGCCTGTTTCCAGTTCAAAGGAGAAACAAGCACTGAATTTTCTGAGCTTTCTAGCAGTGATAACAGAAACATAAAAAGATGATGATTGAGAACTGCCGTGGTGGAAAAAGAGTGCCAAAATGTTAGTAAGACTTTTGTTGCAAATAATATAAAAACTGCTTTAATTAACTTGAGTTTGAAAGTAGATTAAATTGTTCTTCTCAAGCATTCAACTATGACAATAAATTTGCGACTTCTAAACTACGATTTTGGCTAACACTGTTTAAATAAATCTCACAGTGTTGAGTAACGCCATTGTTTAATAATTTTAAGAGCTACTTGTTTTCTAGTTCTCATTTTATTAAGGATGTGATATAATTCTGACAATTGAATATAGTCCACTTTTGCCTATCAAAAAATTACTTGAGATGGGGAAAGTGTACTAAGTTTTCTATAAAATTACATGTGACCACTTCAGCTAGAATATAAAACACCCATTCTAAAAAGTTAACAGATAACCTTACATTAACAGATAATTTAGAAGTTTAAAGATTAACTACACAAATTTATTTTAGTCTTTTTTTTCCTGAGCAATTATGCTATGTAAACACTATTGTTTTAAAACATTCTTCTTTTCCCTTTCATTACCAATGGGAATTATGATTTATGGTAAATGGTTTGGACTTTATGTTTATAGAGTACAAACATAGATTCAACAGGACATTTGACATTGTCCTGAGATAATTATGTTGCAGTGTTTTTTTTTAAAAAAAATAAAGCCAATTAATCTCCGAGAGTTTAATAGTGTTGGTTTTTCTAAGGTAAATGTGTTTTCACTTTGTGATTAATTAGTGTCATTACCACTTAGCTGCCGTGATTGAACATCTGTTTAAGTACCATAGTCAAAGAAATAATTTATATCTGTATAACAATTTATAGAAAGCAATATAAATTAGCTGTGTACAGTATAAGTATCAAGATAGAACTTGTATATGTTTATAAAATAACTGTGTATATACATATGTGTGTATATCTGTACATATGTATATGTATACACGTGTGTATATAGATTATACATAATTGCACATTTTGCACAAAAACATTATTAACCTTTAAAATATACTCCTCTTGACATTATGATTTAAAGTATCATATTACTTTGGTGTGATAGTCATTAAGTCATAATTCACCTTATGGAATCTTCAATCCTCCATGTCTGTGAGGACATGCCAAATAACATGTAAATACTCTTGTTTTGCTGTAAATTCCTACCATAAAGAGTTTGGGAGAAAAAAGAACATTTCATTAATTCATTCATTTAAGAAATATTTATTATCTACTTTATACTAGTCACTGTTCAAGGCGTTTGGAATAATCAGAAAATAAAGAACTTTGTGTTATGGAGCTTATGTTTCGTGAAGGATAAAGGGTCAATGGAAAATGAACATAATAATTTAGTGGATGAGATCATGTCCCCAGTGGGAAACCACCATCTGTAGGTCAAAACAGGCCACCTGTGTTTCGGTGGCCTGTGAGCTAAGTTGTTTTTTTTCTTTTATCGTTTTTAAATGGTTGAAAAACTTCAGAAGATTTCATGACACGTGAACTTAAACTTCCTATGTTCTAAATAAAGTTTTGTTGGAACATATTTATGCTCATTGGTTTAAGCATTGTTCATAGCTGCTTTTAGACTGAGAGTTGAGTAGTTGAGACAGAGACCATGTGTTCTGCAAAGTCTACAATATTTACAATCTGGTCCTTTACAGAAAAGGTTTGCTGACCCTTGCATTAAATAACTTAGTAATACTTTACTTCCCTACCAAAATTCACAGTTAATAAGTATATCTATAGACAGATACATTGATATATAGATCTCAGTTTATTCATACGTTATTTTGCTAAAACTTCTCCGAATTAAAATTCAAACATTGGAGTGTTTGCTAGTAAGAGATACAAAGAGACCCTGTCAGGTCTACCAAGTGTCTTCATTAGTAGATATATTACTGGCAGATAAATGTAGCATTCAGAACATGATTTGCATTAAACTAACAATTATGGAGGACTTATTATGTGCCAAATGCTTTAGCCCTGTTATCAAATTAAGTTCTAAAAGCTACCAACTGAAACAGGTATTTCTATTCCCATTTTATAGACAAAGACAACTGAGATGCAGGAAATTTGAGTGACTTGGCGGAAGTCAGATTGGACCTGGTGGGTGGTTGAGCCTTGATTAAATCCTAATCTCTTGACTCTACATTGAGTCATTCCCCATACCCTAGAGTTACCTCTAAGTCCCGTGTAATACAGAGTACTGGCTTTACAGCTCCTTAACACTGCTTAGCAATCAAGTAACACTGAAATTGAAGGGTTAGCAGCAATTTGGGTCAAAACAGTTCAGACTGCCATCTAAATCTAGAATAAGGTGAGTAAATCAAGCTTATTTTATTGGCCAGACAATGTAAATGGCATGCTTCCTACTTAATAATTTTGACTCTGCTTTCATCACAGAAACAATATGTATGCTTGCTGAAGCCCAACCCCATCTTGGCATTTTTTTTTTCCTTAATGTTTACTTGCGTAGAAATATTAGTCACTTAATATTTCTGTCAACCAAATTTTTGCACGAGTTGGTGGAATGGATGAGGGAATAGTGGGACAGATAAGACATTTTCAGATTAACCAAGAGGAAAGATCAAGGGTGGAGGGAACAGGGCTGATTTGATCAAGGACGGCATCAACCATAGAGAAAAGCAAGCTGTGGCCTCAGGTGAAAACAGAGAACTAAGATAAACAGGCTGTGTCAAGGTAAAAGGTATGAAGTAAACCTCCCAAGGCCCATCATGGTTTACCCATGTAAGAGCAGGATTAGAAGGGAGGCCAAGGAGAGGCTTATTTGAGTTTGAAAAGTAGGAGGCTAGAGAAAGACAAATACCATATGATTTCACTCTTACGTGGAAGATAAACATGCATGCAGATAAAGAGAACAGATTAGTGGTTACCAGAGGAAAAGGTAATAGAGGGTAGGGGAAAGGATAAAGGGGCACATATGTGTGGTGAGGGATAAGGAGTAGACAACTGGTGGTGATCACAAGTGATCTATACAGAAACTGAAATATAATAATATACAGCTGCAATTTACACAATGTTAAATTTAAGCCAATATGATCGCAATAAAATAAATAAATTTCTCTTCAGACCAAAAAAAAAAAAAAGAAACCCTTATCTAATGCCCCCCTTTCCTCTCAGTTCTAAGCAATCACTAACCTGCTTTATGTCTCTATAGATTTGCTTATTCTATTTCATATAAATGGAATCATAAAAAAAATTAAAAGTTGGAGGAGGGCTTTGGGCTCCTCATTTTTACAAAACTTTAATGTTTCCTATTGTGCGTATGTTCTAAGAGTGGGCTTGTGATCTACTAAGATTTTCCACTTTAGAACTTTTCCTGTTCCTGTCTTTCTAACTCTTTCTCTAATTTGCTCTTATTCTATAAATTGGATTTATAACCCAAATCAAATTATTAGCGAAGTGAATTGGAGGGTTGCTGATTCCTTAATTCAGAAATTTTTCTTGAGTTCCCTTTCTCAGGTCAGATGCCATGCTAGTCCTGAGAATAGAGTAATACAGCCCACCATGGTCTCCTTTCTCTTTAGTTCACATTTTATTGCAGAGACAGATAGTAAGCTACTAATTACATAATTTATTATCTGGTTAAAAGTATTCAAAATGTTATGAAGGGGAAGTAGAGGGTACTTTGAAAGCTTATGAAAGCATTGATCTAATCAGGGTTAGATTTTTGAAGATGTAATTTTTAGGCTAAGAAATTAAAGATGAGTAGAAGTTTCTCTAAATGAGGCTGGGTTGTGACAGAAGAAAGAATATTTGAACAAGCTCTAAAGCTGGGAGAGGAGGGCACCTGTTTAAAGCACTAAAGCATATGAAAGGAAGGAGTCTGTAACATAGAGACCCTGTCTCCAAATGCTCCAAATGAGGGGGGAAGAGAGGAGAAAAATGAAGCTGAGGAGCTGGGCAGGGGTGAGGTCATGGATGTATTTTATACAACATGTTCATGATTTAAAAATTTTATCTCACCAATAATTTAAGTGATTTCAACCAGAATCAGGATTTTTAAAGGTATGCTCCAGACAGTGGAGTGAATTGAAGGAAGTCCAGAATAAATGTGGAAGACTGATTAGAAAATAATTCATGTGACCCAAATAGAGACTAAAATAAAGGAGCAGTGGTAGAGGCAGGAAAAAGTAGATAGGTATGAGATATATCTAGAAAATAGAATTATTTGTATCTAGTCATTAATTGGATGAGGGAAGTAAGGAAGAAAAAGTTTAAGAATGATTCTAAGTTCTGTGACTAGATGAATGAATGTGCTATTTACTGAGAGAGAGCACTGGCCCAGGACCAGGGTTGTGCAGAAAATACCATAAGTGGGGTTTTGAGATACTGAGTTGGAAGTGTCTCTATGATATGTCAGTCAAGATGTTGAAGATTTACTTAGGTGTGAGACTGATACTCAGTGGAATGTTCCAACTAGAGATAAAAGTTGAAAAGTAATAAAAGAAGCCTATGAGTATAAGCCATGGTTGTGGGCTACGTGGAACAAGATATGAGTACACACCTCAAGCATGCCCTGAGAGGCTCTGGGTCATATTAAAGAAGATGAGCCAGTCTTGAATGCTGATGAGAGCTGAAGGTGAGTACTGAAAACTGCCTCTTGGATGTAATAACATGGAGGTTATTGGTGAATTTGCAAGGCACATTACTGTGGAAAAGGGCAAACTGAAGACCTAGTTAGGCATAAATTTTGGGTTAAGACATGGAGAAAGCATATTTAGACAGTTCTTTCAAGAAATGTGCCTATGTGGAAAAAAGAACTTTGATAGCAGTGACATTGAAGGCGGTAATATTGTGGGTGGAACATTTTAAGATGAAAGGTGCTAGAATACAAATTTGAATGCTAAGTGGCATCCAGTAGAAGGGGAGTGCTTGGAGTTTTAATAAAATGGTACTGTCTTAGTTGGCTCAGGCTGCTATAACGCATTACCATAGACTGTGTGGCTTAAACAATAAACATTTATTTCTCACAGTTCTAGAAGCTGGGAAGTCCAAGACTAAGGTGCTGGCAGATTTGCTGTCTGGTGAGGGCCTCTTCCTGGTTTGCAGATGGCCAACTTCTCCCTGTATCTTCACATGAAAGAGAGAAAGAAAGAGGAAGAAAGCTTTCTTGTGACTCTTCTTATAAGGGCACTAATCTCATTAGGAGAGCTTCACCCTCATGAGCTAATTACCTCCCTAAGGCCCTGTCTCCAAATGCTATCATATTGGGGATTATGGTTCCAACATATGAATTTAGGGGACACAAAGAGTTCATAGCAGACATTATATCCTAGTTTCTCTTAAAATTTAAGTAGACTTCTGTTGTCACTGCAAAATTATTAATAATGGCTCCTTTCAATTACAGAGTTTAGATAATAAATTTTGTGGTCATCCTAGATATAGAAGAAACATGAGATATTTTAAAGTCTAAGAAGGGATCCAGAACATAGATGATAGTGGGGCAACTTCTTCTTTTTTTTTTGGTCTTAAAGCATGTTGGAACAAGATCAGAGCAAGGTAGATAAAGGTAACTTTGTAAATTTGGTAGGGAGAATTCATGCTCCAATTTTCTAGGTGAAATAGGATCAACAAGTATGCCAAGATAATACAATGGGGATAGAAGTCTTTTCAACAAATGCCACTGGGACAACTCGATATTCATATGCAAAAGAATGAAATTGGACTTCTACCTCACATCATATATAAAAATTAATTCAAAATGTATCACAGATATGAATGCAATACCTAAAACTATAATGTAGGAGTAAAATCTTCATAACTTTGGATTAGGGGAAGTCTTCTTAGATATGGCATCCAAAGCATAAGTGACAAAATAAAAAAATAGAAAAATTAGACTTCATCAAAATTCAAGAAGTTTGTGCTGAAGGATATGATTAAGAAAGTGAAAAGACAACTCACAACATGGGAGAAAATATGTATCCAATAAGAGATTTTATCTAGAATATATAAAGAACTCTTACGACTCAATGCTAAAAAATAAATAATGCAATTTTAAAAATAGGAAAATGAGGGGCTGGCCCAGTGGTGCGGCAGTTAAGTTTGCACCTTCTGCTTCAGTGGCCTGGGGTTTGCCAGTTTGGATCCCGGGTGCATATCCAGACCTACGCATCGCTTGTCAAGCCATGCTGTGGCAGATGGCTCTCATTTAAGGTAGAGGTAAATGTTAGCTCAGGGCCAGTGGCAGATGCTAGCTCAGGGCTAATCTTTCTACAAATAAAAGATAGATTAAAAAAATAAAAACAGGCAAAGGATCTGAATACACATCGCAGCAAAGAAGATATTATACAAGTGGCCAATAAGCACATGAAAAAATGTTCAACATCATCAGCCATTAGTGAAATGCAGATCAACGCCCCAATGAGATACCTCTTCACACACACCAGGGTGGCTATAATAGAAAAGATATATAATAACAAGTGCTAGATAAGATGTGTAGAAATTGGAAGCCCCATACACTGATGGTGGGAATGTAAAATGGTTCAGCTTCTCTGGAAAACAGTTTGGCAGTTCTTCAAAAGGTTACACATAGAGTGATCATATAACCCAGCAATTCCACTCCTAGATATATACCCAAAAGAAATGGAGACATATGTTTATGCAAAAACTTGTACACAAATGTGCATAGCCACATTATCCATAATAGCCAAAATATGGAGGCAACCCAAATGTCCATTAACTGATGAATAGGTAAATGAAATGTACGTACATACAATAGAATATTATTCAGCTATAAAAAGAATGAAGTCCTGATACATGCTACAACATGGATGAACCCTGAAGACATTGCGCTAAATGAACAAGCCAGACAGTCAAAAATGAAAATGTTGTATGATACAATTTAAATGAAATATCCAGAATAGGCAGATGTATAATGATACAAAAAGTAGGTTAGTGATTGTCAGGGGCTGGGAGTAAGTGCTTAAGTTGGGGAGGTGGAAATGCAAAGCGACTGCTAATGAGTACAGGATTTCTTTTTGGGGTGATGACAATGTTCTAAAATTGATTATGGTGATGGTTGAACAACTCAGTCCGCTAGAAACCATTGAATTGGATACTTTAAATGGGTGAATTATAGAGTATGTGAATTATATTCAATAAAGCTGTTATATTAAAAACATTAAAAGACGGATTATTTACTAATAGTATGCACAGAGATGGGAGATCAGAGGATTGAGGAGTAGGGAGAAGATTTAGAATGGGTAGTGGAAAAAGGAGAATGAATTGATTTTAAAGAATTTACATGGGAATGGGGAAGGAAATAACGTTATAAGAGAGCAGAAGGATAGTGAAGGAGCAAAGACTCGAGATTCTGAGATCATTAACGTGTTCAAATTCCTAACTGTGTAAAATATGTACTATGTAAGGCCAGATTTATAATGTGTAATGATCAATTTTTGTTCCTAAAATATTACATTGTCTAATGCCATCATGCTGGAATTAGATAAGAGCAACAAATAGCACTTTAAGTTTCTTAGAAATTATATATGTCCGTGGAATTGGGCAGATCAAGCTTAAGCTTTCAACCATTTTGCTTCATGTTCAGCTTTTGTGTGTTAAACAGGATGAAAGGCAAGTTACCAGAAATATTTAGAAAAATAGGTAGAGATATAGGAGAGGGAAGCGTTTTATCCACAGGACCCTCGCCTGAAGAAAGCATAAAGATTATTGCTAGAAAAAAAATCAGCCTCAACAGATCCCACCCCCAGCCCTGGAGAGTAAACATTGCCTGCCTGATGTAAATAATAGAAAATCAACTTCTCCTCACACGGCTTATAAGACATGTGAGGCAAAGGACAAGAAGACTGTGCAAACCGCATAAAATGAACTGTCAATTTCACTCAGGGAAGCACTTAAGACTAGTTATGCATATAAGCTGCAGCAACTCATTTAGTCATAAAAATCAATAAGACTGCCACCTGGGTCATCAAGGGAACCATTGCCACTGCAGAAAAACAAATCTGAGCTTTCATAACAATGAGACAGAAATCACATCCTTCATTAGACCACAGCCGAGACCAAGCTGTATTTTTTTTTTTTTCAGCTGAGAAACTGTTAAGCATTGTTACTGCTTATTCTGGCTGTTTCAAGTGACTTTTTCTTCCCTTCATAACACATCATTCTCTCTCAAATGATGACTCCTTGCTAAAATACTTTGTACTCTGCAAAGAGGTGAATCACTAGAATATGAATTTCAGATTGAATTTTGATTGTGCCATCAAACTTTGGGTGAAACGGCCAATGTTACATATTATTAAATGCCAACTCTGAACCTCAGTTTCCTCAGTAAAGAGCGAATTTAAAACTGACAAGCTCATGTTTGTCTTGAAATGTCAGATTATGCACATAAGCTTTTTGACCCAAAGGTGGTATACAACAATTTTAGATTCTATCCTTTCATTTAATTGATACATTTAAGCCATCCTGCACTCAAAAAATAGTCATTAGATTCTTTGCAACTATTTGACAATTACGGGAAATGGTTTCTGGACTGGCTATACTGAAATTTCTCTGTAACCAACCAGTTTGGTTCAGCATTTATAAACATTGCTTACACCAAAAACTCAAAGGGAAAGGTTAATTTATCTTTTTCTTTAAAAAAGACTAAATGATCCCACTAGTTGGTCATCCTCTCCGTCTCCCATTCTTATCTCTTGGCGCGATCTGGACATTCTTCTCTCCCTCAGGAAGGAAATGGCTCCTTCTGAAGCACTCTGGACCTTAGGTCATTGAATAGCACGGATGAATACGACTCAAGCCCTATCTTTGACTTGCTGCCAAAGCTCAATCCTTGTTATAGTTCTCAGTCCGTCTCCCTGCACTCAGTTCCATCGCATCAGTATGAGATCTGTCTCCAATTTATCCCTAATTCTCAAAGCTGTAACCCTTACTGACGTATTTCCTCCAATCCAGTCGAAGCTACAGATGTCACATTTCTATAGGCTGAACTCTTTTACCATTTTCTAGAGTGATACTCTATAAGAACATATTACAAATCAAAATATTGTTTTCTGGTCAAGACAATTACTTTTGAGTCCCTCATTACAAGCCAAAATATACTCAATATCCAAGCTAAACATAGGTGGCAATGTTTTCATTACTCTTCTAAGGGAAAGTCTCATAGCGATACTTGGTTGGAAATTTTCCTTTTACATATTGACACTGGTTTTTATTTCCTTATTGGTAAAATATGGTAAGTAGCCATAAATAGAATGGAACCAGTTTAGCAAGAAGTTCCAAAATATTGGAGTATAAACATGAACTCGCCTGATAGTTTTCCCCAATCATTCCTTTCATCTGTACACTGTCACATCTCCCTTTCACTCTATGTAGCAGGTACCTTAATGACATCTTTGTCAAGTTCTATAATTTTCCTTTGACTTTTGGTTCAGAGCACAATTTCTTTTTTACATGTAAGACACATCCTTGTTAGTTTAACACTAACTTGAATACACTTCCAAGCAAACTTAATTTAAAATGTAGGTCTTGCTGCAACTGAGCTGTGGTGCTGACTGCTTAGAGTAGAGGCAGGCGAAAGTGGTCTGTCTGCTCCACCTCCTTCAGGGGCTGGCTACCCCTCTGTCTGGGATCAGGCAGAAGAGAGAGGGAGACCAAGGCTCCTTTATGCCAGTGGTGGGTCATTATTCTTTGTTGCGCTAGAGTTCTGTCTGTTTCTGCAAATGCTGAGGTGGTCTCTCTCTGCTGGTGATGTGAATATCACCTTCACCCCCGTAGGCTTTGCTGAATACCTCACCCTCCTCTGGTGTAGGAAGCCCTGTCTCCATTTGGTCCTGCCAGGAAAATGCACCCCAGATCCTTCTCAGGGATTGACATGCTAGAAGTCTCAGAGCTCCTGCCCCTCTACTAATCCAGCGCTTCTTCACACATCATCACCAGAACTGTAAAAGCATGTGAGGAAAGTTTGATTTGTCCTCTTCAAGAGCTGTGAAGAAATGGCACCTGGACCAGAAGTTGCTTTGTATTCTTCCCAACCAAACCTTACCACCATTTTTTCAAGCCCTGCTTCCACACACTACTCCAAAGACTCCTGCCTTCAGAAGTCTCTAGAAGTGTCAAGAACTCTGTACTAGGGTAAAGCTGTGTGTTCTATGGCTTAGCACCCTTCCAGCCCAAAATGAGAGGCCAATTTTGTGTGGTAGCTTGCACCCCTAAACCTCCTGAGATATTCCTTTAAGCACCCTGCACCACCACCACCACACACACTCCCCCTGCCTCCTTCTCTTCGTCTTACATCAGGTGAGAGTGATTGAACATAAAACTGCTTCTCACCAGTGAACCCTAAAGAAAGGTGACATTCCCAGCTGTGGAGGTTCTAATTCCAAAGAACGTGGCCATTTTTCATAATTCCAAGACCCAAGGACATGGTACACTTGCCATTTGAGTACCTTTTTTTTTTTTAATTTCCCAAAAGAGAGCTATATTAACAAATCTAGTTAGCCAAGCTGGACCGCCCACTTCTAATTTGTGAATTCTGTATTTTGACACCGACTAAAACATAATATCCAGGATAATAAGAAAATATTTTAAGAATTTTTTGAGTATTAGGTACTTGCACCAAACATGTTCATAAGATTAAGCAGAACTAGGGATGCTGTCTTGCTAATATCATCAAGTTTCAATGGATTGAATCTTTCTCTTAATTTATCTAGTTCCTTACTTTCCCACCAAATCACATTACTTGCTTATTATTTTGCTAATAGTGAAATGGGAATAATAACCATCCCACAATTGTGTGGTGTGTTAATTTGTTAATTTTGCTAAACAATTGAGAGACCAAAAGCACTAACTTTATTGTGGTTTGGAGAATGAAGATGTCTCCAACAAAGCATAGAAAAGGAGCTGCAGAGTTACAGTAAATTCAACCTGATACTGCCATTAGTTTAAATGCCTTAGCTAAATGGCACCAACTGAGATCATTAACTTTGCTTTCATAGCAGTTTTCTTAATGTTACTTAGCAACTTCACTTTGAAAATACCCATTTCACATCCCTGTAGCCTAAGGAGCATCATTAGTAGTAAAATTGCATGTTTGATTGCATAGCCAGAGAAGAGTTAATGTTATGTCCTGAAGATCTATCACTGGCTGCTGCGAGACTGCTCAGACAGCGTGCATCCACTGTGCACAACCCCAGTCACAGAGCCAGGTTAAAAGAATAAAAATTTATCCACCATAAATTCAGAATATTAAAGGAATCGCTTCCGCATGTGTATGTTGCAAAATAGCACATTAATATCTATGCATTATTGTCTAGTGAATATGCATATCAACAAGAAGTTTTGTGTAAGAACAAGATTATTTGAAACATGAAAAACTAAAATGTGCTGAATGCCCCTGCCCCACAAGAAATGTAGGAATATTTCCTAATATAACCTAGAAATGATCGTACATTTAACAAATGAAAATGCCTTCAATGGCATGAAAATCCCTCCAGGGTAATGACTTCTTCAAAAATCAATGCGATAAAACGACTACAGAAGCCCAAAAGTATTCAAAAATGTTATAGTTAAACCAATTATTTATTCTTCCTTCCAATTTTCTGTATTTTCTCATTGCTGATGATTAGCATGTGTGGTTTTTTGAGAAATAAGTGATCTTATTACCTTTGAGCAAAGGTATTTAATTTAATCCAATTAATATACATTGAATAGCTAGATAGAAGTAAGCACTCCATGTGACAGGCACTATTTACTTATTTTTAAATTATTAAACAGAAATTTAAGTATCCTCATCTTTATTAGAAATAATATGCCTTTGCATTTTGGGACACACAGGTATTTTCTGTTCAATTTATCTTATGAAAGGCAGGCATCATCCGTTTTTCCGTGGTCATCCACCCATTTAAGAGAAGAAACCAAGCAAAAGCACTTAAATATTGTGAGTAAGTTAAAACTCTTCTTCCATGGCTTCACGTCATGATCTCTGATTTTCTTTCTAATTCTCTGGTGTCTCACTCACTGGTGTCCTTTTTGGCTCACGTCCTTTAAATATGATATTCCTTGAGACTTACTTCCTCTCTTTTTGTTTATATACTCTGATGATTTTACTGACACATTTGTACAGAGGACACCAATCAATATTCATCCATCTATCCATCCAACCATTCATTCGTTCACCATGTATGGAGCGCTACTATATTCTAGAAAAGTGAACTAGGTGGTGGGGAGTCAAAGATGACTAGGACACAGTTCCTGTTTTGAGAGGAAAATAAATATTGGATATTTCTGTATGAATAGACAGACTGTCTGATAGACTGACTTGATAGACTCAAGCTCAACACATCTAAAATCAAGTCTTTGAGGGGCTGGCCCAGTGACATAGTCATTAAGTTCTCACGCTCTGCTTTGGCAGCCTGGGGTTCATGGGTTCAGATCTTGGCACAGACCTTCGCACCACTCATCAAGCCATGCTGTGGTGGCATCCCACATAAAATAGAAGTAGATTGGCATAGTTATTAGCTCAGAGACCATCTTCCTCAAGCAAAAAGAGGAAATTAACAACAGATGTTAGCTCAGGGCCAATCTTCCTCACCAAAAAAAAAAAAAAAAAGTCTTTGACTTTGATTATCCCAAACTGGATCTTCAGCCCAACATTTTCTAGTTCTGTTCATGAGTATTTCATATGTCTAGTCTCTCAGGTTAAGTGTGATGACCCTATTCTCCCTATGATGCCCATCTAATCAATCTCCATAGCTGCCTAGTTATTCAGTTCTCTATTATTTCATATAAGGACCACTCAGTTTGCCAAACATCCTTATTTATAACAGATAGATTTAAAATTTTATGTCAATGAATCATGATAAGACAAAAGTAAATATATAGAGTATTTAAGCATAGTGAAAATTCACCATCTCCCACTTCTACCCACTCATAGACACATCTCTCAGAAAAAATAATATTAGCTAACATTTCTAAACTTTATTGACTGTTTTTTACACATCAGGTACTGGGCTACAGTGTTTTCATTCCTTATCCAAAATAATAATAATAATAACACAACAGCCCTATGGCAAAGATTCTCTTTTTATCACCTGTAGAGAAGTGAGGAAATATGTGACTTAAATTAGTCGTATAACTAAGGTGTGGAGGTCATATTTAAGAGCTTATTTTCTTCACTTATATCCTGTAGAGTCTTTGTAAGAGTGAATTATCTTCGGCTTTACTTCTTATACTCATAATTCTAAACAATATGCCTACATGTGTTACGAACTTTAGACAATGCCTATTGTCCCCCCACTAGGAAAGAGAATGATTCAGTTCATTTTCCTTGAACCTACTTCTACTGCTTCTCACTTCCAAATACATAAATGTTTTTAGATATTTTGGAGTTTATTTAATCTTCATTTTAAATTATTTTACTCACACAGTAGCATA
Organism: Equus asinus; assembly: GCF_041296235.1. NCBI lineage: Eukaryota > Metazoa > Chordata > Mammalia > Perissodactyla > Equidae > Equus > Equus asinus. The sequence continues at coordinate 66,757,353 of NC_091800.1, forward strand.
TTATACATTATTATTCTATTCTTTGCTTTTTCACCTAAAAACATCTTGCTAATATTATGTCTGCACATTTACATTTGTGTTATTTTTAATGGCTATCTAAAATTCTGTACTGCGTTGTAATATATCCACATTCATTCAGTCAGGCCCCATTGATGGCTATTTAGGCACTTATACTGTTCTATTACAAACGGATAATCCAACACTGCATACTGAGCACTTCTGTGATTCCAAATTAGAAATGCTTTCCTTTGAGGTAAGCAGTTCGGTTTATTTAATGAAAAGCCCACCCCTGCCTTCCTTCTCCACCTAGGGCATAAACCAGGCCGTTGGTCCTATGAGTAAAGGTGGGATGGAATGCTCAAAGTCTCTCAGTATTATGACCCTCAGTGAATAACCCTGGTTAGCTCCAATTCTCACTCCTACCCTCCATGTCCCCAGCTCTGAGCCTCTTCTATGCAGGTCCCACCAAAAAGATCAGCCACCACTTCCATCGCAGTGGCCTCCTCTGCTGTGGTGTTTTTCTCATGAGTTTCAACCTGCTTTCCACATTCAAAAATTTGTTTTGTATTTTTCAAAGAGTAACAACCTTTCTCAATCTTTATTCCGTTTACTCTTAGATGGAAGACCAGATCTACTGTCTTTTATAAATTTTATAATGTAAAATTACATTTATTTTTAAGCAAAATGTTTTATCATAGGGTTCATTGGAAACAAGAATGTGAACCTTCGCCTTTTTTAGTGTTCTTCCAGGTTATTTTTATTTATTTTTTGCCTGTTTAACTTTGTGTATTTTTCACCCAGGCTTTGATCATGTATGATATTATCCACAATTCAGAGAATAAAAGAAATGAAAATCAGAAATTCAGGAACTATAAATGCAGGATAGAGGCCAAAGACTAGAAAACTAGAACATGGTTATACATACAGACCACAGGTTATACAAGTTAACGTGCTATTGACTCGTCTATCTACCTAACTACAGTGAATTAAACTATAGGAGAGCTGTGAAAATAGAAGAGAGAATCAGTTAAACTGAACTCCTATATAAGATAGCTCTCTATTGCATTGCAGTTGACTGGTAAATAACATATAACTCCAGATAAGTGAACAAGATTCAATATTTGAAATGATACATGATTCATTATATGGTTCTTATTGCCCAATAAAAGAAATAAAAGAGAATGTACAAATTCCTCATGGGGAGGAAAGCATTTCTTGGAACTTAGCTCTGCCTTAAAATTTGTGAGGGGCTCTGCACTGAGGGAACAGTGGGGGAGAGCAGGAACAAGATGTTTGACAACATTTGAAATGCATTCCAGGTAACTCTGGCAGTGATGGCAAGAAAATGGCTTAAAACACGAGTATACTGTAGTGTTCATTAAAGAAATCAATGCTACATGTCACTAGGAGTATTTTTTTTAATGATTCCACTGGGGTCAAGTCATCGCACAAGACACATCCTTGAAGTTGGTTAATCTAGAAATACAAGCCTAGCCCAACTACTTTACAAGCTTGTGTAATGTAGAACCAATGATAAAAATTCTCTTTGCTCCAGCTCCTTAGTTGCTAACAAATGCCACTTGTGACAAATGAAGTAAAGAGGATTTATTTGATAAAAGGTATCTAGAATATAGTAGTATTGTCTCAGAAAAACATGGATAGAAAAACTTAGGTCAATTATCAAAAGAGAATAATTGACTAGTTTACAATCTGTATCATTTTTTTGTTTTCCACCTCCATGTTTTATTGAGTATTGTCAACAAAAGGTTTTATTGAGTATTAGTCAACATAAAAGGGAAAGAGTCGTAATACTGCCATTGAAAAAAAGAAAAGAATACATAGAATTGGCACCAAATATCACCTCCTGATTTTCTCATTCCTGGCCCAAGTTAATGATAGTCTCATGGTCTCTATCAGAAAGGATATGGCTGTTGCTGATCTGATGATAAGGATCTTCTGTCTTGGACCATGTCTTAGCTGAGTTGAGCCACATTTTGATTTGTCTTGCTTTGATAGGGGAAATCATTCTAATTAAATCAGCTGTCAAAGCATCATTTGAACAAGGAAGATGTACCTGAACTGTTCTACTCCCTCCCAGAGCCTGGCCCTTTTATAAGGTGCACCCACAAATCCTAGTTCTCCTGATGCCAGCTTGCCTCTGACTGGTTTACATTTTCCAGGACTATTATAACAGGAGTGAGTTCTTCCCACTGACTTATTTCCTGAAAATATTCAGTCAGAGGAGTGAGTGTCTGATCATTATTGGCTCAAATATATCACAGAAACTGAGTTTGAATAAAAAGAAACATCAAAATATTCCAATGATCAGTTGGTAGTGACAGCTTAGAATTATCTTTAGTTCACATTATATCTTATACCAAGTGTCCCCAAAGGCTTGACATTTTCTGGAGGAAAATTGATACACAAGGTTTGACAACAACTTTATTAATTCCAACCCCTAGTGTGGAATTTAAGAATGCTCTTGCACAGCCAATCATCAGTCATCGATACTACTGATCCATGCCTTTGAAAGTGAAATCATGCTTCTAAACAAACAAAAAATATATCTATTGGTAGAAAAGAATTCTGGCAAATCTTTGGCTTCAAAAAATTCTTAGGAAACAATTTCCCTGTACATGTTAAGCTTACTATATAATACATCTATGAGGAAAGAATAGATCAGGATTGGGAACGACTGGCTTAAGGATGATTGGCTAGCTTTGAGGGACGAATTACTTTAGATCTTGACTTCATGCATTACAACAAATAAATCCTTTGCAGATTAAAAGCTAACAGTTGCAAAATGTAAACAAAAGAGAATGAAAGTATGCTGTTTATAAAAGAAAGCACTTGCTATCTGTAATATCAATGGGATAAGATTAAAACGAAAAGATTAACAGAATAATTCATATACAAATATCTATCATGAAAGCCATTCAAAATTAAAGAAAAAAAAGTGTGAAAATATTTTCATGTTATTAAGAGAATCATTAAGATCCCCTCCACAGAAAGCTCAAATAAACAAAATCAGAAATGAGTGAGGAGAAATAACAACAGACTCTGCAGAAATACAACAGATTATAAGAGAATACTACAAAAAACTATATGCCAACAGAATGGATAACCTAGAGGAAATAGATAAATTCTTGGACTCCTACAATCTCCCAAAGCTCACTCAAGAAGAGGCAGACAATTTGAACAGACCAATCACAAGGAAAGAGATTGAAACAGCAATCAAAAACATCCCAAAGAATAAAACCCCAGGACCAGATGGCTTTCCTGCGGAATTCTACCAAACTTTCAGAGAGGATTTAATACCTATCCTTTTCAAGCTATTCCAAAAAATTAGGGAAGATCGAACACTTCCTAACACATTCTATGAGGCCAACATCACGCTGATACCAAAACCTGACAAGGACACCACGAAAAAAGAGAACTACAGGCCAATATCACTGATGAACCTAGATGCAAAAATTCTAAACAAAATTTTGGCAACCAGAATTCAGCAATTCATCAAAAGGATCATACATCAGGATCAGGTGGGATTCATACCAGGGACACAGGGATGGTTCAACATCCGCAAATCAATCAACATGATACACCACATCAACAAACTGAGGAATAAAAACCACATGATCATCTCAATAGATGCAGAGAAGGCATTGGACAAGATCCAACAGCCATTTATGATAAAAACTCTGAACAAAATGGGCATAGAAGGAAACTACCTCAACATAATAAAGACCATATACGACAAACCCATAGCCAACATCATACTCAATGGGCAAAAACTGAACCCCATCCCCCTGAAAACAGGAACAAGACAAGGATGCCCTCTATCACCACTCTTATTTAACATAGTACTGGAGGTCCTGGCCAGAGCAATCAGGCAACAAAAAGGAATAAAAGGAATCCAAATAGGGAGGGAAGAAGTGAAACTCTCGCTGTTTGCAGACGACATGATCTTATATATAGAAAACCCCAAAGAATCCATTGGAAAACTGTTAGAAGTAATCAACAACTACAGCAAAGTTGCAGGGTATAAAATGAATTTGCATAAATCAGTAGCATTTCTACACTCCAGTAATGAACCAACAGAAAAAGAACTCAAGAATACAATACCATTCACAATCGCAACAAAGAGAATAAAATACCTTGGGGTAAATTTAACTAAGGAAGTGAAGGACCTATATAATGAAAATTACAAGGCCTTTCTGAGAGAATTGGATGAAGACATAAGGAGATGGAAAGACATTCCATGTACATGGATTGGAAGAATAAACATAGTTAAAATGTCCATTCTACCTAAAGCAATCTACAGATTCAACGCCATCCCAATCAGAATCCCAATGACATTCTTTACAGAATTAGAACAAAGAATCCTAAAATTCATATGGGGCAACAAAAGACCCCGAATTGCTAAAGCAATCCTGAGAAAAAAGAACAAAATGGGAGGCATCACAATCCCTGACTTCAAAACATACTACAAAGCTACAGTAATCAAAACAGCATGCTACTGTTACAAAAACAGGTGCACAGATCAATGGAACAGAATTGAAAGCCCAGAAATAAAACCACACATCTATGGACAGCTTATCTTTGACAAAGGAGCTGAGGGCATACAATGGAGAAAAGAAAGTCTTTTCAACAAATGGTGCTGGGAAAACTGGAAAGACACATGTAAAAGAGTGAAAATTGACCATTCTTTTTCACCATTCACCAAAATAAACTCAAAATGGATTAAAGACCTAAAGGTGAGACCTGAAACCATAAGGCTTCTGGAAGAAAACGTAGGCAGTACATTCTTTGACATCAGTATTAAAAGGATCTTTTCGGACACCATGCCTTCTCAGAGAAGGGAAACAATAGAAAGAATAAACAAATGGGACTTCATTAGATTAAAGAGCTTTTTCAAGGCAAATGAAAACAGGATTGAAACAAAAAAACAACCCACTAACTGGGAAAAAATATTTGCAAGTCATATATCTGACAAAGGCTTAATATCCTTAATATATAAAGAACTCTCACAACTCAATCACAAAACATCAAACAACCCAATCAAAAAATGGGCTGGAGACATGAACAGACATTTCTCCAAAGAAGATATACTGATGGCCAATAGGCACATGAAAAGATGCTCATCATCGCTGATCATCAGGGAAATGCAAATCAAAACTACGCTAAGATATCACCTTACACCCGTTAGAATGACAAAAATATCTAAAACTAATAGCAACAAATGTTGGAGAGGTTGCGGAGAAAAAGGAACCCTCATACACTGCTGGTGGGAATGCAAACTGGTGCAGCCACTATGGAAAAGAGTATGGAGATTCCTCAAAAAACTAAAAATAGAACTACCATACGATCCAGCCATCCCACTACTGGGTATTTATCCAAAGAGCCTGAAGTCAGCAATCCCAAAAGTCCTGTGCACCCCAGTGTTTATTGCAGCACTGTTTACAATAGCCAAGACGTGGAAGCAACCTAAGTGCCCATCAACAGACGAATGGATAAAGAAGATGTGGTACATATATACAGTGGAATACTACTCAGCTGCAAAACAGAACAAAATCATTCCATTTGCAATAACATGGATGGACCTTGAGAGAATTATGTTAAGTGAAATAAGCCAGCAAGAGAAAGATAATCTGTGTATGACTCCACTCATATGAGGAATTTAAAACTATGGACCAAGAACAGTTTAGTGGATACCAGGGGAAAGGTGGGGTGGGGGGTGGGCACAAACGGTGAAGTGGTGCACCTACAACATGACTGACAAACATTAATGTACAATTGAAATATCACAAGATTGTAACCTATCAATAACTCAATAAAAAAAAAAACTGATAAAAAAAAAAAATCCCCTCCACAAATGAAAAATGGGTGCATCAGAGCTGCCATGTGGGACAATTCTAGGGGGTACCATTCACATTATAATATGACAACCAGTTGCAATAATAATACATAAAATATTAAATATTAAGGCTTCAAATTATTAATTAAAATAGCTGATTTTTAAAGTACTTTTCACATATTAAATTCAGTTTTTATAAAATCTAAATTTTTTAATAGTAAAATAGATTTTTTTTTAAAGATTTTATTTTTTCCTTTTTTTCCCCAAAGGCCCCCCAGTACATAGTTGTGTATTCTTCGTTGTGGGTCCTTCTAGTTGTGGCATGTGAGACGCTGCCTCAGCGTGGTTTGATGAGCAGTGCCATGTCCGTGCCCAGGTTTTGAACCAACGAAACACTGGGCCGCCTGTAGCGGAGTGCATGAACTTAACCACTTGGCCACAGGGCCAGCCCCAACTAGTAAAATAGATTTTTGAAAATTAAAATGTTCACTTTCCCCTAGAGGGAAATGAGACCTACTTGAGACCATTGCCTCTGGGAGTGAAAATTGGCAGCATCTTTTTAATAAACCAATTGCCCTGTGTTTTCTATTCATTGTTCTGGAAATTGCACTTTTGAGAAGGTATCATTTGAAAATGTTCTAAAATTTGGATGAACATTTATACACAAAGATTTCTATTATGCATCTTAAATATTGAACACTAGAAGGATAGTATTAAAAGTTGTGGTCCATTTATGCAATGAAATATTTTGTAACCAATAAGAATTATTGATGACATACTACCAATTTTTTAAAAAGTATTTATATAGCTCCATGAGAACAGGGATATTTTCTATCTAGCTCACATACGTATCCTCTGTAGAATGCCTGACATGTAATATGTGCTTAGAAGAATGGAAAAGCATTAATATTAACAAATGTGTTATGTGCTCCAGTTACCAGTGGTTACCTATGACCATGGATTATAAGTGATATTTGTCATTTATATATTATCCAGTACTTTCTGAATTTTCTAAAACAACATGCATTCATTATATTATTGGGGGAAAGGTTATTTTTAAAGATACTGGCTCCCAACAAATTGTTGTTATGCCACCATCCACTAAGAAAGGATAACTCTTCAAAGAATTGATCTTACAGAATGTATTTGAGAATTAAATGCAACATTACCTGCATTGCAACCATCTGATGTTTTTACTTAAAACGTAGATTTCTGAGCCAGGGTGGGGTTGGGGCACAATCTACATTTTCATCACGTTTATGTGCCCCTTCTCTTAACAGCCCAGGTGGTTCTTACCCACATTAAAGCAAGGGAATAAAAGAATCACTGAATTAGGAAGGTAATAAAAATTAAGAAAAATCCAAACAACAGGAATGGTGGCCTTTTAGAGGAGTTTCTTAAAAGCCTGCTGAAAATAGCTGGTAATGGGTGTAACAAACTTCATGAGAGAGTCTATGAGTGTGTGAAGGATAATGGAATCCTAAATCATAAGAGTAAAGCAGTCATCAGCAATAGACAGCATTAAGTTTATACAAAAAATCATTTTAGATAAATTATATGGCTTTGGATTTGTTTTTGCAGGCATGTGAATGCAAAAATTAGTTCTAACAGTAAATGGTGACTTCTAGTGTGGGAAGCAAAGCATCAGAGGTCAAATATAAAATATTTCTAAATTAGTGGGTTTTGATGCCAACTAGTACTGTGCAATAGGTGTCTGGTAAAAGCATAATTTATATACTGTTTTAATTCTCTCCCCCAAACCAATCAAATTCTACTGATGTTCTGAGACTCTGCATTTTAGATGATCCTCATATGTGTAAACTACAAAGCATCAACTGGTCAGCAAATATTTATTAGTGACTTCCTATGTGCAGGCACAGTGCAAGATGTTAGTTATGAAATGGTGAGAAAGACAACATTCCTGCTCTCAAAGAGGTTCCATTCTAATGGGTGAATACAAACAGTAAACCCATGAACATACATAAAGAATGATTTGAGATAACAATGACCACAATGAAGAAAATAACAGAGGACAACGTGATTGAGTGTGGGCCATTAAGGAGGCAGCTTCTTCAGCTCAAGGTGATCACAGAGAAGCCTCTGTGAAGAGGTAACATTTGGGCTAAATCATGAGGCAGCCATACAAGGGTCGTTAGGAAAGGCACTTCAAGAAGATTAAATAACAAATGGAGAGGCTCTGAAATAGGAACAAATTAATACAGTCGAGTTTCAGAAGCAAGGCCAGTGTGGAGAAGATGGCGATGAGGTGAGATAGACTGTCTGAGCAAAGACAAGTGAGGCCATGGAAAGGAGAGTTGCTGGGGAAACTATTGGAGGATTTCAGGTAGAGGACATAGATCCACGAGTGGATCTAAAAAAATCTCTGTGACTGCAATGGACTAAATGTTTATGTACCCCCAAAATTCGCATGTTGAAATACTAACCTCTGATATTAGGAGGTGAGTCCTGTGGGAGGTAATTAGTCTTGAGGGTGGAGACATCGTGAATGAATTAGTTCCCTTATAAAGGGAACCCCAGAGAGCTCTCCACTCTCTGCCATGTAAGGATACAATAAGAAGTTGTCTACAAAGTGGAAGAGGACTCTTACCAGAACCTGACTGTGCTGGCACCTGATCTTGGATTTCCAGCCCCAGAAGCATGAGAAATAAGTTTCTGTTGTTTATAAACCACCCAATATGTGGTAGTTTATTATACTAGCCCAACCTGACCAAGACACTGGCCTTTGAGTTTGCAGAGGACTTACAGCCCAACTGGAAGATAGAAAGGACACTACTTAGAAGGCTGTTGCTGTGTCCTAGATGAATCATGTGGCTTGAACTTGTGTTGAGGCAGTAGATGGTGACAAGTGATTGGATTTGTGGGTAAATTGACTGTAAGAAGTTTCATAAAAGAAGGAATTGATGATATATACTAGGTGATATTGGACTCAATTGTGTCCCCCTAAATTATATGTTGAAGCTCTACTGCCCAATGTGATGGTATTTAGAGATGGACATTTTGAGATGTAATTGGGTTTAGATGAGATTATGAGGATGGAATCCTCATGATGGAATTAGTACCCTTATAAGAACAGACAGCAGAGAGTTCTTTCTCTGCCTCTCCCATGTGAGAATATAACAAGTAGGTGACCGTATACAATCCAAGGATTTTGGACTTCTGGTCTCTGGAACTGTGAGAAAAGCAATGTCTGTTGTTTAGGCTACTCAGTCTCTGCATATTTTGTTATGGTAGCCTGAGCTGGCTTATACACTAGGTTTTTAGCCTGAGAAACCTGGTGGTATCCTTTACAACATAAGAAAATATTTGGAGAAAAGTAGGTTTAATATGAGGGAAAACCAAGAATTTGGTTAAATATATGATGTTAATTAGCCTCCAAGTTGTCAAATAGAGAGTTGGATTTTTTTTTTTTTTTTAGTCTACAGCCTGGGAGGATGTTCTAGATGAACTAGATATTTGATAGTTATTATGAAGATATTTAAATGTTTGGACTAGGTAAGACCATTTGGCAAAACATGTATAGAGTAGAGAAGAATGTCAAGGACTGTTATTTTGAGAAATTTGCTGATTGTCAAAGAAATCAGGTGGGACCTGGTGGAAAACAAGTCAAAGGATAGTATTTTAAGATGGTTAATACTAAGACATGTTTGTGTGCTGATGGTAATAAACCACCCCAGAAGGGGAGGAATTTATGATGCCGGAGAAAAAAATAGGATATTCACAAAATTGAAGACACTGAGAAGGTGATAAGAGATAGGCTTCAGAGCAACGATGAAAATTGGGACACATTTTCCATTATAACCTGAGGTGAAGGTAAAATATATGAATATAGAGGTGACCAGATTGGTGGTGGATGAAAGAAGAGGCTGTTTTATACGATTACATCTATTTTCTCTATGAGTTAGGTGGTAAGATTATCATCTGAGAGTGGAACTGTGGGTAGCATTAATGGAATGAAGGTTCAAATGAGATATGAGATCTGAGTGAGTGGGAATCCTATAGTATGTGAGATGAAAAATAGGAAATATTGATCTGAAGATGGAATGCTTGAGATCATAATGGCAGAGCTAGCATCATTATTGGGGATGACCATTAGTTTGTTACTGATGAGATATGGAGGAAAAGATAGCTGAAGCTGAAAGTATCAAGAACTGACAGATCAATGTGCTAGACAGATTCTCTACATGAATGTGATGTTTTCAATAATTAATATAGGCATAAGGTTGAATAAAACAAAAAAAAATAATGGATTATATTTGGATTATAAATGGATTAGAAACAAATGAATGAGAGTTAATAGATTACATCAAAAAGGAAGAAATACCTGATGCCTTGTATTCTTACAGAAGCAGGGATTTGGGAAGAGTAGAAGAAAGAAATGGCTTGAAAACAGTGAAGAACGACATACCTCTAGGTAGTAATGAACATGAGGTGTGTCTCCAAAAACAAGCTGCACGTGAATAGAGTTCTCAAGGATCAGCCAAGTACAGATTGGAGGAGAAAGGTAAAGATATGAAATACACATCTTGTAAAATTAGAGAGTAAAAGTAAAAGGGATGTGTAGCCATTCTATCTAGCAGTGTTGAAGACAATTTTGAAAAATATGATAAAAATTCAAAATGACTAGTCCGTGTGGCTGTAGGATTTTCTTCAGGGATCTTCAAGAACTGAGATTCAGGTGATGAATAAGGTATTTTAAAGGTAGCTTAGAATAACCTTCAACTGACAATGTATTGTGCAAGTACTGGCTAAGTAGAAGGAAGGGTAGGTGAGTGACTGAATGTCTACCAAGCACTGATAAACACACACACATCCCTACACACACGTATCCACCCATCCACTCATACATGCTTAAATAAGAAATAATGAAGTAGGAATCATACCATATCATACCATATTATCAATCAAGGTCAGACTGATGTTACTTTTTTCCTTTGGTTAAGCATATAGCACTTCTCAATAAACCTCCTAGGAATAATATCTTAGCAAACTGGAAGACAGTAGCTTTAAAAATGGCTATGATGTTGAAAGAATAAAAGGATGAGATTTTTCTGTGACTGTACTAGCTAGGGAAGAGGAAATCTATTGAAATGACAAATGCAGTAACTCTGAGTTAAATGTAAATGAATATAAGACCCTTTTGATCTTAGATTGCTACTTGACTTTTTTAGGCCTCAGTTTTCGTATCTGGAAAATTAGGATTTTGATACCTGCATTGCAGCATTCTTGTGAGCATTAAAAACAATGAAGAGATAGTACCTAATCAAATGTCAAAAATTTAGAAATCCCTTAATAATTAATGGTTGCTGATGACACTCTGCTATTTTCTGATACAGGCTAAAGTTCCGTAAATAAACACATGAATGTTGAAGCTAAAATTCTCTTTTTGTTCAGGCCATTGTTTTCCTGTTCTAACCTATCTCAGTGATATTTCAGGTTGATTTCTACTTTTACAACAAATTCTGTCAACTCTTAAAACTCAGTTCCATCTATACATTATTCTTTAGTATTTCAACAGAAAAAGAACATCTGTATTTGTCTGTTGCTGATTCATTTCTACTCTTCAATAGCAAAGAGCTATTTTTATGATATTTTGATGTTTATGAAGCTGTAGAAGCTTCCTCTCTGTGAACCGTGAATTCTCAGCTCAAATAGAAGGAAGAATATGAAATGGGATGGACAGATAGACTCACTTGACCCAACACTGGGATGAAGAGGGAACTGGTTCCGTTGTGTCAAATAGACGTGGGAGAATTCAGACACTGAAATATCTGGATGAGGCACAAAGGAAAGTATCAAGGATATGACACACAACAAAGTATTTCCTTGAGAGTCTTGAGTAGCAGTTGGTGTTTTACATGGATTGGACATAGACAACATGAAAACCAAGGCAAATATGAAGGAATCTTTATTGGTCATTGCTGATGCAGCCTGTGACAGACGGCAGGATTACGTTTGAGAAAGCAGATCAATTTACTATTATCAATACATTATGTTTTGAGGAAAGTTAATAATTTATATAAAATGGTGCTTTAATGAATATAATTTGTACTTCAATGAATAGGCAGAAAGGCATTAATCATGTGGGGAGGTCAGCAGTATAACTTGACGTTCCTTTAACCTGAGAAAAAAGCTGTTTATTATTAATCGCCTAAAGTGGAATGATCACAAATCCATACTCCACTTGGTAGTCAGAGGAAAAAGTCTGTCTATTATAATGTGCTCTAATTACCCATTGCTGCATAACAAAACACTCCAAGCATAGTGGCATAAAACAATGAATATTTTAGCATGCTCATGGATTCTGTGAGTTACAATTTAGACAGAACACAGGAAACAATGATGTTCTATGATGTCTGGTACCTCGACAGGGAAGACCTGAGGGCTGAAAGTGAGTAAATGGCTGGAGACTGGACATTTGAAAGCATGCTCACTCACAACTCTGGAGGTTGTTTATTAGTCTTGGTTATGGTTGCTAGCTGAAATACTGCTGTGTGGTCTCACCAAGTGGTCTCTGTGCTTCCTCGTGGCTTGGTGCTCGGCTTCCAAGATAACATCCCCCAGAGCTCTAGGCTCCAGCTGAATCACCTTTTATGAACTTGCCTCAGAAATCACAAAGCTGTAATCTCAGGCCAGGCCAAATTCAAGGGGAGGAAACATAGACCCCATTCTCACTGAGAGGAATGTAGACATCCCATTCTAAGAAGTGCACGTGGCCATTTTTTAAAATATGATCTATTATTTATGAGACAAATATTATCAATTTTGCTGAGTATCAGTTTTGGAGATATATTCTCGACTTCTGTATCCTCCCTGATATTTATTACAATTTTTTATTACAGTTTTAATATCTTGTTTACTGCTAGTTAAGACTAACTCTTATAATAAAAGTTATAAGAGGAAGAATTTTTTTGGATAATCTTCAAGGTGTGAAACAGAAAATATTCCTGATTTTAGTGACCAATAATTTGCTTGATATTATTTTCATGGACATGCCATCTTTGGATAATTTTCCTATGTAAAGTATTTTTTATCAGATGAGTGCTGTCCCAGTATAAATGCATCACAAAGGAAACTTTGTAAGAACTGTTTTAGGAGACATTGGGTTTCAATTAGATTTTGAAAGCCAGAAGAATTTTCTCACTATACTAAATGATCAAGATTAGTTAGCAGTTTGTGAAAATGTAGATGGCATGAAATCAGATAATAATTTAAGGAAACGTTGGCTTTCTAACCTAAAACTTTTAACTAAAACCCAATTCTAAGTTTTAAATCAGCTTTAGAGATCCTGCCTATGTTATCAATGAGAAAAAATATTTGTCCTAGTAGGGGTGAAAATAATGTAAAGGTGACATGATGATTTAACAGCAAAGGCAAGATTAGGATCTAGTTCTTCTGATTTCTATTTCAGGTTGACCAAAGCTTCAGTATTTATACCACATTTATGCTGCATATGATCGTGCTTGAAGCTAAACTTGCAGAAATCTTTATTGATTATCTTTTATGCAACTTTGATCATAGTTTTATTTTCAAATTGCAATAAAATTATATTACGAATGTAATACATGCATTGTATATTATATGTGTGGTAGTTTTCATATCCAAATTCTTGATATTAAATGATATAGTTACTTAACATGCAATTAAGATATTTCTCTAAACCAATGTAGGCTTTCGTATTTATAAACCATTACAGAGTTCCATGTTAGTTGAAACTAGCATCATTTGGCTTTCGTTTTTGAAAGTCAACTGAAAAATATTATCATCACATAAAGATTTTAAAATATATTTCTAAAAATTTGTCATTGGTGACCAGATACACAGATTAAAATTTGTATTTAATGAGTGAGTGTTCAATGCACTTTAATGCAGTACCGCAGAAAATTCTACTTTTAATGCAGAATAACTATACTGAGGTGATTCTTTTTGGGCAACATATTTCTAGTGTATACCATAAAATTAGTTCTGGTTGATAACAGGGATTTAGACCAGTGTAACTACCTCTAGGAAATGACTTTCTTTTCTTGATGGGTAAAGTAGAGGAAGTGATAATCAAATGATTTCCCAAGCTCCCTTGCAAGAGAAATTGACTTTCTTTAGGAAAAGGTTTTATCAATCAGTTATGGTCCTATTTACTGGAAGAGGAAAGATTTACCTATCTTGGATAAGAGAAAAATACATTTTCTGAAGCCATAATGGAAAAATTTTGGGAAGATGGTGTATGCTCAGGATAACCTTTTTTTTAAGATCCTATTAATTTGTTTTATCTGTTGATATGAAGACAAAATGGTACTTTAAATAATCCCATTAGAGCCTAAATTTGCTACTGTAGAGGTTGAAAACCATTCAGTGTAAATATCTTCATGATAAAATACCTTTGTAGTATGATAAAAAAATTAAAGTTAAGAGATTTCTCTAGGGATATCAAGTCTGTTATTTAGAAATGATAAAACTATGGTCCAGAGATATGAAATACTTTACTCAAGATCACATTTGTTTAATCTGAGTCAGGATCAGAACTGGGTCTCCATAGAGGAAACCAGTGCATTTTCCTTTAAGGAGATCATATTAACTATATACAAACAAATACAATGTGTTTTCACTATCAATATTAGCATTAAACTAAATTTTTCCAATTAAATTTTGGAGAAAAGCAAATAATACATATTAAAGTATCCCAGTATTTTTATTATGACTTATTTTGATAGTGGGTACAGGCCATGAATCAAGACACAAAGTGTATGACAGTATTAAATGTAGAAATACATATATTTTGTCAATCTGGGAGGGGGAGGATTAAAGCATATAACTTCTATGGAAAATTTCTCAAAAATGTGAAAAGCCTGAAAAAAGATTGAAAATGTCAGAAAGAAACCGAAACTTTTTGTCAAAGAGAGAAGCTGATTCTGTTCTGGGCAAGAACAAAATGCACTCATTGGAGAATGTTAAAAAGGACTGACATCCTGTTGGAAATGTGATGTGAAGAAAGGGTTTATAAAGACAAAGTTAGAAATGTCTGAAAAGGGAATTGAATCACAAGCAAACTATGGGGAGGGATATATATGTGCAAAAAGAAAAAAGTCATCACTGGGAATTGATCATACAGGAATGAAAAAGAGCAAAGATTAAAATGTCATTATTTTGGTCAGCCAACCATATTTATGACTATATGTGTGGGAGTGTATGCTCATGAACACAGGAAAATCAGGGAAGACCATGCATATTTGGTTAAAATAATAACTAAACACGAAATTTAGAAATAGATCGAACTTGGCAGAATGCATTCAAGGCATTTAAGACATTTAATTCAGTAAGAAATAACTTGGGATTTGTATTTGGTGTCTTTATAATATAGCTCTTCATTTGCTGAAAGTACATGAAGGAACCGTCAACGGTCCCGAATTTAAGAAATCCATTTAACTGAGTATTTATATTTTTTAATGAATTTTTTACCTTATAAAGGTAGGAGCAACCAATTGATTAAATTGATTGTAGTGAATATTCTGTCATTATTTTGATATTATAGTGATTCTTTCTGGCCTTGGGATACCATCTGTCAAGTAAGATTCTAATCACTATATCATCCCTGAATGTTGATGGAAAAGTGGCTCCAATTTTAGTTTTGTTTTAAGGACTTATTTTGTTTGTGATACCAGTTGAAATATGTATTCCCTGTGCTGCTTAAACTCCTGGGGCTATTTGGAAAAGTCTATCTCATATTTTACACAATCCAGTATATGAGTGTATTTTTTGTGTGTGTAAATAAATATGTATCTTTGCAGCTGTAACAGGATTGGTCATTCATATTGTATTTCTGGGAAGAAAAATCCCTTTCTTTCATTGTAGCTGACTCAGCAGTTTTGTATGTACAGGCATCATCCTTGAAACCCGGGAAGGCTAATTTGTTAGCTTGCAATAGATGAAGTCTCAGGCTCTTTGCAGGTCTTTTTTTATTTTATTTTATTTTTCTTTTGAGGCAGATTAGCCCTGAGCTAACATCCACCATCAAACCTCCTCTTTTCGATGAGGAAAATTGGACCTGAACTAACACCCACTTTATATGTGGGACGCCTGCCACAGCATGACTTGATAAGCGGTGCATAGGTCCACGCCTGGGACCGATCTGGCAGACCCCGGGCCGCTGAAGCAGAATGCGTGAACTTAACCACTGCACCACCAGGCCAGCCTCTCTTTACAGTTCTTGATGCGTCTTTTCCAATTTCATCTCTTGCTGCTCCCTTCATTCCAGTCTACATGACCCTTAAGGTGCATTACTCACCCTTCCCAAATATAATTTGCAATTCTATATCTTAATTTATAGATTACTTTTCCATAAGTTTCCACCTGGGAAAATTCTACTCACATTCTTTTTGAAATGTTTTTCTGCTCAAACCACTCATCACAAAGAACTTTTGACCTATTAGTATTTAGTTTATATCATTAGGTTGATGTAATATCTGCTACTTTATTTTGCATTAAGATCAGTTTTGTATGAGATTATTCAACATATAATTTTCACTGTGACTAATTATCCTTTTATTCCAAGTGCCCAGCACTATGCCTGACCCAAAGTTTTGAATAAAAATCTAAATGAATCAACACAATGGTTCAAAGGTTCATCTGGGTTTTCTTTTAAAAGATTCTCTAAATAACCTTAATTATTTAAAGGGAAAATATGAACAAAGACAGGATAGGATTCTGTAGCTTTCGTTTCCTTCTTATGGTAGGGAATGTTTTCTTAAGAGACTAAGACTGAAAGAGAAAAAAATACCGGCAACCAAGCCACAATCCCAGAAAAGCAGATGGTTTGAAGATTTGGTTTGAATAAGCAGACATCCTACGTTGCTCTGACATAGATTAAGAGTTGCCTCTGGAAAAAATGGCAAGTCAAAACAAAAACACTAAGACAGTCACCCAGGGATGTATGTGGGAGACAAAGACGTCAATAGAACCAACCCTTTTCAAACAATGACAAGCATTGAGCGCTAGATCTTTCATTGAATTACTAATAATACTGCTGATATCGAGTCTTTATTTAGATCTTTGATGGGTGCATTATATATTCTCTTATAATAGACTTGTTAAATGTAGGTTAATACTGAGAATCTCTTGGCCTAGAGATGCTCTTTAAATTACCCAGGCAACATCAAACCAATCAACCTAAAAAAATGAATCCATTATTAACTTTAAAATAATATATGTTTAACACCTTTGAAAGAAAAAAATTGTATTCAAAGAACAAAAAAGTTGAGTTTTTATTGTATTCCTAAAGTTGTATTAAATTCAATCCTTCTGTAAACATTTATTGAGCTCCAACTATGTTTCAGGATGTGTGCTGTATTAGTTTTCTATTGCTGCTGTAACTGATCAGCACAAACTTAATGGCATAAAAAAACACACATTTATTATCTCATAGTTCTTTAGGTTGGAAGTCCAAGTGGACTCAACTGGGTTGTCTGCTCAGGGTCTCACAGGCTGAAATCAAGGTATCAGTCAGATGGCGCTCTTATTCATAGGTTATTGGGAGAAATCCACTTCTCAACTTCCTTCAGGTTGTGGGCAGAATTGCCTGGAATCCATTTCATGCTTTCAAGCTCTCTGACTTTCTCTCTCTTTCCCACTACAATCCAGAGAAAACTCTCTGCTTTTAAAGGGCTCGTGGGATTACAGTGAGCCCATATGGATAATCCCCCTTGGGATTAACCTAAAGTCAACTGATTATTAACCTTAATTACATATGTGAAAATTCATTCTATCACATAATGTAACATAATCATGGGAATGATATCATATATTTGTAGATTCCACCCACTCTCAAGGGGTGGAGATTATACAGAGGCATGGGGTCATTGGGGGTCATTCTTAGAATTCTGCCTACCACAGGTACTAAGTGCTGGGAATAAAATAATTACCAAAACAGACTCACTCCCCACTTTTACAAATCTTAAACTTCAATAAAGGGGATATAAAATAAAGTATGAGCTGTATAAGGAAGCTTAATGTACATATCAGCATGTAAATGCAACAACCAAACCAGTCATGTAAGCTATGTCCTGGAGGAAATATTAAAATTTACCCAGTAAATGAAGACCATTGTAGGGTGAGAGAGTGGAATAGTGTTCAAAGGAAACAATATCACGTGGCGTGTCTTGAAAGAAGTTGAACTTAAGCATGGATGACATTAGTTTTCAATGTTCACAGAGGAGAGAGTGGTCAAGGGATGGCTAGCACTGGGAGAGAGGAGAGAAAAGGGAAAATATTTAAGTCTTTTAATCAGTGGTGCTACCTGATCAAATGTTGTGTTTTAGAAAGGTCCTCCTGGCTGAAGTATCCAAAACAGCTCTATGAGGTATAACATTTGATACAGTGAGACCAGTTATAGGACCATGAGATATATTCTGGATGGGAGATAATGGTTACTGGGACCATGTTAGTGACATCAAAGTATGTCTGTAAATGGATATATTGAGGGAATTTGGGAAGTGGATCCAAAAAGAATTGGTAGTTAAATAGATATAGGTGTGAGAGGGAGAGGAAGTCAAGAATGATGCTCAGGTTTCTGGCTTGACCCACTAGGAAGATGATGGACGGTTTTCTGTAATAAGAAACCTTGGAGCAAAAGCAAGCATAGGGAAAGGATAAGTATCTCAATATTGAACATGAACAGTTTGAAGTTCTTTTATGATAGCCAAATCTAGATGTTTATTGTACAGTTGGATATACTCCTCTAGAGCTCAAATGAAAGATCTAGCTGGAGATATACACCTGACAAATTTGGGTACCTACAGTTAATTACAGTCACCAGAGTGAAAGCTCTTCTCTAGGGAGGGTGTGTAGCAAGAGAAGAGAAGAGAATCTATGACATAATCCCCAGATCCGCTAATGCTTAGGAAATGGCTCAAAGAAGAGAACACCTAAAGGATACTAGATAAAGAAGAATCAGGACACTTGCTGTTAATCAGGGCAAAGAAATAGAATTTCAAAAATGTCCAAATTTTGAGAGAGTAGCCAGTGTTTTCAAATCCTATAGGAAAATCCTAAAAAAAAAGAAGATTAATAAGTGGAAAGAATTTAGCGACAAGGGACTCATTGGTGACTTTGACAAAGTAAGATTCAGTGGTAAAGTGTGGGTACAATCTAAACTGAAGTGGATTTGGGAATAAATGAAACCTAAGGAATTTCTTTTTCAGTAATATTTATTTCATAATTAATATTCTCTTGGAGAGCAGGTTTCCAGTTAAGAGGAAGAGTTGAAAGAATGTTCAGAGAAAAGTTTGACACTGTAGAGGAATTTGTTTACCATGAGCCATGGGTACCAGACAGCACAATGGAGTGCTTTCCGAGGAGAGGAGGAGTGGAGGGATAGCGCATTGTTGGATCGGGGAAATAAGTATTTTTACAAAAGAGAATGTGGAAGAAGATAGAAAACTGGGTTTAAATCTGGGGGACCCCCATAAGGGATGCAATGTATTGAGTTTAGTTGACATCAAAATGACAAGACATAGAAAAAGAAAATGAATAAAAAAAGGGGAATAGAATAAATAGCCCACTGTGATAGTCTTCTGCTAGGAGTAAGTAGTCAGTACTCTCAGGATTCAGCTATGAACTGGAGGGAGTTCAAGCTTCTGGAAGAAGGAGAGTGCTTATCCCCCTAGAAGGGAGAGGAGCTTCATAGTGTTTTAAATGAGAAAGCTCCTGAAAGAGGCTTATTTCTTAAAGGAGCTGGCACACAGGAATTGATTGAATCGGAAACCGTGTATAACAAAGAATGATTGTGAACAGATGTGGAGCCAGTGGTAGACGGAAAAAGGAAGAGGTCAGGAGAAACGTTAAGGCAAGTGGGCTAGAGGTGGTCAGGACCACACACTTAGTAGCTATGTGAAGTATTTGAATTAATACACATTATATAAAAGGCAAAAAACAATAGTCTTTGGCACACAAAATAAACACAACATTTGGTTGGTAGGAGTGTATAGAGTGAAGTGCAATATTCTCAAGATAAATAAAGAAAATTAAAAATACCAGTCTCGAATGGTTGCTAAAGGCAATGATGGAATCAAAATGAATATATTTGTATAGGCTTGATGCATACAAAGCACTAGCTATCTACTGAAAGATCAACAATAATCCTTCTTAAAACTCCAAATTTATAAGATAATGTCCAACTCTCCTCTATTGGGTAACCTCACTCTTTCTTGCTATGTGGCAGATTCAGGTAGACATCTTGGGGTTTAAGAAATAGCAAACTTGAGAGGAATATAAAAATACAATGTAGTCTCTCTATACAGGGCACTGTAAGAAAGATTTTGCAATAATTTATACCAAGGAAGTCTGTATCTGAGAGCTAGCTGTGTATCTGTCACAGGATCCGTAATGTTTAGAAGATCACTAGGATGTTAAACAAAATACAAATTAATTGCCTTTAGGTGTCAAAATTTTCCATGCCGCTATCAAAAATGTTTTTATTCAGTAGTACAACCTGAATATAGGGTTCTTCGAAATGATAGACAAGGATGGTCATAAGAAAAGAAGTGATATTAAAATCTTCCAGAAGTCTTTTAAGGAAAAGGTAGCAGTGAATCATTGTCACAAAATTTCTGTCTTCAACCATTGGCTGGAGAATGGAGATGACAAATGGGAAAAGGAACAGAGAGAATGAGCAAGTTTGGGGTGAGGTGAAAGAAGAGCAGGAATATAAATTACATATTTATATAAATATAAATTATAGGTAAGAAGCAAAATTACCTAATTGAAGCATCAAAGTTCGAATGGAAATCTCGGAACACCCAGCATTAAAGTTCCAAGCACAGTAGCAGATTTAGCAAGAGAGGCAGATACTGAGGATGGTGAGCATAATTTGATTTAAGGGGAAAGAATCAGTAGAAAGAGAGACTAAAGACTCAAGAGAGACAAATGACTGATAAAGCAAAGTGCAAGAGGATTTGGGAATGGCCAGGATTGAAACTATCATGGACAGGTTGGCATTGAGCACAACCTGCCCTTGGAGACTGGAGGAAAATCTGCACCAAAATATCCACAAATGGCAACATGTGGGTGGCAAAGATAGGAAGTGTTGGTGGGTTTCTTGCCCAGTGGCCTCAAATTTCTAAAATAATGAGTAAAGATGATCATCTCTTGGTGAGGGAGGAAGGGAGGGATGAGGAGAAAGGTAGCAGATCGCAACAATCTCTGAAGACTGTGGAAAGCTGATCAGTTGCAAAGGAAAGTACTGCTGATCAAGGTTGAGGGCCCAACTGAGATTAGAAACCATATATCTATGGATTCATATTGTTTTCCATTGATACTCAGCTACTGGATATAGGAACATACATGTGGCTTTTTGCTGGGGTGGGAGTAAAATAAATAGAGAAGAAGACTTGAAGGTACTAATGGAGTTCAGTTGATTTACCCTGTGGTTCAAAGTTGGTAAGAAAGGAAATGAGGTCCAAAGGTGTGACAAATCGTGAAAATTAGAAGGATGCTGAGATTGGAATTACACATTTTCAATTCTATGTACAGGTTTAGGAGGAATGAATGTGTACTAGGTATTGTCTGGAAGAGGGGTATAAGTTATTTAGATATGTAGATGTTTGAGATGACACAGTTCTTGTATTCAAACTTAAGCTGCAGAAATCAATAGAGTCTGTTGGATGTGAGAAACAAGGGAAAGGAGAAAATTATTTATTCAAAAATATTTACTGAGCAACCTTTTTGTGTCAGCATTGTTCCAGCTACTGAATGTACAGAAATGAATAAGACTCAATATTTGCTCTCCGTTATATCAGTCTACTGGAATGATTGATGTTTCCAGCTTAGGAAACAATATGGATAAGAAAGTGGCAGTTTTAAAAGGCAGTACCCCAAATTATAATTAGTACTCATTTAATATGAGTAGCTGATATAACAAACCAAGTGGCAATATAAACCAGACAAGCCAGAAAGATGAACCTTTAATTGTGAAGAGAAGTCAGTGTTGAATAAAAAAGACTTAGGGTAATATATAGGATGGCCCCTAGAGAGCATGTAGAGGGAGAGGAGAGGAGAGTGGATTCCTGAACTCTAAGAAACTCCTAGATTGAGGGATAGGTGGAGGAGGAAAGGAGCCACTGAAAGAGAGTAGAGTCGAGACCAGGCAGTTTGCTTCTGAAAAAAGTGGAGAGGAGCATCCAGAAGAAAAATGGTCAATATGATCCAATAAGTCAGAGATCCAGACAAGAAAGACTGAATTGTATGAATAGATTTAGCAAATAGAAAAGCATCAATGATCTTAGCATTTACCATTTCAGGAGGCTGGAGTGGCATACATTCCTATGGGTGGAGGAATACATGAAAGACTTTTGAAATTATGTACTATCAGTGGTGACCAGTGACTCTCAGGGCTGTGTAATGATTATAAAATATAGGCTGTATCATTGGCCTTTTAAATGAAAAGGAAGATACATACATTTACTAAGAAACTTACAATAAGAAATATAGGGTATACGTAAGATGTAAAAAATTTAACCTAAATCTAAACAGAGAAGAAACTAGAATGCAATAAGAATAGAAGGTTTTTTGGGGGGGCAGCGATGTATTTTTTGTGGGAATAAGGATAGCTAAAAACAAAAAAGTTGGTTTCATCATATGGGAATGAAAAAACCCTAAACAGTAAGGGTAAATCCAATTCTTGACAAGTCTCAAATGACATGTGTCCTGCAAAGAGTGAAATTATATACTTTTGAAAGTAAAGCAAAAGATTTTTTGATATGGTTAAGTAATTTTGCATATTACTGCCTTAGATGTTTAAAAATGGTATAAAAAGTAAAGATCTTTTAAATTTAACAAACGATTTCTGATTTCTAGGAAAAAAAGACCACTTTCCAGGGCTTGGGGAAGTGAATATATGTTTAAGAGTGCCATTGCATTTTCAACATAATTAGTCATCTAACTATGTATCCAAATGAAGCTAATGGGTTTCCATGTACAATTAACTATGATTTATCTTAGAGTATTACAGTTTGAATTATTTTCTATCAATTTACTCATAATTATTCTTTTTTATCAATTTTCTAATTATTTGTGGACAAATTTCATTTTGAGTAAATTAAAATCTATTTCCATGATGCAGCTTCTATTGAGCCGCAATTAAGAGAGGTAGTTGCAAAAAATGCAGCTTTACTTATTTTTTTCCAAAAGGAAACATTATTTGAGAAGTTAGGCAAATAATTTCTTTTAGTCCTATTTTAAAGAAATTAAAAATGAATGAGACCTTTAAAAATATTTTAAGATTTTAAAAAGTCAATATATCTTAGTTTATTTTGTAACAGCTTCATTTTTTATTGATTTGCTTTTATTTATTTTGCTATTTAAAGAGAAGAGCATATATATATATATATGTATTTTCTCTGAGTATTTTTGGAAGGATATGTGGAAGTTAGAGTGTTAACAAATTTATGATTCACTTCAGGATTATTCCCCAAATAGAATGTCCTTATAAAGTATACAACAATAAATCCAACTTGGTTTAAAAGTTAGCCAGCTATATGTCGTTTTAAAAATTGGTTAGGTATCAGATACATAATGTCAAAAAAAAAAAAAGCCATCTGAAGTAATATAGGATAACTAAATGGTGTCCAAATAATTTCAAACCCTTAAAATGTTTTGGAAATGCTTAGTAAATACTTTAGTTACATATATAATACAATATATATTTTAAAACTTATTAGATGCTTTTCAGAAAAACACATTAGAGTGATCTTGATGGGCATAGAGTTGGACTCAGCATAATTGGTAAAACGAGCTTAAGGAAGATTATCATTAGATTTTGTTAATTTTACTACTTTACTCTGGCATAAGAATTGCTCATTCAAAATGCCTTTAGAAATTCTTTTTAAAATTGATAATTCAGCATAGGGAATGAATCCATATTAAAACTTCATTCATCCCAGCTATAGAATTCTGGCAGATTGCTACTTAATGGTATGAAACAGAGACATTCTTAAGTGATAGAATGGGACTATACCAAACTAAAAACCATCTGCACAGCAAAGGAAACCATCAACAAAACGAAAAGACAACCTAACAATTGGGAGAAGACATTTGCAAACCATATATCGGATAAGGGGTTGATATCCAAAATATACAAAGAGCTCATACATCGCAACAGCAAAAAAAACAACCCAATTAAACGCTGGGCAAAAGATCTGAAAATACATTTTTCCAAAGAAGATATATGGATGGCTAACAGGTACATGAAAACATGTTCAACATACAATGCAAATCAAAACTACAATGAGATTATCACCTCACTCCAGTCAGAATGGCTATAATTAAGAAGACAGGAAACATCAGGTGTTGGAGAGGATGTGGGGAGAAGGGAACCCTAGTATACTACTGATGGGAGAGTAAACTGGTACAGCCACTATGGAAAACAGTGTGGAGTTTCCTCAGAAAACTAAGAATTGATCTACCGGGGCGGCAGTGGCACAGTGGTCAAGTGCGCACGTTCTGCTTCTCAGTGGCCTGGGGTTCACTGGTTGGGATCCCAGGTGCGGACATAGCACCGCTTGGCAAAAGCCATGCTGAGGTAGGCATCTCACATATAAAGTAGAGGAAGATGGGCATGAATGTTAGTTCAGGGCCAGTCTTCCTCAGCAAAAAGAGGAGGATTGACAGCAGTTAGCTCAGGGCTGATCTTCCTAAAAAAAAATAAAAATAGAAAACATCTACCATATGATCCAGGTATTCCACAGCTGGGTATTTATCCAAAGACCTTGAAAACACAAATGCATAA
This sequence comes from Equus asinus, assembly GCF_041296235.1. Lineage (NCBI taxonomy): Eukaryota > Metazoa > Chordata > Mammalia > Perissodactyla > Equidae > Equus > Equus asinus. The sequence continues at coordinate 66,781,997 of NC_091800.1, forward strand.
TGATACATGCACCCCTATGTTCATTGCAGCATTATTCACAATGGCAAAGACTTGAAAGCAACCTAGGTGCCCATCAAGGGATGAATGGATAAAGAAGATGTGGTGTCTATACACAATGGAATACTACTCAGCCATAACAAAGTATGAAATCCAGCCATTTGTGACAACATGGATGGACCTTGAAGGTATTATGCGAAGTGAAATAAGTCAGAGGGAGAAAGTCAAATACCATATGATCTCACTCATAAGTAGAAGATAAAAACAATGACAAACAAACACATAGCAACAGAGATTGGATTGGTGGTTACCAGAGGGGAAGGGGGAGGGGGGAGGGCAAAAGGGGGGATTAGGCTCACATGTGAGGGGATGGACTATAATTAGTTTTTGGGTGGGGAACATGATGTAATCTAACAGAATTCAAAATATATCATGATGTACATCTGAAAGTTATATAATGTTGTAATCCAATGTTACTGCTATAAAAACAAAAATAAAAATTAAAAAAAAAATTACTTTACCATTAGATTTTGTTGATTTTATTATGTCACTTTGGTATAAGAATTGTTATTCAAAATGCCTTTAGAAATCCTTTTTAGACTTGATAATTAGCCTATGGAATGAATCCATAAAACTTCATTCATCCTGGCCATAGAATTCTGGCAGATTGCTACTTAACGGTATGAAGGAGAGACACATTCTTGAGTGATGGTACCAATACAAATATACCCCCAATAAAGCTAATGCTATTAGATTCTAAAAATGTGCCTACTGGGAGGGCCATAACCTGTAAAAATCAAGAGTTGCAAAGTCAGGTCATGTGTTGTGTAAGTGCCTTCATCCATATATTCTCAGGCAGTTCTACTAATTTTCAGGTAAAGTGTTGGCTCTGGACTCTTTTTACAGTCAATTTTATGGAAGTTCAGTTTTTCTACTAACAAACCTTCCCAAGGCTCTTATCAATCCAAAAATGTGATGTTCAAGCCTTCTGAGTTAAAATGAAAAAGCCAGGCATATCTCAAAACAAAAGGTGAAACAAAAGTAACAATAGTGGTTATCATTTAAAAAGTATATGCAGTCCAAACCGCTTATTATGGAGCTACTGGGCTAATGGGCACTCCTGGGTTCCTTGTTCCTTTAGCCTTTGGCCACTGCACTTTCTCTTCCTTGTTTCCAGATACAGTCCTCTCGTGTCATTGAGCCTTGTAGGTCATTAAACCCACTCTCAACTCCTAGTGAGTCTCACAACAAAATACAAACTATAAAAAGCCCTTATTATCTGTACTTTGTTGAAATATGAATATAAGTATTAATGTATGTTAAATAGGAGTATATGGCATTATTCCTAGTGTTTTTATTAGAATGAAGCTTGAAATCTACAGTTTTAGTTTTTATGCTTAGACCATAAGCATTATGTGATGCAGTGAAGAGATTAAAGAGAGAACTGAAATGGAATAATTATAAAAGAGTTCTAAAAGAACAATAGAGTGGGGTACAATGTCATCAGTTTATAGTATTTCTGGAATACTGAAAATCAAGAATAGTAATCACCAAGGCAATGGAATTCTGACTTGAGCATTACACTTTGAAGATAGACTTCATAAGGTCCATTGAATAAAATCAAAATAATTATTTAGTATAATTTTTATGACCACACTGTTAAAACAAGACTACAAAAACATATGCATACTTCAGTGTTATTATACATTAATCATAGTCTAATAAATTAAAAATCTGGGCCCCAAAGGCCTTCAACCCTTCGACAAAAGAAAATTTTGAGTATAGTTTATTGTTGTTATACATTAATTAGTCTAATAAATTAAGATCAAGAGCAGAAAAATCTGTAGGTCTAACCTTAAGTAAAAGGAAAGTATAGCTGAACAGAACTTGTGAATTATTCAGGGAATTTCAGAAGTAAAACATTTTTTCCCCTACCCTACACTTTCAATGAATCTTGAAAGACTGGGAACCTTGAATAAGAGAAACTGGGAGGGGCTTCTGTATTCGCTAGCCCCACCTCAGCGACACAAGCAGAGATGAATATTTCTGTTTATAATTTTACTTAGGCATCCTCATGAAGTAAAGACAAACTTCTGTATGGAAGCAGCAAGCTGGTTGATGTTTACTCCATGAGGTGATAGAGGGAAGAACATGTAAAACTGGCCAGCCAAGTATAAAAGCAAAGCCAATGTGTAGGTCACACAGTGTATTCCAGCTGTGTGGTATCATAAAGCCTTATGTTTAAGAGGTTACTCCCTGACTGAGGTTCCGGAAGAGGCTCTGTATCTTTAGGACCTATCTACAGCAATCAGAAGCCTGCTTCTCTTCTCTTTCTGTTTGTTTTTTCACCCTTAATATGGAATAATAAGTTATTGTTAGAAAATAAGATGAGACAAGGAAGGTCAAACTTTTAGCTGGTTCCTGGCACAGAGGAAGTCTTCCGTTAAGTTCATCTATTATCTTTATTATGGAAAATATTGACTCTTAGGTATCTATTCTTTTTTACTCCAAGTTTACAAATGACAACTATAATTAATGGATTATGATTTTAATAGAAATGTGTCCATGTGCTAATATGCCTCATATTAGCATTAATCTCGCTGACTCAAGATGGTATCCGTTCTTTTCCTGGCCCTACCTTTAACAATAAACTGCACCTGTTCCTTCTGTGGCAGGCAGGATTCAGAAAGACTTTCTGCCACTCTGCTCTTGAGTGCCAAAGTGCCAGGGCCAGATGGAGTTCCCTGGGTTCAGCAGTGCATTACGAGGCGGTTAAGTGACATGTTTCCTTGGTGAAATGAGATGAACAATCTGGTCTAGGTCTCCCCAGGACATCTATGTACGTTTCTGACTCTCTCTGGAAACTTAGTCTCTTTCCTCCATGTCATCCCCCTAAAATTTGCATTAAGATAAGATGTATAAAAGATAGTATACTAACTCAACACTTCAACAGAGAAATAATGACTAAAATAATTGTAGTGCCATGCAGGATGGGAATCAGATGGATTAGTATTATTTATATGGCAGTTGAGATTTCTATCATCATAAGGGATACATAACCTAAACTGTATGTTCTATATTTGCCTTAATCAACACTAGTCATTTAAAAATATGTAATTATAGTCAATAATAAAAGTTACTACCTTAAGTCTTATTTTTAACAAGTGTCCGTAGAGACTGACTTGTGTTTTAACTATTTTATGTTCACCATGGAATTACCAACACTTTGTTATTGCTGCAAAATTAGCAAAAGTTCAGGTAAGAGGAAAGGAAGAATATGTCTATCTATCTGTCTATCTATCTATTTATCTATCTATCTACGCATGCATGAACCTCAAATAGATTCAGCTTTTGGAAATTCAAGTTCAGCCTAAGTAGTTGGTTTTATAAGTCAAATGTTTAGTACAAGTATTTCTGATATGTGGTAATAAATGCTTTCAAAACAAACAACAATACACCCTACTCCATAACATTACGCCCATAAAGGAACATTGCTAATGCAATAAATAAAAATTTGGGGGCCCACTCTGCAAAACATATGCAACTTTGTAACCATAGACAAATGAATATGATACGATCCTAATGAAAACAATAACAGATCCAAAAATAGTAGGTAAATATTATTACCTAATTAGTAGGTAAATATTACAGTTACCATAGAATTTATCTTTTAAAAAATTGTAGTGGAAGCAACTTGAAGTAATGAGGTGTGAAGAAAGGTTAACACTTCTGAGTTATAGAAACAAAGGCAAAATGTATACATAAAAGAGGTAGTGAACTTTCACCTATAGCTATGTAGAATAACTATGATTCTTTTTACCAAGCCCTAGTTATCAAAGAAATCTTGTTGGTAAAGTCCCTTTTTAACTAAAATGCATACATCAGCAATAACAACAAAACCAGCTAAAGTTCTTAGGAGTGGAATAAAAATACCTTCATAAGTAAGACTTACTGGAAATATATTTGAAATTCGGAAAGGAATTGAAATGATAGCTATCATTTGATGTCAAGATATGTACCCAGCTTTGTTCCTTGCATTAACTCACATTTAATATTTAGGGTAAACCTGGGACGATGGTAAAATTATTATTGCCATTTTATAGGTAAAGAAACTGTGGCGCAGAAGTTAAATCCCCAGCTCTACCCATTACATGACAAGGGACACACATAAAGGAAACTGGATTTCAAGGAGGCGAAACTAGCTCCAGAGCTCACGTTCTTCCTCAAACTCTATGCCACACTGCTATCTGAGCCACCTGGAGCTGGGATTACAATACCAACACCATCCTCTGATGGCATTCCATCCTTGATTAATAAGAATATGATTATTTTTTCATCATTCATCCCTTACTTTCTAGAATAATGTGTGAAGGAAAGCACACCTTCTAAAATGTGAAAGGTCTTGCAAATAGGATACAAATATTCTTGCTATAATTTTACAGTTTAAGTTGCATATAGCATTTAATAGCATGGTCACCATTTTGCAATGTATAACAATATCAAATCACTGTTGTACACTTGAAACTCATATAATATTGTATGTCAGTTATACTTCAATCAAAAAAATTTTAAAAGCAAATTCTGATTTAGCAGGTCATGAATATTATACTTTCTCATAGAAGATCACACACAAATTTTGCTTCCTACTTACATAATCTTGATATTTATGGAGGTTTTGATCCAAATCAGCATGTAGGGGACTGCTAGGTTATGGGGTGTGGATAAACATTAAAAATGGGTTGAACAAAAAAAAAAAAAAGCAAGTAGTGGAAGAGCTAGCTCGTCCAAATCACACGGGTACACAGAATGACAAGAGCTCCGTACTGCCTAGAAATTGAGCAAATAAGTTGAACAGAGAGAAATTGAAATTACACAAGCTAAGTTTAAGTTTTTATAATTTCTTGTGAAAACAGAAGTTCTTGACTAAAGACATCAATGTGTTTTGAAATTCCTAAAATATTCTGACAGAAATTGCAAAAATGCAGTGCAAATGAAATCAGACTGTCTTTTCCTCTAATCCCTTTTTAAAAATAATGCATGCATGTCTTTGAGGGAAATTGAACATGGTGTTGTAAAGGATGGCAAGATGCAATTGTAACGCTACGTTTTTGCTTTGTTAGTCCAGGCTGTCATTTTTATATATAAATGTTAGAAAATATAACACTACATTTCTTTCATTTAAAATTACCTGTTTCTGTGGCAGCAAGGGCAGGGCATATTCTTATTGAGGTCACATAGTCTTCATTAATGAGAGAAATCTCCATTGTCATATAAACAGCATGCAACCTCTCTGATTTGATCCATCTGGCTCCACAGTATTCAACAACATCTTTTTCAGGGTCGAGGTTAGAAGGAACACTAACTACATCCCAGGATACCCAGCTCAAGCCAAGGTTAAGCACATCTCCACGGTTTGACATATCTATCCTTAGTTCAAGCCATATTCCCCAGGTTGAAAACAAAACAAAGATACTTTTGGTAATGTTATCTCTATGCCTATAACAAGTTATTTATCCTGGAAGACATCTTTACTTTTACAGACTTCAAGCATTCTATCGTAAGTATGAATTGGACGTTGCATTCACTTTACTGGTGTTTCTGTTTGTTTTTACTCATAAACAGCGTGACTTGCCTATCTTTGTGTTTGCTTCAGTGTAGTATTTTCTAGAAAGCATTGACCTTGAGGAAACCTCACTATGGATTCATGACTATGATCCTAGATTCAAGGCCCAGAAATAAAGAAACTTCCACTGGACAGTAAAACATGGTGGGAGGAGCTCAGCCTCTGGAATGAGAATGCCACTTCCTGGCTGTGTTACTCAATTTTTTTTTTAAACATCTGGTGCCTATATTCCTCTTTTTTTTTTCTTTTCTCCCCAAAGCTCCAATATATAGTTGTATATCCTAATTGCAGGTCCTTCTAATTCTTCTGTGTGGGATGCCACCACAGCATGGCTTGCTAAGCAGTGTGTAGGTCTGTGCCCAGGATCTGAACTGGCGAAGTGTCCTAGCAGATTCCACAACAAAGACCACAACCTGGAATTAATTATCATAGTAAATACCCAGAAAGTGTTTGGGGTGTGCGTCCACAATGTGCCAGGAATGGAACTAATGGTAAATGGTGGGCGAGGTGGACATGGTGCCTGCCCTCAAAGATCTTTCAGGCTAGTGATATCTGTCTTGCTGTGGTATAAATTTGCCTGTACTTGGAGTTTTATTATGGAGCCAAAGATGGAGCCTTCATCCTAGCCGATGATGAAGACTTAGCAGTTCAGAAAAAATAAATAAAAAATATATATATAGGATTTTGGTGCTAAATGTTTTACTGCTTTTCACTCTTTTCAGTGATTTCTTTAGCTTAAGTGTATACATCCGTAAAATAGAAGAAATATTCCATTCTACTTAAAAAGACATTACAAGAAATAGCTGGACAAACGAGCTTAATTTAGCACTAAAACAGGCTCTTGTAATGATAGCTCCACTAAATGCTACTATCATCGGGGAGAGGAGCTATATCTTCTTCGTCTCAGTATCACTCACTTAATTTGCATATGCTATAGATCTAACATGTTGAGAAAGAAGTATGAACTCAGAGTAAGGAATGGAGGCGTAGTCACCTTTCCCACACGGGAAACAGGCTTCAATGTGAATACCAGGGGTCAGCATTCAGACAGAAAATGCTGCTAGTAGTGGATACTGAAGACGTAAGGACCTTGGTGACTTCAGTAGTTCCGCTGAAAGTGGCTGTTACGACCAGCATAAGCTCTGACCATTCACGAATGCACTTAGGGTATGCCAGCTTATTTCAGTATTCTGCTCTGAGGGAACAGAATAGAAATATTCAAAGGTAAAAAAAAATCAATTTTCCCTAAAGAAATGCACTATACATATTTCATATATGATCTCTGAAAAAATTTAAGATTTATTAGGAAAAATTCAATACCAGCAAAATAGATAAGTTTCAAGTGCAATAAGTCTGTAGTCTCTAGAAATATGTTTTGCAAATGACTCTTGCGTAAGCAGTACCCATGGAACACGGAAGCATATTGATTTTAGAATAAATATTATATACTACAAATGGATTTTAATAGAGCAAGACATAGAAAAGATACCACAGGGCCTATCAGAGTTATGGAAAACACCAAAGGAAGACTGTGATTCCTCCCCAGCTTCTGAAATAGGAAAAAAAACTATTTTAGTTTTAAAGTATTTTTATTTCTGAATTGTAAATATTTTTGTAAAAATATGTTTTAAACTCCATTTCAGGGCTAGCAGCTATTAATATCTAAGCTATAAATTTTAGCATCTGTGGTTGCAATGTCTCATGACCTATCAAGACAAAAACACCAACAACAAAACAGAAACAGACTCATAGATACAGAGAAGAAATTTGTGGTTGCCGGAGGGCTGAGGGGTAGAGCAAAGAGTGAAATAGGTGAAGAGGATTAAGAGGTTCAAACTTTCAGTCACACAATAACTAAGCATAGGGATGTAATACACAGTAGAGGGAACATAGGCAGCAATATTGTAATAACTTTGTATGGTGACAGATGGCTATTAGTCTTATCAGGGTGATCATTTTGTAATGTAAATAAGTGTTGAATCACTATGTTGTACACCTGACATTAACAATATTGATGTCAACTAACTTCAATTAAAAAAATAAATAAACATAATATTATTACTTCAGCTAAATGGTTATACTCACTACATATTATAGTTTACCAAAAGTGTATTTCTTCTAGAAAGAAGAGTATATTTCCTTTGGGTCCGTTCATTGAAACTCAGACTTCCAATGCTTAAATATTTACCTTCAAAAAATCTTTTCTCAAATAGAGAAAACACAGGCATTCAAATACGAATACATTTGACTTGAAAAAATAACCTCACCATATTTTAATCTCTTTAAATAAGAATGGAATAATCATTGTGCCTTTCGAAATAAGTACGTAACTACTAACTGTATATCATGACATTAAAGTGTTCATGTTAGCCAAAAGTTGATTTTTTCCCAAATATTGACTGCCACTTCACTGTAGATCATTTTCTCTCCACTGTAGAACTCAGTTTCTTAACACTAATGGATGTTGCCTGGAGGGGCCCTTGTTTCTAAAATTCTCTGTGCCTTCAGGATGTTGTATACTACATAATTTTACTTGAATATATAACAAGTGGCTCTAAATAAATATATATATGTGTATCTATCTATCTATCTATCTCAAACTATACTTGTTATCTTTTCCCCCAAAAATGAACTTCCTGTTTCTCCTAGCTCATAACAATACTACTCAGGGACCTGCCATTAACTAAGTTTCCTCTTTTCTTCAGCACCCCTACATCCGTCATTCATCCTCCTTAACAACTTTAAAATCCAACACCTGGTTACATAATTTCTGAAGCCTAGGGCAAAATGAAAATGTGGACTCCTTCTTCACAAACACCAAGAATTTCTATACCGTGACAGCAGAACATTAAACCAAATGCAAGCACTTCTGAGCATGGGGCCCTGTGGACTGCGCACACTGCATGCCCACCAGCACTTCCAGCACCTCCATCACCCCTTATTTAATTTTCTGATCATGAGACTATTGTCCTGTACTCTTGAAACTGCTCTCTGTATTTCTGTGCTCCCATCCCATCCCCAGAGTCTATCCTCTATGTCACGGTTTTCAACCTCAGCACTACTGCATATTGGACTAGATAATTCTTTGCTGTGGGGGGCTGTCCAGTGCATTTAAAAATGTTGAGCAGCATCTGTGGTCTCTACCCATTAGATACCAGCACCTCCCCTACACAAGTTGTCATCATCAAAAATATCTCCAGGTGTTTCTGTATGTCCTCGGAAGGGCAAAATCGTACCCTATTGAGAACCACTGCTCTACATTATTAAAGTGCTCTTTGCAAAGTATGGAGATGGTCTTGCTACCCTCATGCTTCAAAACCTTTGAAGAACTCCTTCAAGACTATAGGTTGAAGTCCAACTCTTCATCATGATATTCAAGGGTTGTCATAACTTGGCCTTGTGTATCTTTCCAACTCTAACCCAAATTTAGCTCACGTATCACCTTTGAACTCTGGACTCCATCCTTGCCAAATCACTTAGTTTTATTCACATGCTTTTTACTATGTTTGTAACTGTGCTTACTCTAATGTCTTTAATTACATGCTCCTGCCATTCATCTCTCCTTTCACCCAAAATTCCTTTTAAGATTAAGTTAGAATATCATCTTATTTTGATGAAATCTTGCCTATCTTTATGCCATCCCACACAGAATTGAGTATTATTTTCTTTCTGCCCTGTATTGTGCCTATAAGTGTGTTGTACCGACATGTGGTTTCTAAATTTAACATGACTAAGAGAGGTGTAACTTTTCAGTCCTTCAAAGCATTTCCACAAATTAAAATAATTAGTCCGTCTTCAGAAACATTACATTGAGCCCATCCAATTTACTTTGGAGCATATGGTCATATAGAGAAAGTTTCTAAATAGAAAAACTTCTACGTCTGTTGTGTCATTCGCAAATTGTTATTATGCTTGATTTTCTATGTGCCTAATTCAATATACTGGTCTATATATTCTTGAAAGCTAGGGAACATTTGTTGTATGTATTTATCTCTAACACACAGCGTATTACTTAACGTATACTAGGGATTTACTTAATCTTTATTAAAAGAAAGACGGGAAGGGAGAAAAGGAGGAAAGAAGGGAAAAAAGGGAGGGATGGAAGGAAAAAGAAAAAGACAGGGAGAAAAAAATATTGAATGAGAGTCCTGGGGCTCTTGATAAATGGGCTGCAGAGTCATATTTAGACAGTCTTTCCTTGCCTCTCAGCATATTCATATCCGGATTCTTCGACGTCATCATTAGTGTCATCACCACCATAAGATTAATAAACACAATGATAAGAACATATACTGAGCGTTTTCTAAGCACTTTATAAGTGTATAAAGGGAGACCCCCTTTATGTATATATATTCCTTTGAGAGACCCACGTGCTTCGTGGGTGCCTACTCTAGGATTGGAATGCTGCTGTTTTTGTTAATCCATCCACCCTAATATTATCACTTAAAGGCTTATAGTTTAGCATGTTCAGATATGTATATGCATATTTACTAATGTATATTATAAACTTTGTCCAAACAAAAGATAACTGAATTCTACAAAAAATGCTACAGCTTTTCTTTTTAAATTCTCCACATCCTACTGAAAACATAATTTCAAGTTTATATAGGAAAGATTACAAAAATGAATCACCCACTTGCATAACTCTCCCCATGATCTTGGTAGTGCATAGATACACTTCATATGATGGTGAACAAGCTCTCAGTAAGCATGGGAGGATTCAGCAACTAGTGTTCAAGACACGTCCTTCACTGAGGGGCTGACAGAAGATTCCAAATCTCTGTTCCTCATGATTACACTTTGATTATGAATTTAAATCACTTGAAGTCCATCTGTTCATCAAAGTATAATTTACTGTCAAATCCAATAAGTGACAGGATATTCCTTTTCTTTACTTCTGACCTTGTTCTTGGCACAGAGGAAGTTGGTTCAAATATGACAAATTTTCCCCTGACAGCTGGACGATTGCTCACCGTGGCCAAATGAGAAATCTGTTGGAGGGAATAGGCAGGCTGGATGCACCAAATATTTTACCATTCTAAAATGTTCTTTTGAATGCATATATTATTTCTCAAATTTTCCTTTGCTTGATTTAATAATTTTCTACCTTTATGCTCTGTTAGTCTTATGAAATCCATACATCTTATCTCCAACTGCTTTTGATATATAACCTGTGTTGCAAGCTTCTTTTATTATTATTTAAAAACTAAAAAATTCCCCCTTTTTTCTTCCTTCTGTCTCTCTAGTTTAAAACATCTTGTGAACTCTAACTTAGCTTTTTTAAAAAACGAAAAAGCATAATGCAGAATTAGGAAGGAAATTTATCTGTCCCATTAGATTGTGATTTCCTTGAAGTTGAAGGCCATGCTTTAAACTTCTCTTTACATCTCCACCAAATAGCACAGCAACTGGTAGAATTTCAATAAAAACATCCCTGGGAAGTAATTTGAAGTATTGTTAAGACAAGTGGTATAATGTTATCATTCATTATGAATAAACAGTTTGAATATAAGCAATCTTAATTTGGTTTATCACATAATCTTTGTCTGACATGCCATAATAATAATACAAGTATACATAACATTCTTACTGTTCAATTGTATTTATACAATACCAATTACTTTTTTGTACTTTGTACATATTTTTAAATGTACTTTGGACATTTAAAGGACATGACTTGTATCGTATTTTTATTGCAGTGTTCTTAAAAGTTAATATGCATTTGTTAACTTTATGTCTCTTCACTAAAGTCAATGCCTTTTTAAAAGTGAACAAAGTGTGGGATACCCAAGGCATATTTTTATTCTCAGATCAAAAAAAACATAGAACTCAAAAAGTAAGGTTACTACTAGCCCCTTTCTTCTTCCTTTCCTCCCTCCCTTTTTTTCCCCTTTGTTCCTTCCTCCCCTCCTCTTTCATTCTTTCTGCAAGGAAAAATTAAGTGGCCGATATATGTTAGGCAGTTTGCTATGTGAGGGATGAATAAAAAACAATCACTAGCTTTTAAGACGACATGTCCCAGAGGATAGTAAAGAAATTCGCATCCTTATTTAACACTCAGGGTGCTTATAAAGTAGTCCTAGAGAACAATTGAATCCTCAATTATGCCTCACACTAAAAATAGTTATTTCAATAAAGAAGAAATCAATATCACTTGGAATAGTTGGAAACTGCTATAAGGACACTGTCCGGTTGAACTAAGTCTTGAACACTGCCTAGTGTTTGAGGAAATGGAGAGGGGCGGGAAGAAGGCTGGAAGTCTTCCTTGAAGTAGGAGGAGAATATTAAAGTATGTGTGAAAGTAAAATAAAAAAATTTGTTAGAGCTAAGAACATAAACCTCAGAGCCCCTTGATCCTAGATGGAAGCATCTAAAAATGCAATAGAGAATTCTAGATCCTAGGGTGACATAAGTAAAAGTTGTGTTTTCCCAGTAGGAGGTACAAGATGTATTACAGGAAAATTGTTGGAGTTAGGGAGACTAGCTGGGAGACTGTGAAATGTGAGTGAAACTTAGAAACATTGCAAAGGAAGAAACAATTGGTCTTAACATCAGACTAGTAAGAGTTTCTCCGTGCACGTGGCTGTATATGTCAGCATTTTCTTCTTTTTTTAAAAAATCAATCAAAAATACCCGGGAGCATGAAAAATAAATCCTGTAAGCTTTACATTTGGTGAAACTAAGTGAAATGTATTCTCTATAGACTCAAATGTACAGGAAAGATGCAAAGACAAAGCACAGAAAAGAAAATTGGAAAGTAATGAGAGGATTGGTTTGGAGCAGGAAAATTTATCAATTGATTCAACAAATAATGTATTGAGCTTCTCCTGTAAGTCAGGCTCTGCTTTAGGCAAGGGGGAAACATAATGAAATGGACTAAAGTTCCTGCCCTCAGAGCTTATTGTGTTGTTGAGAGAGACAGACAATAATAAAATAATTAAAATATATAGTGATGAGGGGTGATAAGCGCTATGAAGAAAAATAAAGCAGGAAAAGGGAATAGAGAATGTGCAAAAAGGGAAACTTTAATTTTAAATAGACTAGTCAGAGAGGGTGCTGTAGACTGAATGTTTCTGTCTTCCCAAAATTCTCCTGTTGAAACCTTAATCCCCACTGCGGTACTTGGAGATGGGAGTCTTTGGGAGGTAATTAGGTCATGAGGGTGGGGCCCTCATGATAGGATTAGTGCCCTTATAAGAAGAGAAACAAGAGAGTTTGCTAGATTTTTCTCTGTTCTCCATCATGTGAGGAAATAATGAAAAGATGGCCATCTGCACACCAGGAAGAAAGTCCTCATCAGAGCTTGATCTTGGAATTCTAAACCTCCAGAACTGTGGGAAATAAATGCTTGTTGTTTAAGGCATGCAGTCTATGGTATTTTCTTATAAAAGCCTCAGCAGACTAAGACAGAAGGTCTCTCTGAGTAGGTGATATTTGAGAAAAGACCCCTGAGAAAGATGAGAGAGGTAAAGGCAACAGAAAGTAGAAAGACCTGGAGGCCCAGGATGTCTGAGGGGCAAGAGGGATGCCCGTGTGGCTGCACCTGAGAGAAGGATCAGGCAACTCTCAGGGAACGCAGTTAGAGAAATACCAGCATGACAAGTTATGGGGAGTTTTGCAAGTGAGAGTGAACACTGACTCTTTAATCAGAGTGACATAGGAAGCCATTGGAGGATGTTGAGCAGAAAGACTGATGTGATGTGATTTACAGTTTCACAGGATCATTTTGTTTTGCTTCCACATTTAGAACAGGCACACAGTTCAAGGTGAAAGCAGGGGCACCAATTACAAGGCTTTGTAACATCCCAGGTAAGAGATGATGAAGTGGGCCAGGGTGATATCAGTAGAGGTGGTGAAAAGTGATTAGAATCAGATCCACAAAGAAAGTAGAGAATTTGGTGATGGATGAGATGTGGAGCATAAAAGAAGAGTCTAGGTGGTTTCCAGGTCTTTGTCCTGAGTAATTGGAAGGATGGAGTTGAAATTAACTCAGATGGGACAGACTACAGATGCAGTTTTTGGGGAAAAGAACAGTAATTTGGATTTGGAAATGTTAAATTTGAGGTGCCTAGTGATCACTCACGTAGACATGTATAATAGACAATTGGATCTATGAGTCTGGAATTCTAGGGGGACATCTGGATTGGGAAATAAATCTGAGATTTGTCCCAGTGAAGATGGTATTTAAAACCACGAGATTGGAAGAGATCTCCAAAAGAATGTTTTTTATTATTGTAGTTTCTTTTTTTTAATAAAGAAATATGAGGCATCTCTCAGCACGGTAAAGATGAAGGGCGTACTCTACGGTACATTTGTTTTTCTGATTTGCAGAACCAGAGAGAGGGGGACCTGTGCCAGGGCCATCCACGACCTGCGTTGGTTCAGAGAATAGAGGTGTAGGCTTAGAGCTTTACTGGGAATCTCAGATAAGCCAGATTTGTACGAGGAAAACATCAAAATTACCTCAAGATTTCTATCACCTTCTCTTGAGGTTTATAAGACAAATATGATTATAAACAGAACATCGGATTTTCAGCAGAAGATGTGAGATTTTTTTCTTTGAACTGGGTCTGATGCAGTTCCCTGTAGCGCTCCTGGTGGATATCAGCTGTCTAGGTTGCTCCTTACACTCAGAAAGTAGATGAGCTGCCTGATCTCTCAAGACCTAACTCTACTCTTGGGCAAGGCCCTTAACCTCTTTCTGTCTCATTTTCCTCATAGCAAAAGGAAGGATTTGCCACGTGCCTCCCATCTCTGAAAGTCTATTACTCCGCCCCCTCATCATTCATTAGCATCTGCTTTAACTGCATGCTGAGTGGAATTTTATTGCTTTAGGATAAAGCAACTGTGATGTTTAAATTATATTTGCATGTTAAATGATCTCGGTTTGGAGAAAAAATTATTTTAATTTTAAGAGAGCTCCTCAATTACAGGATACTGTGCTGTTCATCTTTATAACACAGATACACAAAGTAATATTTAGCAAGCTTTATTTACATTTCCCCTAGTTTATATTTAATATCTTTCCAGATAAGTTTCCATAAATAATCTTTACTAATTATAAGACATAAAGCATTTTTATCTATGAAAAGTCACATTTTTCTTCCAAAGTTTGCTTTACTTTAAAATGTAGTTTTAAAATAAGATTTTATTTTCAATTCAATTTATTGGATTTAGGATTTTCTCAGGAAGAAGAGATGTCTGCCCATTGCACTCTCAGTTGTCATTTTATTCCTTGTCTATTTTTTTTTAAATATTTTAAATTGAACGGAAGAGTGGGAATAGGTAGCATATGCTAGGCATTGCTGACTATTGCGCAGGTGTCATTCGAATTAACAAAGGCAGGATGAGGGAAGGATTGGTGTCATTAGTGTTCTAAGGACAAAATGAGACTCAAGAAGGTTGAATAACTTGATCAAAGTTGTATAATTTGTCACTTGGATCTGACTAGAGAGATCAGGATATTTCCATTAACCCTCATATTTTCGAGCAGCCCCATACCTTACTCCAAATCCTGAGTTTTATACATTGCTTAAGGCCTATTCCATCCATGTGAACGAATCATATCAAATGATGCCTAGTTAAATTTTTATTAATGTGTCTGTCTTTTATCTCTGCCATGAAAATTTCCAAATCTTTAAACCAAACGATTATAGATAGATTTTGCAGAAACACATTTATAGAATCAGGAATAAATTTATGGATAAATAAATCACAAAATCTATAAATTTTTAGTAAGAATCTGCCTTCTTTGGTGCTACTTTATCTTTATCTATCAATCCTAAAGAAAGTAAGTCAGAGAGGATTTGATAAATGGAAATTGACTACATTTATTTTCCATCAATTTCACTATGATTAATATAGTTTAGTGATGCATTTGTAGTCAAGAACACCTTAATACATTACAACTTCTTTGAGTTTCTTCAGAGAGCTGTGTGCTTACATATAATAGGGCCAACATTCAGTCACATTGTTCATTCATGTAACAACTCCAAGTGGTGCTATTTACTTAAACTATGAAATTAGAGGCATCTTTTGAGTTACATGGTATGCAACCTCTACAACTCTACACCCTGACTGCATGGTATAAAATTTATTCTATTTAGAATCATGCAGAAATTTGAAGTTACATACTGCATAATGAATATATCATTAATAATAGAAGCACAAATTTTTGCAAATCAAATCATTTAATTGTATGATATATCATGAGAATTAGAATTACACCTAATATATATTTGCTGGTGGCCTCTTACCCAAAATTATTTGAGGAAGATTATAATTATGTGGATATATCTACAGATTTATATGAGATATTTATATATCTAAACATAATCTTTATATATATAAACATAATATATACTTAAATATTATGATAAAAATAAATATAATGGAAAGAAACAAATATGCTAATAATGACTAGTAAAGTGACTGTGACAGATGGTATATTCATTCTTGTGTTTCTCAACAACTAATGTAAGGAAGAAAGCCAGAATTTGCTAAATTATTTTTCTCCAAAAAGTAGAAAGACTGTCAGATTTTCAAAGGGAAAACACAATTTACTATGCAATTAATTTTAAAATAAATTTCTCATGTGAGCCTTTATTTGAGGCATGGAACACGCGTTATGCAAGTGCATACGTTGTGGAATAAATACAATTTTTATAGCAAATATGGAAGAATTTCTTATGCAACTACTTGTTTTAACATTTAAACAGTTCTACTGGAATATTGCTTCTGATGAGATAATCTCACATATGGGTAGGATGTTGACTATTTAGAGAAAGAGATGAAGAGCATATTTTTTAAAATAAGCTAAATGGAATTCATTTCAACATGAGTTTTTAGTTTGA
Source organism: Equus asinus (assembly GCF_041296235.1). Classification (NCBI taxonomy): domain Eukaryota; kingdom Metazoa; phylum Chordata; class Mammalia; order Perissodactyla; family Equidae; genus Equus; species Equus asinus. Next base: position 66,798,470 of record NC_091800.1, read on the forward strand.
TGCCAAACAATTTGATATAATGCTCTGGCTTGACCTAGACTCAGGGAGAGGTATTCTATATACTTAAATTAGGTGAGCTCCTAGAGAGTCAACACTTTGTTTCGAAACTTGAAAACCCAACCATGTTTTTTTTTTTGGCTTTTAGTTTTGGGTTGTTTTTTTTCCTGAAGTGGATGGCCACATTATTTCCACGTGGATGGAACCACTGACGTTCCTTCAGGCAAAACCCTGTTGTTGTTGTTATTTTCTCAAAAAGTCATCTTTATTTCATTTCAGCATTTGAACAACAGCTGAGTAAAATCCCCAAGTTCCACACTTATAGCAGGGAGATTTTATCACAAAACTTTAGCCCAATGCCGATCCTAAAAAACCATTTCATCTTCAATAGTATGGTCTTCCTGTCTGGCCACTAGGATAACTTCAATGGTGAAGTAGGCTTGCGTATCGGGACAAATTAACTTCGAATATGCTTTGGAAAACAGTGGTTTTAATGATACCAAAAACAAGTGTTAGCTTGATAATAGAACTATGTCTCTCCTAGTTTTTGTATATAAAATCACCCCATCAGGGTAAGGACTCATCTCCCTGTTTACTCTCAGAGAAAATTATGCATTCGGTTTGTCTCCAAATATTCTCAGACCACTATGGTTTAAATTAAAGAATATAGGATTAAAACACTGATTGACAATGCATCACTTGAAATTTTGATTTTATCTCTCTGTGCACTATTCATGGTAAATTTAAATCTGTCAGTGGTAGTAAAATGTACATTTTATAGAAGCAATAATAGCCAGGGCTTTTGACCATAGCTGGTTTCTCTTTTAATCAAAAGCCAATGATGGAGTAATAAAAAAAAAGCAATAAAGATTTTTGTTGCTCTTGGTCAATCTCTCCATAAAGGTTTAAACAGTGGTCGATACTGGCATGGTTATACCTAGAAATTCTGTGGTTCCTGCTGTGAAATACTAGGTTAAAGTCTAAACAAAATAAAGCTGGCATAAACACCACTGAGTAAATACCAAATTTTCAGTGAGCAGAGTCTTGTTCCTTCTGAAAATGAGGCCGATTACACCTTGATTCAACTGAGAGGGTACAAGAGGGTACTGAATATGAGGTGTTAATTAAAGGTTTGATGCCCACCATGCTAAACAGGCTTCAAACTGTTCCAGCTGTCCTTTCTAATAAAAGCTGGAGGAAAGAGACCTTCATTTCCCAAAGGTAGGACAGCACTTCCAGTTTCCCTCTGTCAACAACGCTTTGTGATGTGGTATGTGAGCAAGCCTTTCTTAAATGGCTTTTGAAGGAGCTCTTAGAAGTTGTTTGAACATCATAAGACTGCTCAGAGAGCTAATAAAGACCTTGAACCATCTCACCTTTATCTTCTGAGCCTTTCAGACATTATTGGTGTTATCTGAAGACGATTAAAGAGAGGGAAGGGATAATGGACAGCAACTCAAATCCATCTTAAGAATGAAAGTAAGCACAGAAGGACAGCTAAATAATCAGTTTGGAAATCTAAATACATTGGCCTACAACAATATAAGTTTATGCTTGTAGATGAGTCTGATTAGATTTTTCCTTTTAGTTGCCTATGCCTATTTCTAGGAACCGGGTTGTAGAAAAAAGGATATCCCAAAGATGCGTATGTTGAGCATTTATGATATATCCGTCACTGTTCTACACACATTTTATGCATTCTTTTATTTAATTCTCATACAGATATACACAAAATGAATATGTGATATAGGTTCTATTATTGGTCCTTGTCTCACAAGTGAGGAAACCGAATCCCAGAGAGGTACAATAACTTGCTCAACATCCCAACACCATGGAAGCATGTAAAAGAGGCAGGAATTGGACTCCATTGTCCTATTTTTAGCTGCTGGGTTTCATTGCTACTCAGTTTTGCCTATAAGTAGAATTAGTTTTGAGAAAACCAGAGAAAATTCTGGACATTAAATCCCCCTTCCCAAAACTATTACTTGTTCAACGAAGAAAGTATATGCAGGTTGAGTGGCTGTCTGAGACACGAGCTTTAAACAGCCTTGCTGTACGTTGGTAAGATGCACACATATGTTAGGATATGAGGTGTCCAGCTCAAAGTAGAGTTCAATAAAAATAAAAAGAAATAAGCTCCTGGGCCACGAAGCTCAGCATTTATTCCTCTGTCATGAATTAAAATTAATGTTTCTAGCTTAACTCTCCTACTTTTTTCCTCTACCCTTAAAAAGGGTCTAAGTGTTTCTGAGAAAATATAAATGTTATAAAATCCAACTCTGAAAGGCCAAAATAGTGCAATACCTGGGGGAGAGGCAGCTAATAAATTGATAGATTCAATTACAGATGCAAGGATTCATCTAAACAAGATTCCAGGTGTGCAAACTCGAGAATACAAAGTTATTGAATCCTTCAACTGAAACAAACATACAAACAGCGAATTACTCTTCACAAGAGACATGTTTAAATAAAGATATATGAAAACTGAAGTAAGGATATAGAAAAGGTCTGTCTCACTCTAGGAGAACGTTCTTTGTTGTTTGCACTGTGGATCTAGAGAGATGGTTAGGTCTGGGGAGAAACAGCCACTTGCCTTTTTCACTTTCTGCTAATCTGTATTGGGCAAACAAAAATGTCTGCTCTGAATCAAAGCAAACAGACATGAGCTGGGGTTTTCCTAGATTCTGAGAGGAGACCAGGATGTAAATAAATTGGAACTGGTAGTACACAATTATTTGGAAATTATGTTTATTTACGTAAGTAAAGTTGTCCATGCTTTTACAAGAAGAGTATTTAGCTAAAATTCTTACATCGTGTTTTTGCATACATAGGATTAATGAAACATGCACACACAGACACACACACACACACACACACACACACACACTGCCTGTTTGTTGTTTGATGGAAAGACGCAACAGAATTGGCTGAGAACGTTTGCTTTTTTACGTCTTTGCAATCATGCTCCAGCATTCAGAACTCCTCAAAGTTGCCCGCAAAGCACCAAGTGGCATCCTGCATCCATGCCCTCTCCACCTGCAAAGGCCACCTTCAGCTTTCACCTTGCTGTTCCTTCAGGGTTCGCTTCAGATGTCACTTTCTCCAGAGAGCCACTGTCGTGACCTCACTGTGTGGTTTAGAAATGTGCTCATAGCATCCTGTCTCTATTACAAGCATTAACACTCTGCCTTGAAATTGTCTATTTAACTGTTCCTGGATGTCATCTTCATTTTTGATTTTCTGTTGCCGGACACAGGGCAAGGGGCATAGGACTTGGCAACATACATTTTTAGCTTAAATGAATGAACAGCTGTTGCTACTTTTGTTAAATGAATTCTTCCCTATTTAAACATTCAAATAGGTTCATATGATTTCCTTCCTTTCTCAACTTCTATACCATTTTCAATGCTGTTATTACAGTGTTACCTAATCATAGATATGAGAATTGAAGGGGGTTTGGACTGAATAGTTCAAACATTTATTTTACTGATGAGAAAACAAAGAGCAGAAAGGTTAGGCCATTTATCCAAGGTCTCTCGGATGGTGAGAATTATGACTGAAACTAGAATCTATATCTCCTAATTTCTTTTATGGGGTCTTTCCACCTGTTCCACATTATACAACTTCTGAATTGGGGTATAAAATTTTGAGACATTTTGGAGCTTAAATCATGTCTGTACAACTACGCTTTTTGTGCAGTGCTGTAATAAATGGTAGACATAAAGTAAATATTTGTTAAATTATATCACTCATAACTTCCATGTTTAAGACCATATTTCCAATATCTCTTGGAAAGCCCTGAGTTTATAATGAATAGCAAAGGGTGGGGGTTCACATGAGAGATAAGGGAAGAATAATAACAGTAATGAATCCCAAATTCAAATTTTATCGTTCTCTTCTTGGAATAATTCATGTCACACAGGAACAGTGAGGCAAATGCTTCAACACACTTACAACCTATACTTAAATACTGAAATTCTGTTTTTTCTCTGTGATGACAGTCTTAAGAATATTAACACTGAATTCCTACTTTCATCTAGTGAATATTTGAGAACTATCAGAAATGAGTTGAGGTACTAAATAAAACAAAAGCTGATATTATAGAACTGAAAGAGCTTTTGTGTTCATAATAGTTTTTAAACAGTCATTTTCCCTCAACTTGAACTAAATCATTCAGCCTGCTCAGTTTTTACTCAACCATAAGTCATATTTAAGGATGACTTTTAATTATAGAGAATAGAGATGAATATATATGAAATGGCCTTATAACAAGAGGCCTACTGTACCACAGGTAAAATATTAGTCGGTATACTTATTGTCTTTTCTTGGTATGGTAAATCAATTTGTATTTCACAGCAGATTTCACAAAATTCAAACTTACAGTTTATGAAATAGCTGAACGTTATATTGACTTTCAACTGTATTTTCTATCAATTTCCTTTTTTTACCTGAACATGATTGACTATAGTCCTAAACCATCTGGGGAGAGGAGAGAGAAAATTATAAGAAGAAAAGAGAGGTGAACAATAATCAGAGAAGCACGATATGGGAGGATAATGTGTTTGGCCTCACACTGACCTCTCTATTCAGCATCTTCCTCCCTTACCACTGCTGAGCAGTAGCTTTCTCATTCGAGTCATTCTTACACCACATTAATAAAAGAAAATACATTTTGTTTATTATAAGTCTGAAAGTCAATCTGATTATGCAGCTTCAGCCTTCATAGTGACACAAGGACATCCTATTAACATGTATGTGTAAATATCAGGGTTCTTATGTATTGAAAGGGCTTTGAGGGACTTACTTTGGCCCTCTCGATGTTTTGAGTTTGACAGGAAACATCTATTTTTATCAACTATTATAGATCTACCAATCATGTGGGAGAAGAGACAAGTTCCTTTGATGAGAGATTAAAATGGAAGGAGATAGGTTGGCAAACAAGAGACATCTTTCCTGATTTTGTCTTGGAAGAGTTAAGGAATGGAGACTAACTGCCCTGTGATGGGGAGCACAAGGAGCCCCTCCCCTGGACCAGGGCTGACACTCTGCCCCCAATGGCAGCCAAGCCCTGCTGGGGCTAAAGGATGAACATTGCTCTGAGCCAGAGTGTAGAAAGGGATATGGAAACGAGGTCCAGAAATAAATTAGAAAGGGAGAATCAGATACATCTGCTTAGTAGACTAAATCATTTGTTGGTTTGTTTATATTCCGTTATTTATTTTTATTTTATATTCTTTGATGGTATTTTTTAATATACATTTGAATATACCAGACTCTCTGAGCTCTGCTTAAGAGAACCAGTGAAGGCATTTTTGGTCCAATCTGGAGGTGAAATTTAAGGTGGGACATGCGCCTGTGAGGAGCAGCATGCAGTGGAAGTAGTCATTGCTTTCTGAGCACTAGAATAGAAAGGGATGCTTCAGTGGAGAACACTGAGGCCATTTGGTTTCCTCTCTCCCTAGTTATAGATACACCATCCAGGGCTGGAACCTGGAGGACCTTTGATTGCACTGATAATAAGGGATGAACACTATATTCAGTCAGAGCAGGAAAACCTAGTTAATTGACTGGCAGAGAGTTATTTATTTAAAAAAACCACAGTCATTTGGGGAAATTTCAAGGAGTTGCAGGTGTTAATGAGTTCTTTTGCTGGGATGTTAAAACAATTTTATGAGTATTTGATTATCTAAAAAATGCCTTTAGTGAAGATTTGTGTGAATGTCTATGTGTTAGATGACAGTGAAGAAACTCAGGCATTTGTGCACTTGATCCCCCATGAGACTCAAAATGTGAAGCTGGAAGGTGAACTAAGTGCTCACCTGTTCCAACCTCCCCACAATAGGTGGTTCTGTTAGCATAGAGAAGGAAACATGCAAAAATTTTTTTTTTTTTTGAGGAAGACTGTCCCTGAAATAACATCTGCTACCAATCCTCCTCTTTTTTTGCTGAGGAAGACTGGCCCTGAGCTAACATCCGTGCCCATCTTCCTCTACTTTATATGTGGGATGCCTACCACAGCATTGCTTGCCAAGCAGTGCCATGTCTGCACCCGGGATCCGAAACAGCGAACCCCAGGCCGCCAAAGCGGAACTTGTGCACTTAACCACTGTGCTACCTGGATGGCCCTAGGTGCAGAAATATTTTGACAGCACATATGTTTAATAATTTTTCTCTTCTTACATTCCAGGTAATTGCAACCCTCTTAGCTGATGGCTAGAGTGAACAAAGTCACAGGCAATGTTTTGCAAATGGAAAGGAACATAATCCATGTAGAAATGAGACAATATTTTAGTGTAGAAAGCGTGGATTTTGGATTCTGACAGATCAGGATTTGAATTCTAGGCCCATCACTTCCTCACTGTGTGATCTTGGGAAATTATTTATTCTCTCTTTATGTCACCTTTTTTATCTTTAAGATGAGTATAATAATAGCAACTTCAACTTTCATTTCAATCCCTGCCTCCTCCCTTTGCAAGAATATTTATTGAATACCTGTTCTCTTTCCAGGCACTTTGCTGGCTGCTTAAAAATAAAATTTGAGAAAAACCGATGCTGTCTCTGGCCTGGCGTAGATTTCAGGCTAATTAGGTTGTTGGGAAGATTACATTAGATAGGAAATGTAAGTTAGTTCGTTTAAAGTTTCTAAGTACTGGGACCCTTCTTCTAAAAGGCCCTGAAAGTTCCAAGCATCTCTTGCTCGTTGTTCAAATCATTCAACATGTTCAGAGGCTCAGGGAATACGGTCAATGGATTAATGCTTTTCAACACATAAAAGGGTTAATATAGATTTAATTCTTTGACTTTAAATGACTTGACTGTGCTGCTGTTTTGTAGACAAATAACTGTAAAGGGAAATGAGGAAACAGCAGCAACTTCTTGGGCTATTGTAAGGTAAATCTTGTGAGTGAAAGCATCTCAGACATTATCAAGTTGGTATTAATTATAACTTGTACTGAAGTGTTATGTCTGAGGATTCTCCAATTTTGTTAATGGCTTTCTTAATTGACAATATAATCATGACTTGGAAGAATCTGACATTAAAATCTTAAGAAGAATATAAAATAATGGTGCAATTCAGAAGTTTCGTGTGAACAAAGCAATGCAATTGGAAAGTGCCTTATTCATGATTGGCTTTTCATACCTAGACAATTTCACTTGGCATCTGTCTTACTCTGTTTGGGCTGCTATAAAATGTAACATAAACTGAGTGGCTTATAAATGACAGAAATATATTTCTCATAGTTCTGAAGGCTGAAAAGTCCAAGATGAAGGCACTGGTATATTCAGTGTCCGGTGATGGCCTACTTCCTAGAAATCATCTTTTCACGGTAACCTCACATGCAAGGAGGAGCTAAGTTGTTCTATGGGGTCTCTTTTATAAGAGCACTAATCCCATTCATGAAGCCTCCACTATCACAACCTAATCACCTCCAAAAGACCCCATGTCCTGATACCATCATTTTAGAGGTCAGGATTGAATATATGAATTTAGGGGAACACAAACATTCAGACCATAGCAGTATCAAATGGAAATATTGATCTAAAACATTAACAACCATTTGCCTAATTTAGAAAAACTGTCAAAAATAGGTATTTGTGATGTTTCTAAAAATTACAATGTAGAGTAGAGCAGCATTTCGCATTTAAATTCCAAGGATTTTGGTCTGGAAAGCACATACCACATGGTTTCTTCCATTGTCTAGATCTTTATGACACCTAAAACTTTTAAAATATTTTTACAAGTTTCTATTTTCAATTGTTGCTAGTGTGTCAATACCCCTCAAATACAGAGATGATGCTATTGATCAGTGAACAAAAGTGAGGCATGGACTTTGAGTTTTGTGTTTCAGGAGTTATGGGTTGTAATGCCTTATCTACATTTCTTACTCTGTTTCTCCCAAGCTCCAACTTTATGATCTGTGTCTTATATTTGGTAGAGGACTAGGTAATTGGATACACATGACATAGGCCCCAGAAGAGACTAGAATTGTCAACACAAATAATCCACAATCAATCTAAAAATCAAAATTGGGGTGAGTTTCTTATGAGCCAGATCTTGCTTCTCCAAAGAAGAAAGGGCATCAAAGAAGTGGGATGTGCAGAGTAGTTATATACCATCTTGGAACAAAGAGCATACCTCACATATGATATGAATGTCCCATTTACAATTGTCACAAGATGTTTAGCTGGCATAGTAGATCAGTGGTAAGCAGGTCAGTGGTCACAAGGTGAGCATAGGTCAGTAATTAATCCCTAGTTCCCAGGAAGAGATGCGTCTCTTTAAAGAAATGCTGATCTGAGTGGAAGCTACGTCCCTATCGTTAAGGGCATCGTTCTTGTCTTTAGAGCTTAGTAAATATTTAAAGCAGATGTACAATACATGCTCAACAGTCCACGTCAGGCCCTTTTGGAAAAACAGGGTCAGGCCAAATTAGTTTTACACCAAATGGCTTCCTCATATACTCCGCTATATCCTATTGCTTTTCATTTATTTATCAGAATCAAACCTATGTCTCTGCTCTAATGGCCTGGTGCTCTGGCCAAATGAGCTTTTCAAACAAATGACTGTTGTCAATATTATTACATGTTCTCTTAATAAATTAGAGAATTTCTTTTTCAAATAGGAAATGGCTGATTTATTTTAAGATACAAGTAATATTTTATTATACTTTGAAATTTCAAACATAATATTAGGTAAAGGGAAGTGAATATTTAACTTTTACAATATAGTGGGGAAAAGTTATGTAAATTATATACACATTGATAGGATAAAAATCTGCATATCGGATTTCTAATTCTCTTCTATTTTTTATAGCATCTTCATAATACAAAAAGTTACTGCTCTATTGCATTAAAAGCACGTCCTATTAGTGAAATGGCCAGGAAAAAATATTCACTTACTCAGGGAAGTATTAACATGAGACATTTTGCCCACATGTGTATATCACTTGAACTTCCTTTGAACTCTGTGCACTTCTAGCTATTTATGACAAAGAAAGTCATTGCTCACAAACTATTGGGTTTGCCTTTGAAGCAATACCAGGAGATCACTGACAAAAGGCAGAGCAGAGATTAGATGCTGAGGGTTATTGTCTTGCTATAGTCCCAAAGCTATGTGAAATGTCAGCTAATTGAAAATGGTAATTATCCTACATAGCAACATAAACTCTTTCATTCCAGGATATGTGTTGCCTTTAAATTAATAGCCATCGATCTTCTCGTTTTTCTCAATTTTTCTCTATCCTTTTGTCAAATTATCTAGCCAACAGTCCTTGGGACAAAACTCATTTCACCATTTTTATTGACCATGGTTTAATGAGTGACCTGGCCTTCCTGTTTGGATAGACTGTAATAGGTCCATCCATCTGAGGGTCTGTCAGCCAGAGCTGTGTAACCTTTACTGTATATTTGGTTTCTTAGTGGAAAGATTTTAAAATGAAAACTTCAAATAATTGTGTTACTGTGGCTGTTTGCATTTATTTCAGATGCTGATTGGGAGGAGCCGTATTAATCACAGTAGTAATAGATCTTCAAATTATGATCTAGTGAGAAGGGCCGTCCCCTGAGAGATGAGTAATATATATTCAAAATGCTCAGCTTGCTTCTAATGGGCAGTACTTCATACCAAATGGCTTTGAGGGAAATTTGTATAGTATAATTTTTCAGACACAGAAGTAAAATTCTCAGTTATGATGGGGAAAAAAAAAACCTGTCAAGTAAAAAATTAGAAATACACATTCTCCATAGCTATAAAATGAACTACAAGTGCACTCTGATCCCATGAAATTGAGTTACTTTACAAACTATTTCAGAATAACCTAATCCCAAGTCAGGGTTTTCTATCGTAATGGGTAGACAACCCAAAGACGCTTGGGCTTGATCTGTTTTAACAAAGTGAAGAAGACATAAGAGTCTGTGTGGGAAATTATTCAAACATATTCAGGCAGAAATCTCCACTGTTAAGGTTAGAAGCCTAATACACAGTGGTTCTGGAGAAGTTATATTACATACTTAGTTCAAGCCTTGCCATAAAATCATAGAACTAATTTTATTTCTGAATGTGAAGGAAGCCAGTACAATGTCCTACTAGTCACACTGAAAATAGGAAACAGTGCTTCCTATTTTAGAGTAGTAAATCATAATTGTGAAGTATATTCACAAACTATGGAAACTAAGGACATATGAACAAATTTGGTGCTGAAAAGAAACACCTGAAAGTAAAATTAATCTGACACATTGAATAATGAAAAAAATTCCTTTTATGTTCCACAATATTGAGGCACAAATATGAAAATATTCAATCGTATTGGGAAATCATGGCTTTATGTCTTAAAAAAAAGAAAGCGGAAGGAAAGGGTGAGAGCGAGGGGCAACTTGGTTGCCTCCCTTGTAAAACAAGAGTTCTGACAAAGACTGTCTTCTTGACTGAACTTTAGTCAGCCTCCTCTAAGACCTCCAGGCGTCTACCTTGGCATCCACCCTTCTTGGGCCTGAATCACCCAACTGTAGCAAGAATCTTGCTAAGTCAGGTTAGTGAGAATCCCCAGCCCTCAGTATCTGATCACCTTGGTATGGGATTCTGTTCTTCATCCCCCACCATCACTGAGGTGATAGTGACCACACTAGCCTTCCTTCAGCACTCCTGTCGAGTCTGTGGAACCAGAACCCTCCCTTTACCCCTGACGTCTCCTCCAAGTAATTTTCCTTGTCCATGCTGTATTCAGAAGTGAGCTCAGGTCTATACTGAAGTCTCTTCTCTTATTGCAAGAGTTGCTGAGTAGATGTTTTTACTGCTTTAACTACTGTCTAGCTCTAGTCTTCTTTAACAGTTTTTATCACTTTAGCCACCTCAGGCTGGGTGTTGGTGTTTTTTTTTTTTTTGACAGTTTCACATACCCTTATTCCATTTCAAGCCAAAATTGGTGAGAATGCCATGTCCCACCTTCCTGCCTAAGCAAAATATCTGAGAGTAAGTGAAGGTATTTGCCAGAAGAACCTCGACATGTATCTGTGGGACTTCAGCAAGTTTCCTCCCCTGCACAATTCTCTCCTCCCTCCCTCGTCTGCTGTCAGCTGGAAGAGGAGGCTGAAGGCCATGCCCTTTTCCCCTTCCCCTTCTGATGGGAATTGGCTGAGATTAATGGTCATTTCTGTCTGAATTTGATAGCATAAAATGAGGGTATTAGGTTTCTTCCCTGAAAATGCTACCTTTTGTAATAAAGGTAATGCTATAGCCAAAAAAATCACAAAAATATTCATACATCTGTTTGGTAAACTTAATGAAGTTTAAGTCCCAGAAATCTCTCCTTTCAGTACTCTGACACCTTGTAATAAAGGCTCTCTAGAGGTGATTGGAATGAAAGAGCATGCAGTTATAGCTGGGTACCGCTACGGGGAAAATAAAACCAGCAGTCGTTCCGTCTATAGCCTACATTCGTGTAATTGGTGCTCCCTAGTAAACTATCTGGCATGCAAAATCCTAAGTATTAAAAGTACCTGGCATTTGTGATTATTGTCATTGTAAACTGCTGGCATTGGGTTTATTTTCCCAAGCCAGACCGTTTTGTACTACTCTTAAATATTTTGGCTTTGGAACTTTGTTTTTGATACACATAATTTCTCTTGTTATTTCCCTGTTTCCCTTATTGCTGCCCTGCATTTAGCTGCAATTTGCTTTAATTGAGTCATCCCCATGATCATGGAGAATTTGTTTAGTCATTGCAATTTTTGGCTGTAATCTCATTTTGAATTGTCTATCCTGATGATTCACATTAGTGCGTGAAGGCTCAGTACAGAAAAAATGTTATGTGGAAAATTCATTCTTTAATAGTTAATACAAACCTTCAATGTTGAGTGTCAAAGGCTGCATTGTCTCTTTGATCTTTAAAAGGCTTGTCAATGAAGACAGTTCCGTTGAAGAAGCCATATTGTTAAATCCAAATATTTCTGGAAATCTGCTTTGAGTCTTGAGGATTTAGAAATTTCCATAAGTGATCTGAATCTTAGCAAACTCTGAATGAACGGCCACTATTTGATGGGATAATTTAAAAAGAAGCTGCCACTGGAGTGATGCTTATTTACAAAAGTGATCATTCACTAAGTGATTATGCCTCACTATGCAATTACTTAATATCACATCAGTAATTTTTAATCAATAATCTGAAATATAATCAGGTTGGGGAACAGGTAAACCTTCATTGGTCCAGTGAAACCTGTCAGCAGGGAGAGAAAAGAAAAAATGTAAAAATCAGATTGAATTATTTGGGAAAGCTTAAAAGAAATGTAGTTTTGCCTCTGCTGTGATACTCAGCACGGGACAGAATGAGCTCTACCACAGGGTTTGTATTTCCAAGAGTCTAGCTGGTGAGACTTTGTCCAACATTCAACTTTCCCAGCAAACAAAAAGGGATCTTACATATTTGCTTCTGAGTACTTGCTGTATGTATCACGTGCTTTTTTGGTCCAATAATGTGTAGCTGATGGTGCTGGATTGGAAGCATTTCTACTCTGCTCCTGACAAGTGGTATGAGGTTGGGCAAGTTACTCATCCTCTCTCAATTTTAGTTTTATCATTTAGGAAATGAAGAGGACTGAGAAGATCATCTTTAGGCTATATGCACCTGTAAAATTCTGTATTATGTGGAGATGTCAAGTTTGTAATTGATTAAACAAGTCATAGTTCCAGAGAGAGTTCAGAAAGGGAGATTGAGCCTTGAAAGGCTTATTCTTATAGATGCCAGTTAAAGCCCAGAGATTAGATGGGTTCAAGAGGCTATATTTGTGCCTAGAAAAGAGTAAAGGATCCAGGAAAGAGTCTAGGACCTTGCCAAGATTCGGGTGAGGAGCCAGCAAATGAGATTAATAATTTAATCTCAGTGACTAGGAGAAAAACAAGGAGAGGATGGGGTTTCTGAAGCCATGAGAAGAAAGCCTTCAACACAGGAAATGAGATAAAACTGTATTGAATGTATCTAAAACTGCCTGGATAACAAGAACAGGAGAATTACAATTGGACTTAGGTGTCTGTAGCTTGACAAAAGTTCACTCATGACAATGAAAGTCCAACCAGAGTACTGTAAAGAGAGAATGGAAGTGATGAAGAGTGTGGTTATAGATAGCTCTGTCTAGAAGTTTTACTCTTAAGGGTAGCAGAGAACTGGAGCAGAGCTAAAGAGGGATATATGATTAAGAGAAGTCTTCCTCATCCTCCTCCTGCTCTTCCTCCTCTATCTTTTGATAGGTGTAATAGAACAATTTTTTAGGACGTAATACAGCAGAAAGGAAGAACTTAATGCTGCAGGAAAGAGATTGGATAATTGTCCAAGATAAATAAATCCTAACAAGGTACAAGGCTATCTGTCTTGTACATGAAGGGTTGGCATCTGATAGGAATTGAGTCTCTTCATCCATGTAACAATTATTTTTCTAAGGAAATGTAATTGAGAAAATATAGTTGAGATCCAAGGACTAGCCCTATGTATATGCAGTTCTCATTATAGGTCCTTGTCAAAAATTTTAAAAGTAAAATGCCTTGAGGTAACTATAGTAAGAGGACAGAAAGACGAAGGACAATCATAAGAAAGAATACAAAATGGGAAAAGTAGGATGAAACAGTGAATTCAGTGCAAAGGATGGGGAATTTCAGGAAGCAGTAGCTGAATGAGGTTATCAGGAGCTGCTCCGGGCTTTATGGAGTTCAGGGCTGAGAGATGGTCTTCTTAACAAGTGATTTCAGTATGAACATTGCTTCATTTACATAGTTCAAGTGAAGTGCAGTATAATGTGGAGAAAACAGAAAAATAAAATTAAAAGCTTAAAATAATCTTTACTTTTAGGACAGTCCTTTTCACAATAAGGGCTTTGGCCCATTAGCGGGTCATAACATAAAATGTATTTCTTGGCTGTGGATGGCTTCAAGAAAAGAAAACTCAGAACAGAAGCCTTAACCAATTGAGAGTTCACTATGTCACTGAGTTATAAATCTATAATAACAGTTAAGTGGCCAGAAAGTGTTAGAACTTGCATTTAGAGATGGTCTTTTTCTCATGCTTATTGTCTCATGGTCCCAGGATGAGAGACCGTTCCATTCTAAGGCATCATGTTTCCATTCTAAGAATAAAAACACTGTGGTAGACATAAAAACGCCCCTCCCCAAAGACATCCATGTCCCAGTGCCCAGAACCTGTGAATATGGATTTGAGAGATGCAAGTAAGGAGATGTTAGATGATGAAACACTTCAGGTTTAGTGAAAACTATGCATTAAAGATGGTTGATATGGAAGAGAAAGTCACATTTACAGACCTGGATTCACAGCCTGAGATGGTATAGGGAATAGAGGGTGAAATGGGAAATTAGTTCTGGAAGTTTGGTGAAGGCCGGGCTGTAGAAGTTTTCAAACACTGTAAACTTGTGCAAATAAATTCTAATTTTTGATTGTGCTTGGTTGGTGATTGTTTCTGAACACATGAGTGATATAATCTTAATGGTATTGTAGGATATTAAAATTTCAGGTACAATTGTACCAATTAAATGCTTACTTATTCAATAAATACTTTTTGAGTGATAATTACCAGAGTTCAAAATAAGAATAAGAGAATAAGGTGAGAGAATAAAGGCATGGTCCTTGCTCTCATAGGAAAGTTCTTTTTCTCTAACTTTTAAAGTTGTTTATTTGTTATTTATTTATTTGAAGTTGTTATTTTTAAAGTTGTTTGTCTCCAAGACAACATCAAAAGTTCATTGAGAGCAGAAGAAATCGCTTCTTATATCTCTCCTGTTTCAATCATGGTAACTACAGCAGAATTAGGCAAACAGTAATTGAGCCATAACCATAAACTAGAGCCATAAACTCTAGTAGATTTATTAATTGGATAATAAAGATATTTCTAAATGGTACAAATTGATGCAATGCCATGATGCCACCTTGAATCATTACAGACCTACCTTCCGAGAGGTGGGTAAAGTGAAAAGGGACATTTGAAACACGTAGCTAGATTGACTAATGCGAGGCAGCTATTATGAGTCATTCAGGCTAAAAAATTCACTTGGAGTTCTGAATGATCCAGATTCTTCATTTTGATGATATTAAGTAAATGCAACTACTAAATGCTCTGTCACATTCTGTATTGTCTCACTATATCTTGAATGTCTTGTCTATGTTGGAATTGATCAGTATAATCAAAACATCTAATGCTGGTTAACATGATAGTCTCCTGACTCGATTACATGGGCTGCCAGGTAAAATCGACAGATGGATTCCAATGAGAACAAATGTTATTCTAGTCTGACTCCCTTCAGAGGAATGATATTTCTGTCCCACTCTCCTTAGATAAAGCTATTTTCGGTTGCTATCACCATAATTTAATTACATACATTATAATAACAGTGATTATGACTTAAATTTTGTAAAATATAAACTGCATAGGACATGCTTTAAAAACTGACATAATTTTAAAGTAAAAAAACTCCCATAAGTTTCCAACTTTCTCTCTCAAAATATATATATATTTTTGCTTATATACATATATATGTTTACTTTGTTGACGTGGGAAGCTGAAAAGTGGGAATCAAATTGAAAAGTAATAGAGTTTTAGTTCTCAACATCCAAAAATCCATCCTAACCTTAAATTTTTCTTTTTCACAATATAGAAGAGTAACTGTTTCCATGACAGGAAACAGTAAGAATGGGGTAGGTAAAGATCACTGTTTAATTCCTAATATACTTAGTGCTGTGCTGTCCAATGAGAGCCACTAGTCTTACGTGGCTGTTTAAAGTTAATTAAAATTAAATAAAGTTATAAATAAATAAATGCTAAAAAAAATTAAAGTTGAAAATTCAGTTTCTCAGTCATATCAACCACATGTCAAGTGCTCGATAGTCACATGCAGCTAGTGGCTATTATGTCAGCACAGGCCTAGGACATTTTTATCATCTTAGAAAATCTCATTGGATAGCGCTGCTTTAGGGCACTCGCAGCTTTGTTTATCATCTCTGGGTAGTTAACACAATTCGTGGAGGAGGATGAGGAATTTCCCAAGGTGAGAAACTGGTTTGCTCAGGACACCACTGGTACAAATGACAACCAAGTGATTGTGAGAGAGTGAGCACAAACGGAGCCATTTATAACTGTGATTGCCAGAGCCTGAGGGGAATCGGCAATCAGGAGACTCTGTATACTTAGTTCTTTCTGAAATTGCTTTGTCATGATTCACCAAGACATGTCATGATGCACCACGTGCATTTTAAGATGGAATAATAACTTATAGGTAAGATAATATGATTACAGGATTTGGCTACTTCTCAAAATGAGCCTGTGTATTTTTCAGTGAGTGGAAAGCTTCCTGTCTTTCAGAGAGTGATGATTTTCATCATCCAAGTGGAAGTGTTTACCTCCAAGCCATGTTTTAAATGCTGCACATGTACCCCAGATTTACCCTGATAGTAGTTACAGTTACGGTATCAGTGTAACACAGTTAATATTAATTCTTTTATGTTATTTGTAGAATCCTTGTGAGAAATAAATTATTCCATAATAAATGTTATTATTAATAGGATGTATAATAATGTTAATTGCCAATGGAAACACTGGTGTTCATTTTAAGGAGGAGCCATAAAATCCAAAATCCTGGCCCCAAAACCAGGTTCCGTCCAACACAGGGACTTACGGGTTATTTATGCTAAGGGGTTTGCTGCCAGAGCTGTGTTCCTTTGTCCTCTTTTAGTTGTTTAATCTTTATTGTTACTTAAAATGGTTTTCACGTTTTAGATTTGTTTCTAATACCCCATAGTGGCCCTTGAGAAAGCATTATTCCTGCCTAATATATAATGTAGTCAGGAGGAAAAACTTCATCAAAGTTATAGGAATGTGGTC
The DNA here is from genome assembly GCF_041296235.1 of Equus asinus. Classification (NCBI taxonomy): domain Eukaryota; kingdom Metazoa; phylum Chordata; class Mammalia; order Perissodactyla; family Equidae; genus Equus; species Equus asinus. The sequence goes on from NC_091800.1 coordinate 66,815,339, forward strand.
TGAGGAGTAAATTTTACTCTAAAAGAGCCTAATATTCTTTCTTATTATTTATCCATGTCAACATCCTCAATCTGATCCTCCTCTTTTTCAAGATATCAAGTATGCCCATGTTTATAAAGAGTAGTGACTGAGTTCAGGCTTGGGATCCAGACTGTCAGGATCAAATTCTGGATCCACCACTTACTGGTGTGTGCTCTTAATATCTCCTAAGACCCAGTGCACACATCTGTAAAAGGGGGATGAAGAGGATAATACCCACTTCGTGGATTTATTATGATGATTAAGTTAATTACAAGAAGATCACATAGAACAAATTATGGCACAATCTGAGTGTTCATTAAAAGAGAAAAGCTGTTGCTCTTTGTCATCCGTGATGAGGTGCAACTAACGGTGTCTCATCAAAGTTCTTCTAGTAGCACTCGCTCATTCACTTGGGCTTTTCTTGTTTTTAGTGCCTTAGATTTTATTACAAATACTTACTTCTAACCCCTGGAAAATACAGAGATGAATAAGACACAGGCCCTCACCTCAAAGAGTGCATGTTTTTACATGTTTATTACTATCTTTTATTACATATTTGCTTATTAGCCATAAGTAAAATTTTAGGAAAATAGACGGGGTAGTAATATAGTCTGACTGGAGAGATTATTAAAAGGAAAATTAATCATAATAAAACCTTATATTTGATTGCTTATACAATTTTGTTTAGTTTTGACGCAAATTAACTAAATTCTTATAATAATCTTAATTATTGTAACAGTATCTCAGGCCAATGAGCTTGCCTAGAGTTGTGTGGGGGATGGGAATTGGCCACCCCAAGATATGTCTCTTTGGCATGAGGAATATCTTGGGCTGGTTACTTTTTTTTTTTTTTAAAGATTTTATTTTTTCCTTTTTCTCCCCAAAGCCCCCCAGTACATAGCTGTATACTTCTCGTTGTGGGTTCCTCTAGTTGTGGTATGTGGGACGCTGCCTCAGCGTGGTCTGATGAGCAGTGCCATGTCCGCGCCCAGGATTCGAACCAACGAAACACTGGGACGCCTGCAGCGGAGCGCGCGAACCTAACCACTCGGCCACGGGGCCAGCCCCTTGGGCTGGTTACTTTTAAAACAACTGCAGACAGGAAAGAAACTCTGAAAAGTAGAATTTACTTACCCTTTGTTAAGAGATATTCACATTTGTAAAGGAAATCTCCATCAGTAAATGTATCTCCCTCTCTGTACCAGGAAGAAGGGGGATGACCTTATCTCTAGAAACTCGTAATCAATGTGGAAGGCAAGGACTTAAATCTGCATAATAACCTGACCCTTGTTTATTGTACTTGTCTGGTAACCTTCTGTAACTGACTCCCCCCAACCCCAACATCCTCCTTTATCTTTAGCTGAAGATGATATTTAAGGTGGTGGCTTCCACCATTTTGAGGAGTGTCTCAGGTTGCCTGAGCCTCTCCTGTGTATACATGTTATAAAGCTTTGTTTAATTTTCTCCTGTTATTCTGTCTCATGTGAATTTAATTTGTTCTCTGGCCTGAAGAACTGAGAGCGGGTAGAAGAAATGTCTTCCTCCCCTACAGTTGTAAAACAGCTTTGGTTCATGTTGTGCTGCTTCCCTATAAAGAAAATCATGATTCCAAACATGGACTTTATACAAAAACAGAAAAAGAAAACTAATGAATCTATACTGTTAGAGGTCAGGATAGTGGATAGTTTTGTTGGGGAGCTACTAAGGATAGGTGACTGGAAAGGAATATGAAGGGACTTTTGAGGATGTCTAAACTTCTGTTTCTTGATGGAGTCATAGTATGCAGGTTTTTAAAATTCATCAAACTGTACACTTAGGATATTTGCACATTTCTATCAGTATATTGTACTTAAATAGAAATTTAAACACACAGATATATACGTGTGTATATATATATGTGTGTGTGTGTGTATGCTTTAAGTCCAATCCAATATCAAATCTCACATGAAGACCCCAATTTTTTTCCCAGTGCTTCCATGATTATGTTATTTAAAGATAGCAAACTTATTAAGCAGCCTCAAATTTTTCAAACTAATTTATATGAAAGTATAATTTTATTGAAAGACTTAGATTTATGCATCACTCTTTCATGATAGAATGGTAAGTAGATTCTATCCAATGTTTACTTCAGAGCCACTTCATTTCCAAAATGCCACTGAAGCATTAGTTAATTAAATTACATAAATTCCAGGCAGTGATGGAAAAAGTAATATTTGATAGAAGTGCACATTCTTGCAGAACTCCCTCCCTTGCAATGTGTGCTGATACATCAGCTGCTTAACAGCTGGCATTTTTTATATGTACAAAAGGAAGCCATGTTGAAGTCAATTAGTTATCTCTTGGCTTGTGAAGTGCTAACATTTTTGTTGTTTGGTAATAGTCCTGCAGAGCAGAACTCATTCAAAGCCAGACAGAAAATATAATGATACAAAATCTAGTATTTACAGCGCTTATGCTCAGAATCCACAGTAATACTGTGTCATAGGTGGCGGGCTCCTGCAGGCATTCCATTTCATTTGATTCATGGTGATTGGGGCTTTGAAAGCGAAATCCACTAAAATTAATTGTACTTGTGAAACTGCCCTCTAGAAAACTGCCCATGCCGATGAGGATAAATGTGCTAATGTAACCATAGCATTTACCTGACAAAAATGCAGCTATTAACAAATGAAATATTAGAAGTGGCATTTTTAACAAGTAAATCTTGGGGGAACCATTTAAACTTTAGACAGAATCATGCACAATTTCACAGACATTCACATTAATCTAAATATATCAGTTATTTTCTATTTAACTCAATTATGTGTACACAAGTCAACACACTTATAATTTACTCAGGTGCTTTGTTTCTTTCTATTTGACAGCTTATATACTCATGGAGTAGAGAAAGATTGTGAAATTCAAGGTGGCTAGTCTACTACTAGACTGATGAAATGATAATGGATAATGATTTAACCACTGAATTTAAAAAGAAAAAAAAAAGCCTTCATTTTCCTGTACATCTCATTTACTTATATCCATTCACTTACCTAATTATTCTACAAATGCTTATCAAGTATTATTGTGTTAGGCAATGTCCTAGTTGCTAGAGATAGATGATACTGATTCTCCGTCCTCATGGAGCTTCTATCCTAGTGGGGAGATGGAGACACAAACCAGTAGATGGTTTAATATAATGTGCCAGATATTGATGATATACTGTGCAGGAGAATTAGGCAAGGTGATGTGGACAGAAAGCGTTGGGTAAAATGGAGTGGTTGGTGTTACTGTTTTAGCTGAGTTACAGGGACAGGGTCACTGGAATGGGGACATTGAAGCAGTACCTAAAGGAAGTGAGGGAGCTAACCACATGGATACACAATGCATGAGTGTTCCAGAAAAATCACCTAGAGCTTGCAATAACTACTTTCAGAAGACCTCAGAATATTAATTTACTTTCTCCATATTCCCTGCAGCATGGATGAGTAAATGTCACCATGTTCTTTCATTTGTCTAGAAACATAAAATATTGACAATATCTGAAGGGTACATATGGCTGGGACTAAGGCCTGATTCACTCATTCACAAGCCAGAAACTCTCAGCTGAACATGAAAGTCAGAAAGGAAGGTGATATTTCAAACTCAGACTAAAACAAGCATCAGCTCCTAAAAGGGCACAGTGTAGGGTGAGTTTCTTGACGGGCTTGTAAATGATTTTGTGGAATTTCATTATGATGCATTTGTTTCTAAAGATTACAAATAAGTTTTTAGTTTTCAACATGCTGATCCTTTCTCCTGGAATGATTTTTACATTCTTCTGGTGCATTCTTATTTATCCTTAATGCTCAGTTCAACTTTTCAGGGCATTCTTTCCTGAAATTTCCAGGCTGAATTGTTGATGATTCTTTCTAACTTTCTATGTCAATCTCCAGTTAACCTCTAGACTCTGCCAATTTCCTTTGGAATATTTTATATATCTATATTTTTCCCTGTGAAAAATCACCTTTTTAGATTCTCCAATATCTAATTCAGTGCTTTTTACATTTTAGGATATTAATTAATGTTTTTCAAATAAATAAATGGGCAAATGATTGACTTGTACAAAAATGTATGGAATGTCACAAAACAATTGCCCTTTCATTGCTATCATTGCTGTACCTTATAGAGGAACACAGTCTTCCCACGGAGTTTAGAGTTAGAAGCCTGGTTCTGCCACTTACTGGCTGTGTCATTTTAAACATTTTAGTAACCCTCAGTTTCTTTAGCTCTAAAATAAACATAGGAATAATGCCTGTCCCAGTGGGGCTGTTTAGGGTCACAGTGGCTTACATATATGAAATTTGTAAGTTGTAAAGCATTCTTCACCTGTTCATTTCTAGGACCAGTTCTAACGTTATTTATACTTAGTCAAAATGTGGACATAGGAAAGAATTAACCATATTGTAGACAAAAAACCAATAATGGCTTAAAAATAATTGACCAAACAGATGTATAGGTTTGAACCCATACTAGTATAAATAATAGTCCAATAAATCCTAGCAAATGTAATGGCCATTCTGCTTTTGGGTGATATAAAAGTTCAGTGGAAATCTTTGTGAATGTTATCATGAAAGGAGTATTAAAAAACTCACATAGAAAAAAACTGTGCAAGTGTATCACATGGAAAGGATATAAAATGAAGTAGAACAAAGCCAGGCTACCTATGGAAACTGGGAAAGACTCGCGTGAATTCCTTAGTGTATGAAATTGGGTTTCTGCTTAGTGACAAGTCAGAAATTGGTATTATATTTTCGTGTCAAGAAATGTCTACTCAACTACGGATTATTTCAGGATTAAACCTATGCTAATGGCTTACTATCAGATCCATATTAATTAAAAATATTGAGTATTATTTGAGATGTCCTTGATAAATGAAGTGCTATTCTAATTTGTTTTAAAAGATCTTACATAATCATAAGCTATACAGAAAAGAGGTGTGATTTTTAGTATTCAAATTCACAAAAATATGCCCTCATAAAGAAAGGGAAAAACTAGAATTATTTTATATAAAAGTCGACAATTGAACACACTTCTAAAACTACTATACTTTTTAAATCTCTAATTAATACATATTTTAATGTTTTATACACATATTAAGATCAATGGTTTCTTTTTTATCCTGAAGAAATTTGACCAATATTTTCTAACATGGAAACAAAGATTTTTTTCTACATACAAAGACAGCATGTTCTTCATAATTATTTTTGTGGATAAATAAGATTCCATGATAACATGACAATGGAATATAAAAATTAGTGTACTTGGCCAACTGTGTAGGTTATCCAACTAGGTATTTTTCCTGTGATAGGCACCAAAATAGAGATTATTAAATGTTCTGTTGTTTTCCTGAATATCACTCTAAAACTTAAGCAATGCTTTCTCAAACTCTCCATTTTTCCAGACTGCTCTTTTATCACTTTCATTCAAGACATTTCCTAAATCTTGCTAATACATTATGAATTCAGATTATAGCAATTCTGACTAGAAAACTAAACCTCATAAAATTATTATACTATGTCAAGTAATATTTCCTTTTATTTGCCCTCAATTTTCTTCTCTCTCCGTTCAAAGGAGGTTCTTTTTAACGGAATTCAGTTAAAATAAATCCTTAGCCTTCATAATTGCAGAATCATTCCTTCCTCAACTTCACAGTTTTTTATCATTTCAGTCTACAGTCAACATCATTTAAATCTGTCCTCAAAAAGCAGACTCCTGTCCCTTTGATGTTTTTCTGCATGCTGTGATCTGGACCTAAAATGTTTTAGTTTTATTTTTTTGAGATATAACAACACCTCAAAACCATACATAAGGAACAGATATAGGCTCAATATTTTGCACAAAAAAAGTATTGTGTGTGTGTTTAAAAATTTTCATAGTTTTCCAATGATATCGGTGTGTCAATTTTTAAAAAGTCTTTTTTTAACAGAGTAGCACATTAATGTCCTTAAGAAAATAAGTCAGTAAAACCTTGAAAGTGTCTGGCTAAACATCTGATCAAAGGGATAGTTTTCTAGGCCACAGAGCAAAACTCAAGCAAACAATCAAATAAATGGTGCTGGAGTAAACTTCTTCTCTTTCCTTGAGAAACCTAGGTGAATAAAAATAAATATTCATAGATTTGTTGAATCTTCAAACACAGTTTTTAGTGTTTCAGAAATAAAGGAAATTTGCCTCTTTTTAAGAGCAGCTCATAATCCACACACTGCTCTCCAGGCCAGTATTTATATCCACAAGTGGCTATCTCAGAGTTCTCCTCCACTCCCTCTCAAGAGGACGGGGAAGAGTTTTTTCTGATAGTTGTTGAACAAAGCTGCCTCACCCTGAGGCTGACTTCAGGATGGCAGACAAATGACTGTTCTCTCACAAATAAATGACAATAAACCTGTTGGTTGCCTTTTGAATTCACACTGAATGGGCCCCCTTCCGGGCCCGAGTGGGCACTGTCCTTTCTTCACACAGACTCAACAGGTTCACAATATTGATTTTTAATAGAGTTTCTGCAGAAGTTATGCTCGTAAAATTCTCATCCATATGAGTCATGTTTGAAATACATATATTGAAATACACACATTAATTTAAAACTAGAACTCTTTCTTAGCAATAAAGATGGACAGATATTAACTTTGTAATTATATTTCTTTGTGTTGACCAGAACAATCGTACTTGGAGAAATAAGAATACATATTATCATTTGTGTGAATATAATTTTCATAGATAAGGGGAAATGATTTAGAGGAACTCTCTTCTTCATTAAAAACACTATTAGTAGGATTCAATAGAATAGAGGAATTTCTTACTCCTTATCTACTTTAGCATTGGCCACTTATTTGCACATTCAACTGCTTTTATTGAGGTGGTGAGTTATAGTTAATTAAGGCAAAGGCTTTTGATTTACAAAGATCTAGTTCTGAATCCTGGCTCCACCAATCTAACAAGTTACTTCTGGTCTGCATCTTGGCATCCTCATTTGCAAAGTGGAAATAATTCAGACTGTTGTTGTGGAGAGTAAATAAAATGATATATATTATGGTCTCAAAAAACATTCTTTTCTTTATTCTTGTATATTTAGAGGATACAAAAATATACTACATACACAGCTCAGGTATGAAAATTAATAATGCAGAATATGAATTTTCAGAACACAGAACTTTAATCGTAAGAATTCATTTCAACTCTACCACTTTTTACTTTTTGAGTTCTTCAACTGTATTTTTCTCCATATTAAAAAGAAATGATATAATATGACTTTCTATGATTCCAAAGATTGGTGTACAGATTGTATTTTTTAATTTATGTGCAAACTTTTCTTCTTTCGGAATTCTAATTTTTCATCTTCAAAAATATAGAGAGAACATAAATGTGAAATAATTACAGGTCCATCTATGATTACATTTCTACCAAATTTTAGTTATCTTAGGCCCTAATGATTACATATTGTATTAGTTTATTTTTAATTATTTCCAATATTTTTTTTCAGATTTTATTTTTTTTCTCCATTTTCTCCCCAAAGCCCCCCAGTACACAGTTGTATATTCTTTGTTGTGGGTCCTTCTAGTTGTGGCATGTGGGACACTGTCTCAGCATGGTTTGATGAGCAGTGCCATGTCCGCACCCAGGATTCGAACTGACGAAACACTGGGCCACCTGCAGCGGAGCGCGCGAACTTAAACCACTCGGCCACGGGGCCAGCAATTATTTCCAACATTTTGACTATGTAGGGAAAGTCTCTATGCCTCTAGTGTCTCATTATAAAAGAAAGAAAACACTTTGAAAGTTAGGAATAACTGAATTCTGAATACATTAACAAAGATGATTTGAAGACAGAGTCTAAGATTCAGGATTCAGTGTTCCTCTTTCTCTATGTTTTCTTTCTTCCTTTGTCTTGCCAGCAACCAAAACTGTTATGCTCCTTCTTTTAAATTTCTTCCTTGAGACCTAAGTTTTGATTGCTTTCTTATTCATAGGTTCATTTACTGGTTTGAGAATTAAACATTCTATCCCTTTTGTGTGTGTGTCTTGTTGGTCTTGAAATTTTACATCCAGATTTACCAAAACAATATCTGAGGTTAAACCATTTCGTTACCATCCCTCTTGAATCAAACAATAAGCTTAAAATATTCTAATTAACATCAGAAACTCTGATAATAAATTATTGTTATTCACTGTCCTAGAACTTTCTTATATTATTATTATTACCCCATAAATGAAATATTATAATTCTTTTATATTATCCAGGGTGATGTTTCTTTAAGTTTAATTAAGTGCTTAAAATTCTGCTTTTACCATTTCTTCTTACCTCTCAGATTTTCCATCTGGGATAGTTTCTTTACTTTAAAAGTTCTCTTATTTCTTGGTTTTTGGTGGTAAAGTCTCTTGATTATTGTGTGAATATGTCTTTTCCTCACAGTTGTTCTGAGTTCATAAGTCTAGAAAAATAGTCATTTCTCACACATTGAAAATGATATTCTGCTATCTATATCATTGTGGACACTAGAAAATCCACTGTCTGTTTAATTAAACTTCCTTGTAGATTATGTGGCTTTATCTCTGGCTTCTTCTAGATCTTCCCTTTGTCTTTGATATTCTAAAGTTTTACTTGGCTGGATCAGTGTGTCTATGTATTTCAAGAGGGTAGATCTCTTGGCTTTTCTTTCTGCTAGTATGTTCAATTATAATGATTTTTATTTTCCTTCCGTATTTTATGACTTTGGATTGTGAATTCAAATGTAAAAAAATACCACTGAGGAATCTTGAATGACTTGGACTAAGTATGCTTTTCTCCAGAAAAATATTTTAGTTTGGTTCTGAATGGTGTCAGGGTGTGTCTCCTTGGACACACTTTAATTTGATTTCTCAGACCAGGGACCCCGAATTTAGGGGGGAACATAATTCAAAACATAGCAATATGAAATAACAGGCCTATGATTACAAACTCTCAGGAGAATATTTTGTGCCTCAGAGAGAAGGAGAAGAAACTAAGAGCTGTCTTCCTTGGTTCCTTTTATAGACAGTTTCCCCCCTATTTACACCTTTACTGAAATGATAACTTTTAAAAGTATCCTGGCCTTATTCATGAGTCTGTAATTTAGAGTCTATTTTTTGTACCAGTGTAAGCTCAAGTCTCCTATTTCCCTCAGTCTCTGTTCATCCCAGGTATTCTGGATCCCTAGTACTAGCTTGACCTTTACAGTTATACTGGCACCAAGCTTACTTTTTAATTTTTTTTGTTTTAGCTTTATCTTATTTTTCTCTGTACCTTGAGACTTGTTGTATTTTCTGTTGAATTCTGCAATGAATTGCTATGTATTTTGTTGTGGTATGTTGGCATCTGAATGTTTTCTGTCAATGGAAGATGTACCAGAATTCCTAATCTCCTACATTGCAGGTAATAATGCTGCATATTCCTTTTAAATTGTACAGCTCTTTTATAATTCAAGTTTAATTATTGATTATTCATGTTTTAAACATTAAAATTGATCATGCATACCATCATGCAATAAAAGCCAATAATTCATAATAGCAATGAATTTTAGGAGAACAAGCTAAAGCATTGCAAATGTAAAATGGTGAATTCTTTTATGATATGTAAATTCTTTAGCTAGAATTTTAAGTATTAATGGAATATATTACTCAGATACAAAAACATTGGCAAGATAATTTTTAAATCAGACCCACAACACATGCCAATTTCAAAGCCTACAAAGTTTCAGGCAAAGGTTATTTTGATAAGAACATGCTCAATTTTTCCAAATTGACAATAAAAAAACCAAGGAAGTGTTGACAAATATACAATGTGTGTCACTTTATAGGTTTTTCTCAAAATCAAACATAATTCCCAGGTAAATTAGGAACTAAAGAATAAATACTTCATCCGCTTGTCCTGGAAACCTCCACGAATTTTTGTTTCTTTTTAATGCAAAATGAAAAGAAACCTAGCTGTTAAAAAGGAGACTGATTTGACAGCCACTCTGTGTTACCAGTGGCAATAGTCTTGGATTTGAATTGACGATCAAACTGACAATACTCAATAAGCTTTCGCTAGCATGAAGTTTACTAAGTTTTAAGAAAAGTTGCAGGAGAGTAAACACACAGTATGCATACCAAGAGAGTAGAGATCTCATGACTCCCCACACTCAGTCATGGTGTCCCAGTCCTTCTGAATTCAGAGCACCCATTCAGAAGAGGCTGAGGGAGTGTGGGCAACCTGATGTTCTTTCACCATGTATCCTCAGCTAGTCAGATCCAATATGTGTCCTTTCTCTCTGTAAGGATGACTCATTACGCCATAACCAATTTCAAAAACGAAGTGAAGGAGTTTGGCCTGGTACATAGTCCTTGGTTCTTGATCAGATTTTCCCTCTCTCTCTTTCTTATCTAGTATTGATAAATTCTTAACAATTCGTTGAGTTAATGTTGCAAGAGGAGGTGCCAAAAGCAAGTGCCAAATTTGCAGGCTTCCCTGAGGCTAGATGTTAACTCTTTCTCTCCACATGCATATGGTAATAAAAGACAGAATGCTGAAAGTTCCTAGAGAACTCCATCCTAAAACTGCAGCTCTATGTATGGGTACAAGAGGGCAAAATAGAGAGAATTCTGGAATGTCCCTAACATAGAAAGAAAAAGTTTGGATGTGAGAATAGGGCACATACAGATGAAAACAGGACACATACAGACATGCCTTTCATAAGTGAAGAATAATAGTGTTCAAAATTCGTTACATTAGGCAGCTCCAGGGTTCAAACAGCAACATAACTAAACTGATGGTACACAACATAACAGGAATCTTCCTGACAGGACAGAACTTCTCCCAAATGTTACTGGCAACAGCACATATTTTTTGAGCAAAACAGTTTGTACTGATGGATGATCTCAGAAAAGAAACACGAAAATTACTGTGAAATGTCAATCTGTTGTTCTCTTTTTTTTTTTTTGCCTGCTCAATAAGCAAATAACTCTTCTAGGGTTGGATAAATAGAATCAGTTGACAAGAGAATTTTGGAAATATTTTCATAAATGATATTGGCAACTCTCAGAATATCTATTCAAGATAGTAGCATAGGAAGAGATTGAGAGACATGAAGAGGACTACATATTTTTTTGAGTCAATTCAAAAAGTACATTAATTTATCGTACAACTCTTAGAGATGTGAGCGACATCAAAACTAGCTACAAAAGAGTATAAATGCTAGAATCAATATTAAGGTAAAAAAAGCTATAACATTTCCATATAATACCATGTGTATACATTCATACTCCTGTTAACTCACTCAACAGGAAAATATTCTGGTTTGGCTACATGAATCTTCTAGTTACATACATTGTATCTCGTTACATACATACATTGTGCTGGCTACACTTTCCTTCATTGGAAATAGAACCTCAGCTTTGAATCAATTTTTACCGTGAATCAAAAATCATCGATCTGGGATTTCTGGTTTTGGATAAGATGCAATAATCTGTAAAACCTGAACAATATGCATGAAGCAGCTGTTTGAGGATGCTGAAAAATAAATAGTGACAGGTAGATTGGAGAAGACCAGAATTCAAAGTACCACTGAACTGGGGGTGAGTTTACCTTTTTTGTTGTTGTTGTTCTCCAGTATTCTCTGGCCCAGACTCAAGATAGACTGAAACATGCAAATGGGCATAAGCGTGGACACAGGGGACACTTGGGGAAGCCCTCTTGGACACTTGGGAGGAAGAATATGGTTTGTAGTAGTAGTGGCAGCAGCAGCAAGGGCCTGCAGCCACCGAAAACTTGGATGAAGGGGCATCTTCCTCTTGGATTAAAGTTGCTGTGGCCTTACGAGGGTGAGGTCAACTCCCAACGCTTTTATTCTGTCTCTCTCTCTTTCCCACCAAATGCTTTGACATGGGCGCAACTCAGAAAGAGAACTCCAGAGTGGAATAAATGAATCCCTAGCTTTTCCCCAGAGAAGAGGTCATGAGGGAATTGGAAAGTACTAGGGAGATTACAGAGATGGAGCAGTTCCAGAAAGCTAACTCATGCTTTTTTAATGAACTCCTGGGAACACCTCCAGATAAGTGGATCTGCTGCTAAACTACACACCAAAGACATTGAGAATTGAATTTAATTAAAGACAACTTCCCCGTTTCCAGACTCATAACTGAGTGGTGCGCACACAAGACAGATTTGAATAGCATCACAGAGACTCTGAAAATGTAATTGGCACAGAATCCACAAGTCACAGAAAGCTAGTCAAGTCTTGTGACTTGACTCCAACTGAATTGACTTCCTGCTACAGAAATTAAAACTTTCTCCATAAGATATATACAAGACACAGATTCTCAAAATATAATATTCAAAACGTCCACGATAAAATTGAAAATTACCCAGCACATAGATAAGGAAAATATCAACTCACATGTAAACATACAGTCTAAAGATGCCAACATTGAGATGAGCAATATTTAGAATTACTAAACAAAAAGTTTAAAGACCTATTATAAAAATGTTCTAACAAGTATAGGTGAACGTTATGAAAGGAATGGAAAGATAGGAAGTCCCAGAAAACAAGTATAAAATATAAAGAAGAAACAAATGGAAAATTTAGCACTGAAAAAAAATTACTAGATAGGCTCAATAACAGAATGAAAATGAAATAGGAAAGAGTCAGTAAACTTGAACACAGATTAACAGAAAGTATGCAAGATGAACAACAGAGATAACCTTTGGAATAATTCCTAAGGTCTACCATTTGTGTCACCAGTGCCCCAGAAAGGCAGGCAAAAATTGCAAACCAGAAAAAATATTTGAACTTCCCAAATACAGTGAAAGATATAAGCTTACAGATTCAGAGAGGTCAGCAAACCCCAAACAAGATAAACTCAAAGAAATTCATGACAGGACACAGAATAATCAAACTGCAGAAAACTCAAGAAAAAGAAAAAAGTCTTGAAGACATCTAGAGAAAAACAACTATTTGAATGTCTATAGATTTCTCATCAGAAACCATGAAGGGGCTGGCCCCCTGGCCAGGTAGTTAAGTTCTTGCTCTCTGCTTCACTGGTTCGGATGCTGGGCACGGACATGGCACCACTCATCAGGCGACGTTGAGGCCGCGTCCCACGTGCCACAACTAGAAGGACCCACAACTAAAACATACAACCATATACTGGAGGGATTTGGGGAGAAAAAGCAGGGGGGAAAAACTGGCAACAGTTGTTGGCTCAGGTGCCAATCTTTAAAAAAAAAAAAGAAACCTTAGAGACCAGGAAAAGTACTAAAATACTTTAATGTTCTGAAATAAAAGAATTATCATCTCAGAATTCTAAATCAAAATTTATTTATTATCTAAAGCAAGAATAAATGGAGGATGAGCAATAGAAATGGCAAATATTTGGGTAAATACAATAGATTCTTGATTCCTTAAAATATGTTAAATAGTTGAGAGCAAAAAGCATGACATTATCTGATGTGGGTCTCCATGTGTGAATTATTTAAGTTAACTGTATCATAAAGGGAGGAGGACAAAGAAACCTATGTAGTAATAAGCCTTCTACAATCTATTTTAAGTTCTAAAATACTAAACCTATGTAGACTGAGAAAAGTTAAGTATTCGTATTGTGATCTTTACAGCAACTGCCCCCCGCCACAAACTTTACAATGAGAAATAGTCAAAAACATAATAGGTAAATTTAGATAGAATTAAAAAGATGTTCAAATGACCCAAAAGAAGGCAGGAAAAGAGAAACAAAGAATGAAAAACAGAGAGAACAGCCAGAAAACATAAAATAAAATGGCAGACCTAAATCCAAATATATCAATAAGTACTTTAAATGCAAAAGGTCTAAACACACCAATTAAATACAAAGATTATCGGAATGGATAAAAAAATGAAATATATATTGTCTACATGAAATTCACTTCAAATTTAATGCTATAGATACACTATATGTAAAGAATAGTGGAATATACATACATGCACACATGAATCAAAATAAAACTGGAATGGCGATATTATTTAGACAAAGTAGACTCCAAAGGAAGGAAAATAGCCAGAAATAAAGAGAGACATTACATAAGAAGATACAACAAACCCAAATGTGTACGTACCTAACAACAGAGTTTCAAAATATGTAAATCAAATACTGACAGAACTGAAAAGACAAACAGACAAATCCACAATTATAGAGGCTTCAGCACTCCTTTCTCAGTAATTGATAGCACTAATAGACAGAAAATGGACAAGAATATAGAAGAACTAACTACATCCTCAACCAGTTGGTTCTAATTGATATTTATAGAATGCTCCACTCAACTACAGCAGAACAGATTCTTTCCATGGACACCTGGAACATTCATCAAGATAGCCTATATCCTGGATCATAAAACAAACTTCAACCAAAATAAGAACAAATTTAAATCACACGTAGTATCTTCTCTGATCACAATGGAATTAAATTAAAAATCAATAACTGAAAGATAACAGGGAAATCTCTAAATATTTAGAAACTCAATAATACACTTCTTAATAATCCAGCAGTCAAAGAAGTCTTAAGGGAAATTAGAATATATTTTAAACTGAGTGAAAATGTGAAAATTCAGCATATCAAAATGTGTGAGATGTAGCTAAAGCAGTTCTTAGGAATTTAGCATTAAATAATTATACTAGAAAAGGAAAAAAAAGGTTTCACATAAATATACTAAACCGCTATCTTGAGCTAGAAAAAAGAACAAAAAAACTCCATAGTGAGCTGAACTAAGAACAAGAAAGTTAATGGCAGAAATCCCCCCCAAGTGAAAATAGAAAAACAGTAAAGAAAATAGATAAAAACAAAAGCTGGGTTTTTTGAAAAAGTTAAACAAAATTGATAAACCTCTCAAAGATGGGCAAAGATAAAAGACACAAATTGCCAATATGGAGAATGAAAGACAGGATATCACTACAGACTCCTCAAATATTAAAAAGACAATACTTAGAAAAACTCTACTTACGAAATTTGACAAATTGCATGAAATACAGTCATGCACCTCATAACAATATTTTGGTCAATTATGGACCACATATGCAACGGTGTTTCCATAAGATTAGTACCATAGAGCCTAGGTGTGTAGTAGGCTATAGCATCTAGGTTTGTGTAAGTACATTGTATGATGGCTGCACAAGGATGAAATCTCCTATTGATGAATTTCTTAGAATATATCCCCATCATTAAGCAACACATTCCTGTATATCAGTTCCTTAAAACCAAAAATCACCAATACATACCTAAGATAAATTAGATAACCGGCATAGTCATATAACTATTGAATTGGAAGTTCATTTTTTTCGGAAAATGGAATTGTCCTGACCCAGATTATTTCTGGCAAGTTCTAGAAAACATCTAAATAAGAGTTATTTTACTTTAATGCACTGGAAATGCATACTAATTGGAAAGGAAGTAATAAACTACCTTTATTCACATAAGACATATTCTAAATGGAAAACCCTAAGAGATCTCCAAAAAATCTTGTATAACTAAGAAGACATTTTTGTAAGCTTTTAGATACAAATTCAACACATAAAATTAATTGCATTTCTATATAGTAGCAATGAACAATTGGAAACTATGCAGTATCTCCAAAAATTAAATACATAGTTATAAATATAACATACCAGGTACACAAACTGAATGCTAGCAAGTATAGAACAGGGACAAGGGGCCAGCCCGGTGGCGCAGTGGTTAAGTGCACACGTTCCTCTTCAGCATCCCGGGGTTCGAGGTTTGGATCCTGGGTGCAGACATGGCACCGCGTGGCATGCCATGCTGTGGCAGGCGTCCCACATATAAAGCAGAGGAAGATGGGCACGGATGTTAGCTCAGGGCCAGTCTTCCTCAGCAAAAAGAGGAGGATTGGCAGCAGTTAGCAACAACAAAAAAGGACATGGACAAAAGAAATCAAAGAAGACCTATGTAAATGAGGAGACGTAGCGTGTTCATGGACTTAAAGACCCAACATAGTAATGATGTCAGTTCAGATCAAAATGATCCATAGATTTAATGCAAATCCAATTGAAATCTCAACCAAATTTTTGTTCATTTAGACAAGTTGATTATAAAATGTATATAAGAAGGCACAAAGATCTATGAATAATCAAAACAATTTTGAAAAAGAACAAAGTGAGAGACTTTCACTTTCTGATATCAAAAACGACTATAAAGCTACAGTAATCAAGACAGTACAGTACTGGCAAAGGGATGGACCCATAGATCAAAGGAGCAGAGAAGAGTCCAGAAATAGACTCACAAAAATATGACATGTTTTTGTCAAAGATGCAAAGGCAAATCAATGGAGAAAGGATAGGCCTTTCAACAAATGGTTTTGGAATACTTGGGCATTCACATTCAAAGAAAAATGAACATTGATCTAAATTTCACGCCTTATACAAAAATTAACTCAAAATTGATTACAGATCTACATGTGAAATGCAGAAGTATAACACTTTTAGAAGAAAACGTAGAAGGAAATCTTCATGACCTGGGATTACACTTCTTAGATCTTATACCTAAAGCAAGTCTGAAAAGAAAAAAAAATCAGACCATCAAAATTAAAAACTTTTGCACTGTTAAAGATATTGTTAAGAGAAGGAAAAGATAGGCCATAAAAAGAGTAAAAGTGTTTTCAAACCACATCTGATAAAGGACTTGTATCCAGAATATATAAAGAAATCTCAAAATGCAACAATAAAAATCAAGTTATAAGAGGGCAAAAGACTTGAACAGATATCTCAAGAAAGAAGATTTATGGGAATCAAACCTAATGAGAAGACATTCCAAATCAAAACCATTAGGAAAATGTAAATTGAAACATAAAATATTGCTATATATATTAGAATAAACAAAATTTTTTAAAATATTACCAATATTAGTTGTTAGTGCTGGTGAGGATATGGAGCAGCAGGAATTCTCATACATTGCTTGAAGGCATGCAAAATGGTACAGCCACTCTGGAAGAGAGTTTGGTAGATTTTTGTTAAGTTTAACATCCACATATCATATGACCCAGCAATCCCACTTCGTGGTCCTAACCCAAGGAAAATGAAGATTTATGTTCACACAAAATGTTGTACATGGATGTTTATAGTAGCTCTATCTATAATTGCCAAATCTGGAAACAGCCCATATCCTTTTTTTTGAACATATAGGCAAACTGCGGTACATCTATATTATAAAGAGCACTGCTAAACAATTAACAGAAACATTTTTTGTACACGCAACCTCTTAGATGACTCTTAAAGGCCTTATGCTGAGTGAATGAAGCTAGTATCAAAAAGTTACAAACTCCGTGTTGCTGTGTATGTGATATTCTCTAAAAAGATAAAACTTGGGTTATAGAAAAGAGGTCAGGGGTTGCCAGGGTGTAGGGATGGCGCAAAGGAGGGCTATAAAAAGATAAAATGAGAGAGATTGGGTAATGTAACTATTCTGAATCCTCTTCTCTGTTGGTAGACACATTAATAAATTCATGGGAGAAAATTCATAGAATTGTATGCCAGAAATAAAGGGCAATTTTGCTGTATGTTAAATTAAAAATAAAATTTTAAAAAGTCATCCCCTACATACTAGACCTTGTTTGTAGCAGCAAAATGCTTGGACGAAAAGCTGCATGAAAATGCAAAGGGAAGGTTGTCTCTGATGAGTTTAAGAGAAGTGGAATCATTGTAGACACACACAAAAGTTCCAAAAATTCATGTGAGGAGATAGATTTTCAAAATAAAACTTTGATTATAAATAGAATAAACTAAAGTCAGTTTAGGAAAAAATGACTACATCAAATACTTTAAAATAGTCATTGATGACAAGATAATACAATGAAAACTCTAGATCTTTTTCAGGCAGAGAAAACCCAAATTAAGGCATTTTTCCCACAAATAAATTCTTGAGGGTGACCAGATATGGTTTAAACATGATTCTCAATTAGTCTAACCTACCACCTGCAACTCCTATTTGGTGGTTCTGAGTAAACCTCAGAGAGAGCAATTCCAACCACCATTTCTTTCTGTTCTTTTCTGTTAACATGTGTGTGTGTGTGTATGAGTTCAAATATATAACATCCTTTAAGGAAACTGAGGAATCATATCCTTGTTTTAAGACTTCTGAGTGATTCATTTGAAATCTTCTACCTTTGGTTGAGATTTACACTTTTAGGTTCGAAAGAGTGTGTTTCTTCACTGTATTACTATACCCTGCGGCAGGATTGATGAAAATTTCTGGAATCAGGAGAATCTCATTTGAGTCCTAGAATCATTCACATATGGATCATTGCATTGAAGACTTTTGACCTTGTCTCTGCCCGTGTCTGCAGCTTGGTTTCTCCTCACTTCCTTGGCCACCCCAAATACACAATTCTCTAAATCCACTGTGCATTTTCATGTCTTCATGTTTTGCATGTGCTGCTTCCTCTGTCTAGAATATTTTTGCCTCATTATTCATCCTAATAATTTCTGTTCTTTCTTCTGAAGGCTGTTCAGGAATTACTTCCTTTGGTAAATTGGTCCTAATTATTCTCTACCCGTCACATGATAGACTGGCTACCTCCTCAGTGTCTCCATTCACCATTGTCTTCACAGTTCATTGAGCTTGCCTCTACTTTATTACTTATTCAGTATATTTTAATTTTGTCTACTTACCAAACTAAACAGTACCATGATGAAATTTTCTCTCATCAATTCATACATTTGACTTTTTCTGTTTTGCCAGCAATACTTATAGAAACACAAGTGTTTGGTGGATAATGTAAAAATGAAGGCATAGATTCAACATTTCTTGGCTTCTGTCTTTTCATTATAAAATATTGTCTATAAAATTCTTTTTCACTCTGTAGTATGAAGTATTTGAAAATGCATTATTTACAAAAGCTGGCAGAATAGATGAAATACTTTCTCACATCCGAGTATATACTTGTTTTCATACCCAGTTTAGACAACACTGACTAAACTCCCACCCGCTCTACCTATAGCATCTCTGCCATGCGGTTCGCAGAATTTCTAAAAGCAAAGTGAAGTTATTTACAAATTATGCCATTGAGAATTAAAATGTTATAACTGGAATGTTATTTTGAAAGAAAAAATGTTACTTTTATTTAGAGTTAAGTGGAAATAGCTTTGCAGGTTCATAGAAATAAAATATACCATGTGCAAGTCAGAAATTTCAATAATGAAGAGAAAGAAAACCTCATCCATCTAATGATTACCTTAAGACTTTAATTTTTCTATCTGAAATAGTTGTGTATTTGAAGTCTATGAAGCCATGATATGTATATTCAATAGACTTATTGCTAAAAAGAAAGTCCTGTTTCTAAGATTATGTGTAATAAATGAACAAGCATTTATTGATCACCCAACCATAGTCAGAGCATCATGTTAGACAGTGCAGATACAAAAATTTTAAAAGTCTAAATACTTGTCCTCAAATTGGGTACAATAATAAGTGTCTTGGACAAGCACACTTATAACTATTAATACAAGGAAAGCCAAAATTTCTTGTGTATCAGATACTTTTCTAAGAGTTTCATGGGTTTTATACAATTAGATATTCACAATAAGCTGGTGAAGTTAGCGATATCCTTTCTCATATGAGGAAATACAAGCACAGAGAGATTAAGTGACTTGCCCAAGG